>NC_134554.1:16664278-17268987 GCF_025594145.1 Primulina tabacum
CATATATCTTAGATGAAAATAAACTCCTCTTTTTTTTAATATTTTTTAAGAATTATATTCCAAATAATTAGAAAATTTACAACAATCATTCATAAGCCAGAAGACACTTATTTATACCATATTATCTACTCATTTGAATCCTTCTATAGTTGGGTATTAAATATCTTATAAAAATTAATTATTTTTGACAAAACTTAAACGAGTGGGTCTCTTCTGAGGCAGTCTCACGAATCTTTATCTGTGAGACGAGTCAACCATGTCGATTGGGTGATTGTAAATTTTAAGTATGAACGACTGCCACAATTCTGCTTCATTTGTGGTTTACTTGGCCATATGGATCGTTTCTGTGAAAAGCTTTTCACCATCCCTGAAGCTGATATAAAAAAAGAATGGGGAATATGGCTTCGTGCACCGACAAGGAAAAACACAAATACAGAAGGGAGTCGATGGCTTCGAGATGATGTTTACACTGCCGAAACAAACAACAATATTTCTGGATTAAGTTCGGGCCATGAGAATCGATGCAGTTCGAAGGATAACGTAAATTTGGAAACAAATCTTCTTGAATCTTCAAATGCACAAAGAGCGGCGAGTGGGAATTTAAATCACCGAACAATCAGGGCAAATAACAAGGAGGATTTCCAGGACAATCTTATAGGAGATTCAAATCAAAGTATAATATATGGCTAAGAAGATGGTATCGTGGAGATAATTGAGGAGCGAAAAAGAAGGCGTGAGATTGACCATATCATTGAGTCACAAAACAATATGGACATGGGTATATGCAAAGAAGTGAGGCCCAACAAAGTATGGAAACCGATGCTAGTAATCCAAAAAACTTATTATTGGCAGGCTCTGGATCCCAGGCCTGCCACAAACGATGATCGTGTTAAGTTGGAACTGCCGAGGATTGGGCAATTCTAGGGCAGTTCCTGTGCTACGTGAGTTAATAAGAACTCACACACCAGATATCATTTTCCTTTTTGAAACTCTTGTTCATGCCCAAAAGTTAGAGGATATCCGTATAAAGATTGGTTATGAGGGATGTTTTGCAGTAAATAGAGATGGAAGAAGTGGGGGAATTGGTGTGCTTTGGCGATGCTCCTCTACCTGTTCACTGATGTCTTTCTCAAATAATCATGTGGATATGGAAATAGTGAATACAGCTACAGGGGGATGGCGTTTGACTGGATTTTATGGGTTTCCAGAAAGACATCGAAGAAGAGACTCTTGGAATCTTCTCAGGACTATAGCTGATGCATCCACGTTGCCATGGTGTATAATTGGTGACTTCAATGACCTATTACATATTGAGGACAAGCGAGGAAGGGTAGAGCACCCCGAATGGTTATTCAACGGCTTTCGGACAGCTGTAAATGACTGTGCACTCCAGGAGATCTCAATGCAAGGGTATCAATTCACATGGTCACGGAGTAGAGGCAAACCAAATGCAGTTGAGGAAAGGCTTGATCGAGCTTTTGGAAATTCTGAGTGGATGGCTCTATTCCCAAATGCCCAAGTAAATAATCTGGTTGTTGCTATCTCTGACCACCCACCACTACTGCTTAGGACCATTCAACCTGAAATCTTTTTCCAGAAGCGCAAATTTCGATTTGAGAACAAATGGTTAAGAGAACCCGATTTTAAAGAAATGGTACACAACAGTTGGGATGCTGGTTCAGCTCATGATCTACTTCCCAGACTCGAGATATGCTCTGAATTACTATCAAACTGGGGGAAACAACGCTTTGCATCTTTCAAAAGAAATATTAACCAGTACAAAAAGAAGATGGAACAGCTTAGGCATTATTCGGACCCTGACTCGGTGGAAGAATATGATGCTATAAGAAAAAACATGATTGATCTCCTCGTACAAGAAGAAGATCATTGGCGTCAGAGAGCCAAATCTTTTTGGTTGAGTGAGGGTGATTTAAATACAAAATTCTTTCATGCAAATGCCCGAAGGAGAAGGAATCAAATCACACGGCTACAAGATGGAAATGGGATCTGGTATGAGGATAAAGCGAATATATCTCAAATTGTTGTGCAGAACTTTGCCGATCTTTATTCGGAAAGTAATGGGAATTATGATCCGGTAATAGATGTGATAAACATTACCATCTTGGAAGAAGATAATGAGATGCTTCTTGCTCCTTACACTCCTGAAGAATTTAAAGAGGCGGTGTTTCAAATGCACCCCGACAAATCCCCGGGACCAGATGGTTTCAATCCAGCGTTCTATCAAAAATTTTGGCATTTACTGGGGCAGGACGTATATAACAATTGCAAAAAATGGATGGAGCAGGCATCTTTCCCTACCAGCCTCGGGGATTCAAATATTGTCTTGATTCCGAAATGTGAAACTCCATCTTCCATGAAATATCTTCGGCCGATTGCTCTCTGTAATGTAATGTACAGAATTATGGCCAAGGTGATTGAAAATAGACTAAAGAAAATTCTGCCAAAAGTGATATCTTCATCGCAATCCGCATTTGTTCAGGGTCGAACCATAACGGACAATATCCTAGTCGCCTTTGAGATTCTCCATCACATGAAAATGAAAACAAAAGGCAAGATGGGTGGTGTAGCTCTGAAAATGGATATTAGCAAGGCATATGATAGAGTCTACTGGGGATATCTTAAGGGCATCTTGATTAAAATGGGATTCAACACCAGATGGGTACAACTTATTATGCAGTGCGTAACCTCTGCCCGATACCCCATCTTGCTCATTGATCAAAGTGTTGGCCCTGTTCAACCTCAACGTGGCCTACGACAAGGTGATCCTTTATCACCTTATTTATTCATTCTATGTGCCGAAGGACTTTCTGCACTAATTCGAAGAGCGGAAGCACATGGATCATTGCATGGTTATAAGGTATGTCGAGGGGCACCCATTGTATCTCATCTGTTTTTCGCAGACGATAGCTTCTTCTTTTTCAGATCTACCACAGAAGAAACTACTATCATGAGGAATATTATCACAACATATCAGGAGGCATCGGGGCAAGCCATAAACTTTGGAAAATCAGGTATTTTCGATAGTGGTATTGTACACCAAGAAGTAAAAAACAAGATCTCATCAATCTTAGGGGTGAACTCGCCGCTTGATACTGGCAAATATTTGGGTCTCCCATCTTTGATTGGGCAAAGTAAAAAAATGGTTTTCAGCTATTTAAATGAGAATTTGGAAGCGAATACAATCGTGGAGAAATAAACCATTATCAAAAGCTGGCAGGGAGATTCTCATTAAGGCAGTGGCACAGGCTATACCTGTTAGAGTAGGTGCCCGTCGAGCCAAGTGTTGGCCGAGTGTTCACAATGAAACTCTATGTATAAGTAGTCTTTATTTTAATAATATTTGAATTTATCGTTTTGGCACTTCTTTATCTGTATACCCATGCTAGTTGCATAGATAAAGCACTTGAATATACAAATAGTAGAAAGAATATGAGATGCTCATATGATGAGTATCATGAAACTCATATTTGTAATACTGTATATTCTAAACGGTTCCTAGTCGATTCAGCCGCCACTAAGAAGGATACATGCCGCTCGAGTTCGAGACTAGTATCTGCGATGTGAGTAGCATGTTTCATTGGTAAGGGACATTGTGATGTCCGAGCATGCAGATAGGTGCTCCTGGTAGAGTGCACTGAACAACCCTCCATAAAGGACTTTCCAAGTGGTTCTCACTTATCGAGTGGAAACGTCCTAGTTTATGGTTGTACACCATTAGTCCTTATGACCCGGGACAACATTGAGACTCTATGTGCTAGAATTACACTTTGACTTGTTTACCGACTCTCATGGGGTCATCAGGTGGCAAGGTTGGGTGTTCTGTCGAAACATATAGGAGTCGATGCATTGTAGTCGGGGATTCACCGCTTACCTTCGGGTATGGATATCCTATGTGTTCTCATGTGTATGTAGGTTGAAATCTCTGATCAGAGTATGGTGGTAATTATGAAAGGGATTTCATAGATTACACCATCGATGCAACTATGACATGACACATAGTATCGATTCATTGACAACTCTCGATAAACCAATGGTTGTCGAATCGGTCGGGATATATGAGTTGAAGGGACCGTACTGTACGCTAACCATAATTGAATGGTTCTTGCAGGCACTATCATTTGATACCTAGGGAATCATGTAAGCGATGCTGCTAGGCGTTTAACATGATTGGTTGGGTACTATCAGACTTGAGTTCTGACGTTCTTGTTATCAAGGAGCTGATAAGTAAGAATGGAGCAATTGGGGTATGCTCATATAAGGACATGTTTAGTCCGAATCACATGGAGATGTGAACCCACGGCTAGTTGTATCAATGAACCATTGAGGGTCACATAAGTACTAGCTTTCTAGATCCCGTTGAGAGGTAAAAATAGTTCAATGTGTTGAACGGCATATAAATGGGTTTATAAGCGTTGAGAAAAATAGAAGTATGACTTCTATGAGAGAAATGTAATTTTTAATTTATGAATGTGTTCCTAAATTAAAAATAGGCCAAGTAAATAATGTATTTGAAAATTGTGATTTTCATAAACATTATTATGGACTAAATTAAATTAATTCAAGTGTTGAATTAATAAAACACTAGTGGGCCTAGTAGAGTCCAAATAATTAAATTAATTCAAGTGTTGAATTAATTAAATAACATTGGGCCTTGTAGAGCCCAATTGGAAATAATTATTTAACTAGTGGGCTTGAGTAAAATCAAGTAAAGTTTAATTGGGCTCAAATATGTTTGAGACAATTAAAAAGTCCATGGGCCCTTTGTAAATGTTACAAGCCCATTAGGTTTTACATGCTTGGGAGGTGAAGGGGTGTGAATACTTTTGATTAAAATATTGCATGGCATGCAACTTTTTTGGATCAACTTTTCCCACACCCAAGACAAGTCTTCCCCTCTCATTATTCATGTGTTGGCCGAAATTTTTGAAGGGAATTCTCTCAAGTTTTCTCTCATTTTTGTGTTCTTCAATTGTTGGAGAAAACACTCACTTCTCAAAGAAAAATCCTCTTAGTTTTCTAGTGCAAATTAAGAGAGAGGATCTACCTAGTTGGTGGTGGGCTTAATAGTTGAGCAAGGAGTGCTCAAAGGAAGCTTGAAGATAGTTTCTACCATTGAAGAGATAAGGTGTTTACACCTTAGTTGGAGCCATACATCAATCCTTGTGATTGATAGGTAAAATTCTACACACACTATGAATGTCATTTTTGTGTTTTATTGTATTTGCTACACATTATAAGGGGTGGCCGAAAATTTTGATGAAAATTTGATTTTTTAAACTTCGGTTGCGCTTCCGGTCACCGCAACCGATCCCCTTTCAATACCATCATATTGTATGAATGTTTTTCTACTGCCAGTATCTATAGCAGAAGAAATCCAGCGTATGTTAAATTCATTCTGGTGGGGTTCGAAGAAAGACAATCAACGTTGTATCCATTGGCTTTCTTGGGAGAGGTTGAGCGTTAGGAAAGAAGAAGGAGGTCTAGGATTCAGAGATCTCTACGGTTTCAATCTGGCAATGTTGGGGAGACAAGGTTGGTCGTTTATTTCCAACCCAGATACGCTCGCAAGTAGAATCTTCAAAGCTAAATACTTCCCTCGAGGGGACTTTCTTACAGCCCAATTGGGCCATAATCCAAGCTTCGTGTGGAAAAGTATCTGGAGCTCTCAATCATTGTTACAAATTGGATGTCGGTGGAAGATCGGAGATGGAACAAAGATAAATATCTAGAGTGATCCTTGGCTACGAGAAACGAACAATTTTCGGGTCCAAACCTCGATGATTTCTGGAATGGAATCACTAAGGGTGGCTGAATTGATGATTCCAGGACGCAAGCAATGGGATATTGAAATACTAAATGAGTTGTTTAATGCAAGAGATAAATGTGAAATATTGAAAATACCTCTACACGAGGCTTCAATGGCAGATATCAGAATATGGCACTACAGCAAAAATGGGAGATATACCGTTAAATCGGGGTATTGGGTAGTTTCTGAGATTATGTCGTCCAATATTGATTTCAGGACCTCGGGGGAATGAAAAATGTCTGGAAATTACAGATACCACCAAAAGTCAAAACCTTCTTATGGCGAGCAATTAGAGATTGCCTACCAGTGAGAGCAACTCTCCAACGCAAAGGTATTTCAGTCCCACTCACATGTGTACACTGTAATGATCATATTGAAAACACATGGCATGTGTTTCTACTATGCCCTATTGCTCAGGAATGCTGGAACGAGTCCCATCTTTCCCATATGATAAATTCATGTGCAGCAAAGGTGGACAGCTTTGCAGAAATGATATTCTTGATGATGACTACCTTAACAAATATGGAAGTCGGGAAGTCTGTTATGATTATGTGGGGATTATGGAAACAAAGAAATGAGAAACTTTGGAACAATAAGCATTGCACATGACACTGTATAACTGGCTACAAGCAAAAGAAAGAGGACCTATATTCAAGCCGATCATGCAAAGGATTGACCCAATTTGTAAAAGATGGCACAAACCTCCCCTTCATTTCCTGAAATGCAACACGGATGCAGCCATCTTCACGAACAATAATGCATTCGGCCTTAGCAGTGTCTTGCGAGACGAAAATGGAGAATTTATGGCTTGTCGAGTGCAACACGAACTTGGAAATCCAATGGTGAAAGAATGTGAAGTCCTTGCCCTAATCAATGCCATAACCTGGATACAAGAAATGAACTTGACAAATGTGATTTTTGAACTTGATGCAAAGAATGTTGTGGATGCTATCAACTCCCCCGCCGACGACGCTACCGAGTTTGGATCTCTTGTGCACCAATGCAAGCTGCTACTGAATCAAGGAACCGCATTCTCGGTTCAATTCCATATAGACAAGCAAATGGTGTAGCCGATGCGTTGGCAAAAGCTGCTCAAATTTATGCTAGTCCCTCAATTTTCTTTGATAGTCCGCCAGATTTGATTGAATATTTAGATGATTATTGTAATTCTTTGCATGATCAATGAAATTCCCTTTCAAAAAAAATAAAATTGTGGATTAATTATGTGTATTATCTTGAAATGACTAAAATATCCTGACTATGTGTATATAATTATATAACCTAGATATAATAAACAGAAAATAAATAAATAATAGAAAATAAAATAATAATAATAAAAAATTGTTATTATTTATTAAAAAAATTACCTAACCTAGATATAATTACCTTACGACTTGTCATTGTTATTATTTATTAAAAAAATATTTCTTATTATTTATTATTAACTTTTTTATTATACAAATTCTGATATTAATATTAAAATATCATTTTTTTTCTAAAATTTATTTATTTTTATACAATTATTATTCTCGTTATAATTAATGATATATTCTTTAATCAATAATTGAATTATAGTTTCATCATTAATTATAATTATAATTAATCAGTAATTTTATTATTAATAATTTCTTATTAATTTTCATAATTATAATTTTTTTTATTATTGATATTAATTTGTATCTTCTCATTTATTATTATTATTATTTTACATTTAATTTATTATTATTATTATTATTTTGAATAATATAATTTGAAAAATAATTAAAAATTAAATATTGAGTAATAGTAAATCCGTTAATTGGGTTTAAGACGATTTTTAAAATAGTACAATTATTTTTTATTTTATAAACTTTTATATTTTAATATTATTTTGAATTTTGAATTTATATTTGTTTTCGTATTGCATAATAAAACAAATGCTGAAAAGTCTTAGTTTAATATTATATTAATTTATAAAGTAAAAAATAGTAAAAATTCATGTTATCATGGGAACGGTAAAAGTAATCACTTGGCAAAAAAGAGTTTAATTATCTTCATTTTTGTGTGTAGTGCGGGCCATATACGGACCTTGAAGATAATAAATAAAGCTAAAAATTGTACCAAACAAATGATTGTGGCTGATCATTTATTAATCAATTTCTTATCATTCAAACCAAACACACCCTTAACATAAAAAATAATACTTTTTATGGATAATATAAATAAGAGATCCGTCAATTTATTTAAAATAAAATAATCTTTTAGTTAATTATTATTTTTTAAATAAATTTTTAAATATAAATAAATTTGAGAAAGTCATTTTCTTTAGAAATTTAATTTAATTTGAAAAGTTTATTGTCTTTAAAAAAAGTAATCTTGGAAAATAAAATTACCAGTTGAGATAGGGCAGGCAACATCATACAGCCGAGAAACAACGATAAAAGGAGGATCCGCCACGGCAGAATCAATCGCGGACGCACCGCTCTTTCCCGAATCAAAATCCAAAATTTCATCTACCCTTCTTCGATTTTTATTGCCCAGGATGTTGGCATCCGAAGTGTTGAGTCCTTTTTGTTCTATATTTGTGTAAGATTACCCACTGTTCTTGTTTATTTGACAAAAAAGGAGGTTTCTTTGAGAGGAAAATGTGTTTGGAGAGTTTTTTTCAGAAGATCTGCTGTGGATCGGTTGCTTTTTTCGAGTTGACATCGCTGTAAATTATCCACGATCCTTCTGCTTTTTTCTATTTCAGAAGGTACGATTAGTGTTTGCCTCGTTTTTTATTCGTGGATATTGATTAATTAATCAATTAATATTTCTTGGTATTACTGTTATTTGTTGAATTTACGTGAATAATTGCTTTTGGCTTTCGGTTTAAGCTCTTCTGGCTGGATGAATGTCAGCGCATTAGATTTTTTTTGCTCTTATTCCTTATTAATTTTATGTGAGGAACTATTTATTAGTTTATTTCTTGCTATTTTGGTGTGACGATTTCTTGCAAGGACTCTATGATTCACTGTGTGTTTTGTGGATGTGTCATTTATCTGAAATCTAATCTCTGCATTACTTATTGGAGAAATCGATATTTAGAACCCACTGAATACAGTAATTCTTTCATGTCCTCAACCTTTGCAAACAATATAAATTCTTCTTCTTCTTTATCGTGTGTCCATTCCAAAGAAGAAGATACATCTTTTAAATATGCTGCATTTTATTGTCTTTGGCTCATTCTTATGCTACCACTAAAATATAAGAATTTATTTTCTTCACGTGAACTTTGTCAATTTATTTCTGTCCTCGATGATTTATATTCTAATTTTACGTTATTTCTTTGAGATACTTCTTAATAGGGTGACTGAAGATTCTGAACAGAAGGTAGGTTAGTGAGCGGGAGGTGATTTTGCATGGGTGACGATGCCGGAATTGCGTAGCGGAGCACGGAGATCAAAACGGCTTGTTGATCTCCAGCCTGCACATCAACCCGCTAATCCAGAAGAGAATTGTGTTGCACCTGTTCAGAATAGAACGAGGAGGAGAGGTAGAGGTAGAGGTAGAGGGGATGCAGCTGCTGTAACTAAAGGGCCATCTGCAGTAACGCCAGCTAGGCCAACTGCTGCTGGTCGTGGTCGGGGCATCAGGTTGATAGATTTAGACCCAGAACCACCTTGTGAGGTTCTCCCACATCCTGTTGGCCTTGGTGCTGGGGAACAGCCTCTCAACGTAATAGGGGGTGTTGAAGAAAAGGAAATTGGCATGGACGGTGGGAGTGCAGATAAAGTAATGGGAGTTGAAGAAGAAGTGAGCGCTACTCCAGTACCAGATAGGGTAATTTCATATTTTTTTCGTATCCAAGAATGTTCTACGAAAATCTTGTTATGATCTGTTATTCATGGATCATTGGATTTTAAACTCTTGAGATTGCATGATTTCTTCTCCTGTTATTTACTTATTTAGTTCTTTTCACATTTTAACAGCATTCTTAGTGATTGAGTGCATTTTGTTTGTTCAGGTACAAGTGGGCAATTCTCCCATGTATAAGACAGAAAGGAAATTAGGTAAGGGTGGATTTGGCCAAGTTTATGTTGGCCGAAGGGTAAGTGGTGGCACAGAAAGAACAGGACCAGATGCAATCGAGGTATCACTGAGCACCTGTTTTCAACAGTTGGAGAGTTTTAAGCAATCTCTCTTTTTCTGAAATTTATTAGCTTGGTTTATCATTTTCTAGGTCGCACTTAAGTTTGAACACCGAAATAGCAAAGGCTGCAATTATGGCCCTCCGTATGAATGGCAGGTGTACAAGTGAGTTTGTTGTTCTTAACTAGAGGATGTTCTCATTTCTTTGCATTACAACTATTCACATCTCTCCTGTTGTCTTATTTATTGAAAAGCACACTGAATGGATGCTATGGGATTCCATGGGTTCACTACAAGGGTCGTCAAGGAGATTTTTACATCTTGGTGAGTTTTGATTGCAATTTTTTGCAGCGGATTTTTCAGTATGATCTCAAAGAAATTTTGTTTCAGGTCATGGACATGCTTGGACCCAGTCTTTGGGATGTTTGGAATTCCTTGGGCCAGTCGTAAAGCTCTATCTCTTTGCCTGCTTTCCTCCATCTTTCTGTTCAATCCTTCTTTTTAAGTAAACTAGTTAATGCGTGTTGCATTTTCAAATGTGCAACAAAGTAGCTGTTTTATTGTTTCTATGCTGATTCTTTCCTTGTTTATTATTATCACTTGAAACAGAATGTCTCCAAGTATGGTGGCTTGCATCGCTGTTGAGGCTATATCTATTCTTGAAAAGCTTCATCTTAAGGGGTAAAACCTTAAAATTTTAATATGTATAATGATGTGTTGGCTCCTTGATAAGATGAAGTTGTTCACAGACTTCATTTTTCTTGCTTATTACTTTCTTAGTAGAAGACAGCCGATTGATTATCTGTACCCTCCCTTTCACTTTTCTAGATTCGTGCATGGAGATGTGAAACCAGAGAACTTTTTACTTGGTCAACCTGCGTCTGCTGATGAGAAAAAGCTGTATCTCATTGATCTTGGTTTGGGTATGATGCTGCCGTTCCTTTTCTTTAACTTTGTGTGATGACTGACCATCTAATTCTTGGTTAGCACCAATAGATGTTCAAAGACAGAAAGATTTCATTTTTTGCTATTGGTTTTTGCGTAGATTTGATTTTTCTGGTTGACCTTTTGTTTTCATTTTTACTATCCTGATTAGTGGGCTTTATACTCGTTAATTCCTCATTGATGCAGCTTCTAAGTGGAAAGATGCATCATCTGGTCAGCATGTTGAATATGATCAGAGGCCAGATATATTCAGGTGTGTGAAGTTCATGCAATATTTTCACATGAGCTATACTTGTTATGTACCAACAAACTCCATCGGTCTGTTCACAGAGGCACAATAAGATATGCTAGTGTACATGCACACCTGGGCCGCACAGGAAGCAGGAGGGATGATCTCGAGTCATTAGCATACACGCTGATATTTCTGATAAAGGGAAGGTTACCTTGGCAAGGCTATCAGGTCAGTTGAGATGACTGCTCCTAGTTACTTGTGACAGCTTATTCCATTTTTATGTAATTTGTTGTTCTCTGTTATTTGGATGGTTGCAGGGTGACAACAAGAGTTTTCTAGTCTGTAAAAAGAAAATGGCCACGTCTCCGGAGTTGATGTGTTGCTTTTGCCCAGCTCCATTTAAGCAGTTCCTTGAGGCTGTTACTAATATGAAGTTTGACGAGGAGCCAAATTACCCGAAATTGATATCTTTTTTTGAGAGTCTAATTGAACCATGCACATCATTGAGACCGATACGAATTGATGGAGCACTCAAGGTAACTTTTTGGCAGAGAACACATAGTCTATATTTTTTTTTGTTTATACTGGTTTAGAAAGCATTTGTTTTATTTTTTTTAATCTTCTATTAGGTTGGACAAAAGCGTGGGAGAATGCTCATTAACTTGGAAGATGATGAGCAACCAAAAAAGAAAGTACGTCTTGGTAGCCCAGCTACTCAGTGGATTTCAGTTTATAATGCTCGGCGACCCATGAAACAGAGGCAAGCAACGTTGGATTTACTTATATGCTTATTCTGTCATACCTTTGCTATTTTTTGTTTGCTTCTCATGGAATTTTGTTCTACTGCTTTGCAGTTTGTCTTTGAAATGAATTCCTGAACTCTGATATATTACGTGTGTGATTTTATGATTTGCACGAGTAATTTTTTAGCCGATGGTTTTTATTTGTGAATCTTGATTTAATGTAGGCATTCAACCTTTCCTGTTTGTAATTTTACTTCTTGCTTTTTCTTTTGTCTGGAGCCATCTATGTCTGGGGCTTAGTGTTTAAAAAAGTTGTCCAAATTTGAAAAGTATCATCAAAAGTATGCAACAATTCTGGAGACCTGATATTTTGTTTGGTTGTTTTTTGAGTTGTGCATTGCACGTGTGATTCTATTTCTTTGTGATTGTTTCAATCACTTATCACGTAGAGGTTTTTCGTTTGTGTATTTAATTAATTTATTTTATTTCTTTTTGGGAACTTATTGTACTTCATGATGCCTGTAGAATTTGAATATCTGAAAATTTAACTTCTGGAAAGTGAGAGCAAATTGCCCTTGTCTTCCTGTTGACTGATGTGTAGATTGTTGTTTCCATTAATATGAAAGATTTTAGATTCCCCTATATGAGAATTGCTGTTTCCATTAACATGAAAGATTTGAGATTCCAACCTAGATTGTTTCTCATCCCATGGTGTACTTCCTATCTGTGAGATTGCTGCCATATTTGCAATTTCTCTGTTTGTGATTAAATGGTTGCATTTCTGTAGATACCACTACAATGTCGCAGACTCAAGGCTCCGTCAACATGTAGAGAAGGGCAATGAAGATGGCTTACATATCAGCTGTGTAGCATCAGCTTTAAACCTCTGGGCCTTGATCATGGATGCTGGGACAGGTTTCAGTTCACAAGTGTATGAGCTTTCTGCTGTCTTTCTTCACAAGGTTGTTTATCCAACTTACATTCGTTGTTATGACTTCTTGTGTCACGTCCTAGCTTGGCACTGTTTCCTATCCCAACAATAATGTTCTCTGGTTCATGTTAGGATTGGATCATGGAGCAGTGGGAGAAAAATTATTACATCAGTGCAATAGCTGGTGCAGCTAATGGAAGTTCACTGGTGGTTATGTCTAAAGGTGGGTTGAAGCTTCTCTTTTGTTGCGATTTTTGTCTCATGGGACTCACTTCTATTTTTTGCAATGCTTTTTTGGATGGTGTAAAGATATGCTCTTTGTTAAATGTCCACCACTGCACTAATTGGTTGGTCACTTTTCTTTGCTATATATTTGCACTGGTCCACCATAAACAGCTTATAACATGACATTTATGATTGTGCGCACGATGCTTCTGATCAAATATTTTTCCTATATGCTTTTGGGATTTTTCAGGAACTCCTTATACCCAACAGTCGTATAAAGTTAGCGAATCATTTCCATTCAAGTGGATTAATAAAAAGTGGAAGGAAGGTTTCCATGTCACATCCATGACTACCGCCGGCAGTCGCTGGGGTGTTGTAATGTCCCGAAATTCTGGATATTCTGAGCAGGTAAAACTTAATTTATAAGTTGAACAGTCAACCTAAGGACTTCCTGTACTTTGAGTTATGTCTAAGTAATGTGCCGGTGTGTTCTTAGGTTGTGGAGCTTGATTTTCTCTATCCTAGTGAGGGAATACATCGTCGATGGGAAAATGGCTACAGAATAACCTCCATGGCTGCTACAGCTGATCAAGCGGCCTTCATACTTAGTGTACCCAGACGTAAAATCATGGATGAGGCTCAGGAGACCCTTCGGACATCTGCCTTCCCTAGCACCCACGTAAAGGTAGTAGCTGCTTGTCTGATAATTTATTTGCGGATCTTTGGGATACACAATGGATTGGAATCGGATACAGTTTAGCCTGGAATTATATATTTCATTGGAGAATTTTGATGACGTTTAACCATATCAGTTCTTTACCATTTCATAAACTTGAAGGTATGAACCCCTGATATCCCTTTTGATTTTGTTTGCAGGAGAAGTGGTCCAAAAATCTCTACATAGCATCAATATGCTACGGTCGTACCGTTTGCTGAAGGTGTTGTGCAATATATTCTGGTGCTGAAGATGACAATATTAAATTTTGGAAGCTCATATTATTTGGCTCCGATTTTGATTACCATGTGTGTATTAGGTTCACTACTCTTTTGCCTCAAAAATCATGTTATGTAACTGTAAAATTTACTGCCTCCGCTTCTGATTAATGCAAAATGACATGAGAGTTAAAAGCAGAGAGGGGGAGGAATATTGCGATTGATCTTTATCCAAACCCGACCCTTGATTATGTGGCAGCTTGCCATTTTACATTGAATTTGGTAATGTTATATAAAGTGGACCTCTACTTCCTTTATTATTTATTCTCAAAATCAGCATATGACATTATGTTTCCAATCTGGATCCCAGCTGAGCTCTAATTAACTGGTGGAAAAGTGAAAAAATATCTGTCATAGGATGGGTGACCGTATTTTGTCGACACTGTTGAGATTCCATGATGGTGTTTGTATAAGTGGCCATCTGGTAAACAATGCTCACAAAAAAGTAGCTATATTTTTGTAAGTCCCGACAGTTGCTTCTATTCTGAGAGAATTTGAATTTTAACTTTCGTTCTGACATATGTCCGAGTTTTATATGTGATAACATTGTTAATTCTTCTTCTGAACCAATTGATGCAATCGTTAATTCCGTCTCTTTATATGTTTTTCTCAAAAGTACATACAGATTTGTAGCAATTTTTTCATTTTCATAACCACAGGCGCGCCTTTCACAATTTTCATGATCTCGTTGTCGATCGTCAGTCCTTTCACATGTTGTACCTACTGTATGGTGTGAATGGTGTTATCAAACATTTTTATTTTGATAATACCAATTCTAGCTATTTCTAAGGCATGATCATTTCTCATTAATACAGATCCTCCCGAGACAGGTTCATGATGATCAAATCATTCTCTCTGAGACGTCATGTGTCATGTCGTTCTTGAATCCATAATCCACGTGTCACAAAATTTGTGTCTGCTTTCTATAACTGTTGCGGCTTCGCTGAATAACATTTCATCACCGCCTGAAGTACTGGTCACATTTCCTTGAAAACTCTTGTTGTTACTCGTACACTCTTTCTTGAAATATCATTTACCGCCACATTTAAAGCAGTAAATATTTTTCTTTTTACTTCTCAACTTTGATCTACCTCGTCTTTGATTCCCACTGAAGTCACGGACCATAAATCTTCCTTTTATCATTGATAAAGTATCTGCCTGCTTCGATGTTACCAACCTATTTTCTTTATTCTTGCGCCAACTTTTTCTCCGAAACCACAGTTAAAACATCGTCGAATTTTAGAAAGCCCATAAAAATTTTGTTTCTGAAAACATATTTAAAGCTAAACCTGATATATTGCTGTGGTAGCAACAGCTAGGTTGATACCCAATCGCAAATAATGGCTTCCGTGTGCATATGTTGTGTGCGACAACATTTTGAGAATGTTTCAAGATCGGTTCAGACAAGGATTGGTTGGAATATACAAATAGTTAGAAAGCCAAGCCAGCTAATACTAACAAGACAGAATGACCAAGTCTGATCTTCTCGCACTAACCCAACCCTCTTTATATTTTTCAATGCATTACAAATTTGGAGTTGGTAGCAACAGCTTTGACTTGTCCGCAAAAAAAAAAAAAAAAAAAAAAAAAAAACAAATGGCCAAGTCGTAGTCTAACTTACGCGTTGGGTTTCTAATTTCTATTATAAGAATACTCAAGATGCGCTATCTATCTTCATATCACTATTTCTCTCGATTAAAATCCAGAAATGTGCCCTCTGAGATTCATCTTGGTGTTCTTCTCTGCGATACTGGCAGCTTATTTGGCATGGAATTCCTTAACTTCTTCCCAGGAATTCACATCTTCAGAAGATTTATCCCAACATGACAATGAGACTTCTACTAAACACAAACAAAGATTTCACCTTTTCAAGGTAGGCAAGTATGATGCAATTTGTTCTATATGTTTGTTCGTTCTTTCTTTTTTTCGCTGATGTTCTCTTTCTGAATATTTATTTAGATGACGCAAAATGGATTCTGGGTGTTGATCGATATGGCAAGTGGACGTTACCTGTGGCGTAGCATCAAACAAGTTAAACAGACGGGAAGTGTAAGGGTAGCAGCAAGTTAGAATTCCGGCCTATAGCCAATTCTGTAAAGCAATGACATTAATTAGCACTTGTCTCACGTCATCGAAAACAATGACGTGTATCTGTATATGGAAAAGTCTTGTGTATGAATCTGAGTTCGTATTCTTCTTAATTGTTCATGCTGACAAGCAGCGAAAAGCTGAAACTGTTAATTCTTTGAGAGCTCATACTTGGTAGATAGGTCTGATGTGGAGCTCGTCTTCATTCATTCCATTGTTGCTCACAAAATTAGACTTGGTAAAATATTAAATGCAATCATCCATGAAGAATAACATGAAGTAATTTTAACACCAGCAATGGAAGAATGGGTAGAGATGCAAGGAACAATCGCACTTGTTCTCACAACAAAAATAGGCAAGAGTAGATCGTATAATAGCTTTTTAACTGGAAACATACACACACAGAATATATACACAAACATTCAGGATAACAAATATCCGTTACAGAACAGCATTGCCAACAACAGCAGCTTTAGTTTAGATCAACTTGTAGCTTTATTGACATATACAAAAGAGTCAGGAGAGCACCTTGGGGCAGGGGAATATACCCTGCAAGAGTTGAGCCAAACCACATGGCAATTACCACCAGAGCAACAACACTGCTACTTGTTTTGCCACAAACCCAACTTGCAAATGACAGGAACATGGAAAGCAAAATACCACCTCTCCCTCCTATAGTCCAGGCGAGTAAATAACCAAACTTATATCCTGCATCCAGTTTGTGGTCAATCAAAGCCACAAGGCTGCTAAATGTGAGAGATAATCGGACTCCCACAGTCCGCATCAAAAACAGAGAGAGGAAAGCTGATCTTAGCACCTCGACGAAAGAGTCTCTCTCCTCATTTAGCTTTTCTTTCTCAGAAAACTTGCTGGGGTTTTTATAAAATTGCTCTTCTTTATTACAATATTGCTCCCAATATTTCTCATTTCTCATTTTACGCCTATCGGAAGCCCATTTATAAAACCTCATTCCACCTTCATAAGCCAGATTAGAGTCCCATTCATCACCCAAAGGCCTTCTGGCACTTTCGTGACGTTGCAAGGCTCGATCATACTCATTTCTTGTTATTTCCTTGATCAGAATCTGCCACAAAATTATTGTTCCTTTAAATATATCTTGACATTGGAAGATAAAAAACTAAAATTAGCTATTACCAAGTCCACAATTATGTGGGAGGTTCCACGGTACGACATTTAATAATGCAAGAGATTGCAGAGTTTTTCATTGAGAACCAATAAATGAACTCTTCAAAATACTAAATACAAACTTTCCATGCTGCAATTTAAATGAGACTAAATTAAGAAGTTTGCTAACATGCAACATGTTTGACTTCTTTTTTCAGCTTAATTTTCATCTTGCTGATAAATTTGAAGAACAAAATTTAAAAATATTCCTGTATAATAAACATCAGATGGTTGAAACCTTTAGGTTTGCATCAGGAAGTCACCACAAAGAAATAAACTAAAAAAAATCATTAGATGTGGACACAAATGAAAATCCACATAGAAACCAAAAGCAGGAAGAACCACTAAGATGATATTAAATGTAAAACTACTATAGAATTCCAGGGTGGGACATGGGAGTAAAATGTTTGCCTATACATCTTATGGCCAATTTCATCCCGAAACTATTTAGATCACACACAGAAGTAAAACGTGGGCATGAGAAAATATGAACTGTAACAAAAATAAATATGACCTTTGAAATCAAATGTCATGTAAACTTGTAATACCATTTTTATCACCCTATACTAAAATAAGAGAAATAAATACAAATTTTATTCAAATGAGAATGACACTTATCTAATAGACGTAGATCATCATGGGCAAAGATCATTCCTATTTCCTCATTTCACTATCTCCTTATTATAGGTACTGTATCACTGAAAAGACAGAATAAAAAAGATTTCTCACATCATATGCAAGGCGGATACTCTTGAAAGCCTCGCTTGCTCCTACTTCCTTGTTAACATCAGGGTGATACTGCAATAACAAATTAAGAGCAGCTGAATCAAAGAGATAATTTGATCTTCTAAAATACAGACATTTTCTTAAAAAATAAAAGTGTCACAATACCACATGCACGCATATCATATAGCATATGGACTTGAGTCCTAATTAATCACGTGTTTGTCATGAAAATTACCGTGTGGGATGGGTTAAAAAGGTAATTAAACCATATATGTTACGGTTTTCTTTTTGGGTGGGAGGAGTGGGCCCAGAGAAATAGTTTTGAATTTTGCACATGGAAGCTTCCTAATAGCCCTTATTATAAGGGTAATACATGCCAATAAAGTGAGAGAGATTGTTAGAGCTAGATAGATTCACGCTGACATTGAGGATTAATGTGTTATGACCATAAAGCGATCAAGGATGTGCTTATTAATGATGAGACTAGTGTCAGTCAAGGATATGTTGAATAGGTTACATCCATGAAAATGAGTCGTGACCAATGATGGCGTGATTAGAAGTTCCAATCATCGCAGCCCTATGATGTTCTTAGGTTAGGTGTTAAACAAGCACTTCAAACCATTAAAATGAGGAAAGCATCCAATGAGGTGAGTCACATGTCATTACTTCAGAGGCTTGCAAAATAATATTTTCCACCAAATAAGGTAGTCATTTCATTATTTAAGACAACTAATGCCACTAAACATTAAAATAAAAGAAGAGAATCAAGCATTGTGCTTTGACTAGGGACGACAATGGGGGCGGGCGGAGCAGGGCAGGAGCGGCCATCCACGCCTCCATCCCCGGTTCTATCTACTCGGGGAATCCCCATCCCCATTTTCGTCTCCGCTTCAAATACCCATTGAGTTAAGCCAAAAATTTCTTCAATTTTCTTTAAAAATTATTGATACAACAATCCAATAATATATATAAATAATAATATTACTTAAACAATACATGTGATATATGCTATTAATAATCCATCGTTTAATAAACATAAAAAATCAAATTTCATCATCATCATATTACTCTCTTCTCCATCAATGTCACCCTAGTTGGATCTAGAAGTATAATACCCGAACCCATACCCGAAAACACGCCCCCAAACCCGTCCCGTTTCGGGATTTCCCTGCGACGAAACTAGTCATCCCTATCCGTTTTGTTTGGAATCCTCATAATCTTACAAATTTGGTTGGTTAGCCACAAGCAAGGACGCAGGGAAAATTGCCATCCCTTTCTGCTTTGTTAGGAATCCTCATAATTTTACAAATTTGGTCGGTTAGCCACAAGCAAGGAGTGTGTGGAAGGTTTCTCAATGAATTGGAAATTGTTGGTTGCTTAAAATGTAAAAGGCTTAAAGCATTGTCTTATGTCCCTCATGGTTAAATGCTCCGAACTGATTAGAAAGTTACATGAATTTGACAACTTAAATTATGGCAATGATTTCTGACCGCACCGTGTCATTTGTAACTTTTACGGATTTTAGAGTTCCTTTTCCATACCCGCATTTAAATTTTAAAATTTTAGCGTAACATGAATACGTTGTTTGGAAAAAAAACCTAGAAGCTTTTTCAGGGGAAAAATACAAAACCTCAAGATAATTAACAAATGCTGCCTTAAGTTATCAATGAAAAATTCGGGATAATACCCATTTTCGTCCTTTTCGTTAACCGTTTTTCCCATTTCAGTCCCTCATGATTTTTGACTGCTTAAATAATCCTTCATGTTTTCAAAATATTCCCGAATTGGTCCTTACCGTTATCCTGACGTTAAGATTAACGTTGACTCATAAGTAAGATCTTGTCGCAACCCCTTAGACTGCCTGCAGATCATGGGACTGTGGCTTTGGTTCGAACGGTTAGGCTTTAGCAATGCCATAAGTAAGATCTTGTCGCAACCTCTGTTTCTTATCAACGAACTAGCTGATGAGGCCATAGCATGCCTCAAGTGCATGGATGATGCCCAGTTCCCGCTCCAATTTGAAGCAACTGAAATTCCGCTCACTCAGAGCATCGTGTAAAAGGATCTCACTCTCAAATATTTCCACCTCCGTCGACTTACTGTTTACCATGAAATTCAAAACCTGATTAAGCAAGTATACATTCCTGTACTATCCGACATTTATGGAGAAAGCCTGTTATGGTGGTTTTGGTGAAAGCTTGAACGATAGCCAGATGAGCATGCAAGGCCATGCTGCATTAGGTTTGAACCCGATGATGGCACAGTCATCTTATGACGACCCTTTGATGCAAAGCTTCTCTAACATAAACATTCAAGTAGACACCCTTCCTTCCCAAAGCAACGTGGTTCAGGCAAACGAGCCGGCACTATACGTGAGAACCATGTTTGCTACATTCTCTAAAGGTTACCCCGTCTCTGAAAGTGAGATGTGCAAAGCAAAATTTTCCATCGATGGTAAGCATGTCTGGATGCGTAAATTTGTTCCCAACAACGGTAGGCCAGAGCCATGAAGATAACCCAACCCTTTGACGTACCCCCCATCGAATCGGTGGTGTTTCTTCGAGTTCGCCCTTCCCTTTCACGTCTAATTTGGGGATTAGGGTTCTTGTAGAGTTTGAGAGTAAAAGGTAAATGAGTCAACGTTAATCTTAACGTCAGGATAACGGTAGGGACCAATTCGGGAATATTTTGAAAACATGAAGATTATTTAAGCAGTCAAAAATCACGAGGGACTGAAATGAGAAAAGCGGTTAACGAAAAGGACGAAAATGAGTATTATCCCGGAAAATTCCAAACTATATTTCTTGAATACAAAAAGGGTTTCCCTAATGAAATAAAGTAGCTAGGTGGAGTATATGATGAAATCTACATAACTCCATTAGAAGGCAGAT
The DNA here is from genome assembly GCF_025594145.1 of Primulina tabacum. Taxonomy (NCBI): domain Eukaryota; kingdom Viridiplantae; phylum Streptophyta; class Magnoliopsida; order Lamiales; family Gesneriaceae; genus Primulina; species Primulina tabacum. The sequence goes on from NC_134554.1 coordinate 16,685,178, forward strand.
TAACAAATATCCATTTTGCTGATACACCAAGTGCTAATTACTTAATCCCCGGGAACAGTAGTTTTTGTGGATGGTATGTATACTACACTACCTTCGAAAAGTACGATTCTTTATCTGGAATTGGATGAAACATGAAATACCTTGAGAGCGAGGAGACGATAGGCTCTCTTAATATCGCTGGTGGAAGCGTTTGGCGAGACCCCCAGCACGGCATAGTGATTCCGCTGTCCGTTGGCGGCGGCGGACGCAGTGAATTGAGGTCGGCTCCGGCTCTGGGAGGTGCGGCCCATCACGAAGTACCCGTAGGCCTGCATAATTGATCGATCGTACACTGTAACTAAAGCGCCATTCGTGGCACGAGTCGCGTGATATGCGACCGACGGGTTAGGGCACTGTATGTATATGTATATCTCTTTTGATTTTGATGAATAAATATCCAAATCCAAAAAAAGAAAAAAAAAAGAAAAATCCTAAACTCAAATTTTCTAATTTTGAATGAAATTAATATTTATACAAACCACGCGGGAATATAGAGAGACATAGTGGCCTCCGCCACCTTTCCTCCATTGCCCAAATTGCGTCTACATTCAATCAGTTCCCCCACTGCAAGGAGTCGCCTCTTTTCCGATCCCCTTCTTCCGCTCGCTTACAGGTACATATGATTTCGCCATTGTTTTCCTGCATTCTCTCTCACCTATTTTATGTATTTTGTTCTCGAAATAAATGCGGGCACTTTCTCGCTTCCGTCTTTCATATGCTAACTCATTTGGGCCGAAATTGTACCTTCTTGTTTACCAAGCGCTGCAGTGTATGCCATGAGTAGAGCCACGATTCAAGATAGAAATTGAATGGAGAAATGTTTTTGGGTAGATTTAGGCTGCAGTTGGATTGATGAACATGATTTCCATGGAAGGATCTGATTTGGACAAGTATTTCAAACTTGGATTTTAAATCAGTGCATTTAATTGCTAATAAATTAGTTTGGATTAAGAAGGGATGAATTTGAAATTAATCTTAGTTGAAATCTTCCAAAAAAGTTGAAATTCATCATCCGAAAGCCTCTCTTCTGTTTGCAGGAAAAAGAAGAGTATTTTATTTATTAATGTCTTCTGTGGGCAATTCAACTAACATCTTTTGGCACGAATGTCCCATCTCGAAGCTCGATAGGGAAAAACTGCTTAATCAACAGGGGTGTGTTGTATGGATCACTGGTCTCAGTGGATCAGGTTAATGTTTGTATGTGGTTTTCAATTTACAAGGTCTTTCTTTTAGTTTCATCCACTTCATTTTGGTTTTGTTTTGTTTATATATGCTTATAGTATAATGCATAGTTGTCAATCGCGCATAGCGCCCCGTAGCGCAAAGGTTGCCCGTGGCTAAAGCGCATAACGAATTCAAAAACCTTAATTTCCAATATAATATTCCATCAACTTTAATTGTAAAATACTAAAACCTGAAATTATTTTAAGTTTTTTCCTTGAAATATAATAGAAGACACAAAAATAAAGTAAGAAATGCAGAAAAATATAATTTCCAGCAAAAACCTAGCTAAGTACATGTCGAAAAAACCAAAATTAGAAAGAAAAAAAAAGACAGAAAATAAGCATGTAGCTTTGCTTTGCAATAGCGCCGCTATTTCAGCTATCGCGATTGTCGCTATAGTGCCAATAGCGAGGATAGCGAGCGCTGTTGCAAAGTCCATGACGCGTAGTGGTCCGTAGCAATGTGGTGTCGTTTCGCCACGTTATTCACTATAGCGAGGGCTACGGGGCTATTGACAACTATGGTATAATGTCCTGTTCAACACACTAGTATTGTGTACTCTTAAACTTAATTTGTGCCATTGAATTGTCCTTGTTAATACCTTTCAAATGATTTGAATCATTCCTTTACTGGCACTCCCTTTTTATTGTTATATAGAAATATATTGGCACTATTTGTTCATGCTTTTCAGGATTAATAATTTAATTTCCAGGAAACATAAACAAACATAACCCATATCGTTTCAAAAAATTTAAATGAAAACTCTATTTTCATTCGACTCCTAGATTCCCATATTTAATCATTATTATTATTATAATTCAACTTTTAAGCACTCCTAAGAACAATTTTTTTCACTATATCATATTCTAAATCAAGATATGACATTTTCTTTAAAATTTTAAATGTTTATTTATCAATTATAGTTAAATAACCAAAAATGTATTACATGTTGCCAGCAAATATTTTCCACAGGCACCAGAAATATACCAAACATGCATTACATGTTGTCTTTATGCTCGCATGATTTACAAAAATGCTGAATCACTGTAAAAAGTAGATAAACCATTCTTTAGATTGTTAACAGCATCTCAGCTATCATAGGCTGTGATTGAATTGTAAAGTTTTTGTTGCTTGTAAATATCTTTTTGTTGACTTTGTGGCATAGGAAAAAGCACACTTGCATGTTCACTCGGCAGACAGTTGCATTCTCGTGGTAAACTCTCCTATGTTCTTGATGGGGACAACCTTAGGCATGGCCTAAACAAGAACTTGGGTTTCTCACCAGAACATCGAACTGAAAATATACGTAGGGTCGGTAAGTATGCAGTTTTTTTGTTTGGATTTATAAATTATCAATGCCTGCAGACTTAGAAAAGAGAAGAGAACAGAAGGGGAAGTTGTGAAATTTCATCTCCTATTCGAACATGATACTTCTGGTTCCTCTTTCTCAGATTGTTAAGCCACACAAGACACCACATTCATTTTTTTCTCTGTTATCCTCTTTCTTTCCTATTCAAAGCTTTAACATAATCTAGACCAAATATAGCTACAGTGCATTATTATTGAACCTGGAAGTCCCCAATGTTCATTTGGTTACCAATGCAGTCCGCTTAAGCACACAAAAATCTATAATTGAAATGCTTGATAATCAGATAATATCTATAATTGAGTGCCTCGCCTTCTCTTATGAAGGTTTATATATGTTCCAGTAACCATTTTGTTGATGCCAGTTGGTTCTTGGTATAGCAATTTTTCATAATGCTAGAGTGATGTCATTGGCTCCACAGTTAGGAAATGAGGTATATCTACTGCATAGTTGCTACTTGTTTACTAATGCATCTTCTTTGTTGTCCATTTAGGTGAAGTGGCAAAGCTCTTTGCTGACGGTGGGTTAATTTGCATTGCTAGTCTTATATCTCCTTACCGTAAAGACCGAGATGCTTGTCGTGCCCTGTTACCAGAAGATAATTTTATTGAGGCAAGAATTAGTTTTCCAATTCCAAGCATCCTTGTAACGGAGGCCTTAAAAAAATTTTCATAATGCAAAATTTCCAGGTCTTTCTGAACATGCCTCTTGAGTTATGTGAAGGCCGAGATCCCAAAGGTCTTTACAAGCTTGCACGGGCTGGGAAGATCAAAGGTGCATCTTCTCTTGTCTAAACCTTGTATGCTAGCAATTCTAGATCTTTTTTTTTTTTGTGGGTCAGATTTTTATAAACGGTATGATTAAGTTTCAGGTTTCACTGGAATAGATGATCCTTATGAACCTCCTTTGAACTGTGAGGTTTGTAATAATTTTAATTACAAATATTTGGTGACTCATCAGGAGTAATACATCATTCACAGTTGATCTTTGTACTTTCATTTTTATTACCTCACGAAGTTATGGTTTCAGATTGAATTACTACAGAAGGATGGAATCTGCCCCACACCCAATGAGATGGCTGGTGAAGTGGTGTCTTACTTGGATGATAAAGGATATCTCGTAGCCCATCCCCCTGTGATGACCAATCATTTCACTTAAATCTATCGATCTTTACCATACATTAAGCAATGATCCTTAATATTTTTTGGTCTCTTTTGTATGTTACTAATGTAGTTTACTTGAGTAGTTTTACCTTTTTCTTGAAATTATTATATGAATGGGATAGAGTTTAGATCAACTTTGGTATGCATTATTGTTCAATTCTTTAGCATCACCAAATCTACTTCTTCCCTTGTCGTTCGATTTTTATCTCTCTGTGTTGTCTTTTATATTTTGATTCTCAAATATATAGTCTAATTTTTTTATCTAGAAGTATTTTTTTTTTTTAATCAGTATAACCTATTAACTCAGTTTTGGAAAGATGTGTAATATTTTTAAAATAAATTAGATAAGAATAACATAATTTTTTAAAAAATTTGTTGTCCAATAATATTCTAAATTTATGTGGAAAAACAACAAAAACTTATATATTTACTGGGGATTGAGTATAATTGTATAAAGAGAAAGAAAAAATTGAAGTTACTAAGACTTATACGAACTGTTGTCCAATGTTAGCAAACTATTGAACAAATCCATTTAGGTACGTTACCAACGCTTAGGGTGTGCTTGGCAAGGAGTTGAGTGAGAATAAAATGAACATTTTACCGAACAAATAATTATTGAGTCCTCGTATTTCTCGTAGTCTCATGAAGGATGAAAATCAACTGTGTACACTTTCCCTTGTTCAATTGCTCAAACATGATTTCGAAGAGCAAAGAAGGCACAGTAAAGACAGGTGCTGGTGGGTCATGATGAATGTGGGTGCTTGAAATATATCTTCGAGACCCAAAGCTACCCCGAAGAATAATGGGGCCCGATAGCATCTAAATATGCACATGTCTTTGCAGGAAAGAGCAAAAGCGAGAGCATGATTTGTCAAATCGTCTGCTGCTTGAAATTCTCATTCTTTATTTTTATATATTTTACAAAAAAAATTTGTAGTTTAATTTAACGAATTTAGAATATATATTCTTAATAATAATAATAATTTTTTTTATATTAATTGTAATAATAAACAATAACTATGTTATTATAAAAGAAAAGTACCGAAAACAATAATTGATATAAAAATTATAATACAATGTTAAATAAAATAATAATAATAATAATAATAATAATAACATCTATAAAAACTGAATTTTTACAAAAAATAATAATAATAATAATAATAATAACATCTATAAAAACTGAATTTTTACAAAAAATAATAATTTCCCGTAAAAGATGATGCATATAAAAAGAAACTTCTGTATCTCATTTTGTTATTTTAATGTCTTAATTTGTATTAGAGAATAGAAATTTGAAATAATTAATGCTAACTAATACACACAATATTATTCTTTGAAAATAGATTAACGAGAAGATGACGATTAAAATTACTAATAAAACCTTGAGAATGAAGTATAAATCCGAGATTGTATATATTGTTGTTATATTTAAGAGCGGATTTAATAATCGATAGAGATCGAAGTCGAAGCCTGTAAAAATGACAATACAATCTCATAAAATTTCGAGGCCAAAATTTGAATTTTTCAAAACATATATTTGTTTAAAGGAAAATGATGCTCGTTTTTGTTGTTCAGATTTATGGTTATTATAAATATATAATATATAAATTTAAAAAGAGAATAATTTATAAAAGAATATAGAGAAAATGAAATAAACAAAGGACAAGATATATTCCCAAGCTTATATGAACACAAGTAATTTAATATGTATTCTATATTTAAATGTCTGCATTGATTATATCATATTATTTAATTTAAATTATGGTTTTGAGTTTTGTGTTACTTTATATATTAGTTTATCACTACTCTCTTAACTATTAAATAAAATATATTTTTTCTTACGTAATATTACTTTTTGAACTTTTTAGTGAACTGTGTCATTTTGAATATTATAGATAAAATAATATATGATTTTTAATATATTTTTATCTATTTTTTTTATTAACCGTTCTATTTAGCTATTATATTAAATGTTAAAAAATTCAATTTGATGACAGAAAATTAGTATTCTTAATTGAGTGTTGTCTCAAATTTTATAAAAAACTTGATATAATAATATTTAAAATTTAAATATACAATAATTTCAATTATTATTAGAGTAGGGTAACAACTAGTATTTCATCGATCAACGAACTATTATTTTATAATTAATTATTAAAATCAATAAAATATGATCTTTCAATTAGGCATACTTAACGGACTAGTTCGGACGGGAACCGACCTGGAACCGGTCCGTTAAGCCCGGAACCGGATCCGATAAAGATGAACCGAACCCGAAATCGTGTACAATTCATTGTTTGGTGGGTTGAACCGGTTGAGAACAACCGGTTTAGCATGTTCTCAATCGGTTCCGTATCCGGTTTCGAACCGGTTCCGGTCCATAACCGGATATGACCCGGAACCAGAACCGAACCCGAATTTTTTTTTACAAAAAAAGGCCTTTGAATTGCAGTCGTTGGCCCAAAGGCTCCATATTTCAGTAGCCGTTCAACGGCTAACGACTATTGAAATTTTAATTTTTAAATTTTGCAATCCTTCTTGCAAATATAAATTTTTTTTACCCCCAAAAATCACCTATATATACAAGTCATTTTTTTATATTTTACACATCAATTTTCTCTCAACTTTACATTTCTCTACAATCAATATCTTTTTTTGCTATAATTTCTTTAAATATTTTCAATAATTGTGTTATAATCAATATTCTTTTCTTATTATTTATTTACTATTTCTCAATTTACTCATATAAATAATTCGAATTTCAATGACATCATCTTCAAACTGTGATGGTGGTGGAGGCGAATACGCTTCCGACTTTGGTGAATATTTTGGCTACATCCCCGACTTTGATGAAGTCGAACCTGGCCACGAGGATGAAGAAGCCATGGAACTCCGCAACAAAGATGTAAGAACGCCATCGTCTACTCGAGCAAGCAACACAATGTCAACGAGCACGACGAAAGTCCGTGCAAAGCGAAGCAAAATTTGTGATCATTTCGATATTGAACAACAAGGTACGAATAACTCTTTTGTCGTATGTAAAATTTGCAAAACGAGATATTTTTATAAAACGGGTGGTGGTTTCGGTGGTACTGACACTTTGAAAAAATATTTAGTTAAGATACATAAACTTGACCCTGATACGCTACAACCATTCGGTAGGGAACCAACACAACAACAAATTAATCCTTCAAGTGGTAAATCTTTCACAATTACAAAAAAATTTCTCGAAAAACCATAGTAAAGTTTGTTACCAAATGTTGTCAAACTTTTATAATAGCTGAACAAGAAGGTTTTGTTGAATTTATTAGTACTATTCAACCTGGTTTCACAATATTTATAGGCACACACTTAAGAAATATTGTTTTGATATTTATAAAGAATATAAAGAAACACAAAAATCACATCTTTCAAATATATCTTGTAGAGTTAGTTTGACAATTGATATTTGGACTAATTTAAAATATGAATCTTTTCTTGTTGTTACATGTCATTGGATTGACGAAACTTGGACTATGCAAAAAAGAATTTTAGCGCTAGATCATTTAGAGTCGTCACACAACGCATACACTATAACTATATATGTTTTAAATGTTGTTAAGATTTATGGTATACAAAATAAAATAATGTCGATCACGTTAGATGATGCGAGTGTCAATATTCTTGCAATTAAATATCTTAAAGATTCACTAAAACCAATTTTAGATGGTAATTTACTTCATGTTAGATGTGCATGTCATATGATCAACTTATGTGTTAAATGTGCATGTGATGATCATATTTCCATTATAATAGAAAAATTCAAATTATGTGGGAAATTATTACGTGAAAGAAGAAAGGAACGTGACTGGAAAACATTAGTCGAATCAAACGGAATTAAGTTTAAAAAAATTCATCTTCCCGTTGAAACTAGATGGAATTCTTTATATCACTAGCTTCATATTTTATTATGTTTTCAAGATTTATTTACTCACTAGTAGAAAAATCGCTTTTTACTTCGCGTATTCAATGAAGTAATAAGGTAGTTAATTGCCGAAGTATATGGACGTGAAGTAATAGATGTATCTTTTACTTCGCATAATAACCGAAGTTGTATGTTTGAAAATACTGAAGTCTTTGGCCGATTTTCGAAGGAAAACCGGTCCAGAATTGGACCGGTAGCGAAGTAAGAAATGTGTTTTACTTCATCGATTATTGTAAACAATGAAGTAATATATTTTATAAAAATTCATCTTAATTATTATTTAGCGAAGTAGTTTATAATATTTTACTTCATTATTTACAATAATTGACGAAGTAATTCATCTGAAAGACTTCGTAGTTATGTATTTTGATGAGGTAATAGACACAAACAACTTCACAATTTATCCTATTTGTCGAAGTAAATATTATCTATAACTTCAGCATTTATCCTATTTGTTGAAGTATTTTAAAAAAGACTTCGCAATATATGACTTAATACACTAATATGATTAATATCCACGAATCCACAATTACATATTCATCAATCCACAAGTAATCCAAAAAATGTATCCACAAAACCAAAAGTATATCCAAAAATCCACAATGACAAACAAAATATTTATCCCAAAATACACGATTCATCTAAGCACCTACATAGGAGTAAACAAATTCACTCCATTCACTTCTGACCTCGTCATATTGACATTGAGTGTAATATTGGTTATTGATGCATCCTGCAAACTGAAATTTGAAAAAGAAAATACATTAGATTCTTCTATTGAAAATAAAAATTGACAGATATGAAATATATCAGTACTGGTAGAGGCATGTTTCATTTGAAAGTACGAACTTATTTCATTTGCATCTTGAAATAACACCAGATAAAAATTCATTACAGATTACCCCAATTGCATGAAGACAATTGCACTTACTAAACCAAAAACACACCCCATTTCTTGACAAGACAAGCCTTCATTTCCCACGACATTGCACACATTTGTTCCTCATTCAAACCCACCAATATAACCTTAACCAGAAAAACAAAACAAACACCACCGCATCCAAAGCACACAAAATTTACATTTCCATACAGACGAATCAAAATTAGCTTAACTCAATCAATTCAACAACAAGACACAAGCAAAACAAGATTTTCACAAAATGGGAAGTGCCTGATTAATCAAAAATGCACCGAGGAGAAACTCGATCAAAATAATTATTAACAGAGTAGTAATCAGGTACCGTAACAAAAGAACCCTAGCTTTTGTGCTAAAATAAACAGATACTGCAAATACTAACTAAATCCCGCAATTTATGCGGTCGAGAATGAGCTAACAAATCCAAAACCCAAAACCAACAAAAAGGCAAAAAACTCACATTTTAAGGTGAATCTTCAAAATTAAAACACATGGATACCTCAAACTATACAAGTATTTTCTATGTAGGGTTTCATTTTTCCAATCCCACATTCAGGAATTAAGTTTCTAACAAAATGTAAGCTTTTAAAATTTTATCACAAACAAAGAACGTGATAAGAAAATTAGTCTCAACCATCAATTGACATTTTTTGTGCATATATGCTACTACAAATGCTTTTGAGAATTTATTCAGCATCAAAATTTCAGAATTGTAGGATTACACCCTCCCCCACCCCGAGTATTCGCTGGTAGATTAAGATTCATATTTTCAGTGAAAAGTTAAGTCTTCTTCAGTAGGCAAAGCTGATGTTGAAATTATAGTACTCAGTGAAACTTAAATATCTATTTGCACAAACATGAAAATTTGAACAGAAGTTAAAAGGTGAGGAACCAGAAAGACAAATTCATTCTCACCTGCATCTTATTTTCATCTTTAGACTCCACAGTTATCTCAGCATTTTTTATTCGCACGTCGTTGTTGGAAGGATCTGTAATTGTTGCCTCTAATCCTGCAGAAAATCTGTAATTGTTGTTCTTTGGGTCATTGTGTAATCTGATGATTTTGAGTTGTTTCTTGCTTGCTTATTTGATCTGGCCCGAGAAGATAGAGGTCCATTTGATGTGGAAGCACCAACTGCGATGGACTTCTTTGCATTGTCTCTATGAAATCTGAGTAGTCATTGTGTCGACAACAGGGAAGTCACCATCATCTTTTTCAGCTCCTATCAGCTGAAAATCAGTGTCAATTTCAAGATTGGAGTGAGGAAAGTGCAACTTGGAGGTAACAAACCCGGTGACGCTGAAAGAAAGGGAAACACCACTGAGATAAACGAAGATGATTCCTGAGTGTACCTTCTCAAGTCGAACTTTGTCAGTAGAGCATGGCATACGCGAGTGATGAGTTCGCGTCACAGCGACAAATCTGAGCGACAAAATAACAAGTTCATTTAAAATTCAGAACAATACCGTCAATAATTTGCAGAATAGCCACACTATAAGATCAATCAACTTATGGGTAATTGTATTATTATGCATATCCCTACCACGGATCGTTTTCATAACAAATATAGAATTTCTACTAGGTTAATGCAGCGAAGTGTCAAATTACAAGACTAAATTGAAATAAGTGCACTCCATGGATGCAGCTAAACGATTACCAACATTGTGAGTTTATAATCACCCACTGATCACTACAACTTCATCCAACTGAAACAAACTTAGAGAATAAATAATAATCTACCCAATGAAGAAATAAACAGTCACCTGCTCTGCGTAAGCCCGCACCACATTGTGGAACATTTTTTTTCGCCCACAAATCATACGAGATAAAATAATCTTTGGTGGCAAATGCTCAGAAGTTATTGATGAGATTCAATTTCTTCCTCTTTGATTGAGCTCAACGTTAAATGGAGTGATAACTTTTTACACCCATGAAAAAACATGAAGTTTAATATTTTACCTCTTCTTGCCAGATTCACTACACAAACTTCCCAATCGGTATATTGAAGCTAGTCTTCGAACCTGTACAACTCAAAATCATCAGATAACACAAGGACCCAAAGAACAATAAAACAAGAAAATCTGTAATTGTTGCCTCATATATCTCACACCTGACTTTGTGGACCTGCAGAAAATTAGTGACCTTAAACTTGATAGTGCAGAATCAGTAAAGCATAGGTACATCCTCTTGGTGTTGGTGGTTCGAAGCGAACGGCGGTGGTGTTGGTGGTTCGAAGCGAACGGCGGTGGTGTTGGTAGTTCGAAACGAACGGCGGTGAGTGGAACGGCGTGGTGTTAGCGTTAATTTTAAAGAAAAATGTGGATTGATCAAATGAGCTCGTCGCTGAATATAAGATATTAATCAGCGACGGTTTTAAAAAGCCGTCGCTATTAGCGACAGTTTTTAAAAATCCGTTGCTAATAGAGACGGTTTTATTAAAAACCCGTCGCTAATTAAATTTGCGACGGTTACAATCCGTCGCTCATAGCGACGGATTATTAAACAACCGTCGCTAATTAAATCGGCGACGGTTTTTGACATCGGCGATTAAACCTCGTCGCTAAATGTTCCGTATAGTTTAGTTTCCTATGTTAATCGGCGCGGTTCATCTTATTACTTCAGCATGAACTTATTTTTCTAATTTTTTACTTCATCAGCATTGATATGCCGAAGTAAAATATAATAAAAAAATATAGTGAAACCCGTGTTTTTAAACATACGAAGTAAAATATATTATTTAACTTCGCTTGTGTTATTACTGAAGTTATTGATAATGTATTACTTCATAATTTATTATTGGCGAAGTAAAGCCTGCCGAAGTAAAATTCGATTTTTCTACTAGTGACTCCATATTACAATAATACTACGGTAGAATATTTAATGCTAACTGACGATGATTGGAATATTTTGAATAAATGTGTTTCTTTGTTAGAAATTTTTAAAAAAGCAACCGAGAAATTTTCTAGCATTAACTACCCTACTTCAATAATGTTTCTATCTTTGGTTTCAATATGTTTTATAAATTTATTGAATATCGTAATAATTCTGTTATGCGTGATTTTGTTTCAAATATGGAAAACAAAATTTTAAAATATTGGGAAACTATCCCAATTGTACATGGTTTAGCAACATTATTAGATCATATTAAAAAACAAGGAAGGTTAGACGTGTTTTTTGAATATTATGTTAAATTTCTTCGGGAGAATGTTGACGATCAAAAGAAGTCAATCATGCATTATCTCCAAGAATTGTTTGATTTTTATGCTCGTGAACAATGTGATGAACCGAGTGCGTAGCCGGAGGAGATGCCGACATATAAAATCAAAAGTGGAGCACTGAACTTCTTTCAAAGTTTGAAACGACGAAAGTTCAAAGGAAAATCGGTGACAACAACGGATTACAATGAGATCCAAATTTATCTAAGCCAATATATTGAGACCACGGAGAATTTCGATGTTCTTGATTGGTGGAAAGTAAATTCTAAACTTTATCTAGTGTTAGCTGCAATTGCAAGAGATGTCATACCCATTCAAAGTTAGAGTGTTGATTCTGAATAATCATTTTCAGTATTTGGAAGGATCATAAGTGAACAAAAAACTAATTTAAAGTCAGAAACACTTTCTATGCTAACATGCCTACAAGATTGGTTTGCGGCCGAAAAAAAAATATGAGTGGTGGTGTGAGAACCTGAATTTCCAGCAGCAAATAGCATTTTTCAGCAGCTAGCAATATTCAGTAGCAAAAGAAAATTCCAGCAGAAGCTAACAATTCCAGCATCAGCTAATATTTTAGAAGCTGATATGTTTTTCCAGCAGATAGAATTCCAGCAGATAGAATCCAGCAGCAGACAGAATTCCAGCAGACAGTTACTAATTCAGCATATGACTTGTAACTGAAGCATTTAACACGGAATAAAGGCTGTTAATGGCAGATTATAACCATTAATTGGGAGGCTAACAGTCAGAATTTTGCCTATAAATAACACCCTCAAACTTCTGAATTGGTGTTACACAAATCTTGAGTTATCACTTGAATTTTTGAGTTAAGAGAGTGCTTATTTTCGAGCAGTAGAAACCAGTAGCGAGAGCAAGCATATTTCCAGACTTCAACCGAAACTCTCCAGCAAATTACTGTAAGTGGGCTTATGTATAAATATCTTGAATCCAGTTTGATGATTTATGTTTTAAAGCAAAGTTTCTGTATGTTCGATTTCTGATATTTGATTTTTGAAGCACGGAAACTTAGTGAACTAATGGTAGGAATATATATTCTGAACATTACTGATTACTGATTACTGGCCTTAGAGGAGAGAACATATAGGGGACTGATATCAGTTTAGCCATGAAATTCACGAACGTGCTTACTTGATAAATTTCTGATTACTGATTACTGAATACTGATTTCTGATTTCTGAATACTGATTTCTGTTCTGAAAATAAGAATTTCTGTATATCATTCGTATTACTGTTTCTGTTTAAAAATGGTTTTGAAAACTGGGAGTTATTCCCGCCCCCACTTACTGAGTGACAACCATATCACTCACCCATCAAACCCATCTCAGATAAGAACGAGGAAGAATTGTTAGAAGAGGAAGAACAGACTCAATTCTGGGGCTGGTGAAGAAGACTGTTCTAAATTATCTTTCCGTTGTATCTGTTAAAATGATATTATGTTTGGTTTTACATTTCCACTGTAAAACATTTGTTTTTCGAGTTGTATCAGACAATGAATATTATGAATAAAAGACTGGTTTCTGAATTTTGTACTTCTGAGGCTTGTTGTTTTCGAATGTAAATTTGAGAGCAACGCCGATGCCAACCAACCCCCGTCCCGGGACGTGACAGCTGGCGCAATCGACGAATTTCAAAGCTCAAGTTATGATGAAAATCAAGAATATTCAAAATATATTTTAATAAATCGTGATGAATTTTAGATTTTCAATTGTAAAATCAATATTTCAATTATTTTATTTTTATGATTATTCAGTATTGTTTCAACTCAAAATACTAAATAAAAAATGTTCATTAATAAAAGTAATTATGTATTAAAAATAATAATATTCGAACAAAGAACTCGGAACGGGTCCAAAACTGAACCAGAACGGATCTAAAAGTCATCGAACCGGTCCAAGATTGGATTGGTTACAAAATCGGTTCGAAACCATGCCGAAACGGTTCCGACCGGTTCTGGCACCACCCGATCTAGAACCGATCGGTACCGGTTCAGAACCGAAACCTTAGAACCGATAATCACCCCTGCATTGAATTACGTAGCAACCTAAGACGACAAACAACATGGCCACCGAAGAAAATCCAATTTAAATTTGACACAAAAAATCCCTAATTGGCGATTGCAAGCCTTTCATTATTATTTGTTGTAATTATTATATTATTATTGTTGTTTTCGATACGAAGATCAATATCGGGATCATAAGATGGTGTTCAGCGGCGCAGCGGTGGTCGGGGTAGCCAAAGTGTCGGCAAATGCTTGTCATTACATAGTGTGCAACCCACAACGATTGCCCACAGATCAAGTTCTCCATCTCCTCTTCTGCTTGCCTCTGCACCAGCTCCGTGGCCTCGCCTTCGAGCTCTGGACCTTCTTCTACTTCCCTTACCCCGACAGCCCTTATCTCACCTCTTCCTCTTCTTCTTCATCTTCCTCTTCCTTGTCAGATTTCCATTTCCAAGAAGAAGGCCTGCACTCTGATTAGGCAATTAATCATCGCTATTACTCATTGTATGTATGGTTGTTTGCTATTTTGTTTATCAATCGGCAATTTGTTCCTCTGCGTACTGGAAATGAAGTTTAAAGTTTGTTTACGTTGTGATTCAGTCTGAATCATCTGCTTCAAGTAAAGGCTGTTAGAGTAGATGCCCTGTAAGCCAACTGTTGGCTAGAGAATTTAATGATTCAGTTGTAATGAACAATTTTTATTTTAATATAATGCATTATTTCATGATTTGTTATTTTTTTATCTGTATACACATGTGATCAACATAGATAAAAATCTTGATTATACTTTAATACAAATGAATCGTAATTCGATGTTGAACTCATTTGTAAACACTGTATAATCTAAATTCGTTCCTAGTCAATTCCTCTGCCTAAAATATGGATAAAGGTCGCTTGAGCTCGAGACTAGCATCTGTAGTGTTGTGTATCGCGTTTTTTGGTAAGGGCATAGAGATGTCCAAACACGCAGATGGGTAGTCGCATGATGATTATACCGAACTGTTCTCCCTAGGAATTTCCAAGTGGTTATCATTTATCGAGAGGATAAGTCCGTGGTTATGATTGTACATCATTAATCCTTACGATCCGGGATAACATTGAGGTTCTATACGCTAGATCTGTGCTTTGACTCGTTTACCGACTCCAGGAGGGTTATCAGGTGGCGAGATTGGGTACATTTGCGACACATGTAGGAGCTAGTGCATTGTAGTCGGGAAATCACCGCTCACCAACGGGTGTAGATATCCTGTGTGATATGATGAAATAATAGTACATGAAATCTCTGGCCAGAGTGTGAGATGTACATTAGGGAAAGAGTTCTCCAATTATAAATGCGATGCCACTATTTATTCTCAAAGATATGTCACACAGTTATTGAATTCTTATGCAACTTTCGATGAACCAATGGTTGCAGATTCGATCGGGATATATAAGATGAATGAGCCTTATTGTACGTTAATCATAATCGACTGGTTCTTGCAGGCACTATCAGTGATACCTAGGGAATCATGAGGTGATGCTACTAGACGCTCTTACCATGATTCGATGAGTTTAATCATAAATATGATATCTTACATTCTCATGATCAATTGTTGATACATATAATAGGGCGAATTAGGGTAAGCCTGAATAAAGAAAAATGTTCTGAATCAAAAAGAGTTGTGAACCCATGGCTAGCTGTATCCCTGAATTATTGAGGGTCACACAAGCACTGGATCATTTGTTACCGTTGAGAGAATGAATTCAATGAGTTGAATTTATATAAAATTATAATATAGTAAATTCAAGAAGTTGAATTTATAATAATTAAATTTTGAAAAAATAAATTTAAGGAGTTGAATTTATGAGATAATAAATTCAAAGTGCTGAATTTATAAAATTTGAGAATTTAATTTATTAAACTCAAAAGTTGAGTTTATTAAATATTAAATTAAATATAGTGAGAGTTGTGTTTATTGGGCTTGTAAGAGTACAAGTCCAACATATTAAATAATTAAAATTCTTAATGGACTTTGAATTAATTAATTAAACTAGTTGGACTATTTCACTTAATTAACAAGCACATTAAAGTTAATTATGAAAATTATGTTATGAATGTATGATTTAATTAGGAGACTTGAAACTCCACCTCCACAACACTTGCAACTCTCGAGAATCCTCTCCTACATGCTCTTAATTTTCGGCCACCTTGCAAATTTTTGGGTTTGTGAGCTGCCTCTCAG
Source organism: Primulina tabacum (assembly GCF_025594145.1). NCBI lineage: Eukaryota > Viridiplantae > Streptophyta > Magnoliopsida > Lamiales > Gesneriaceae > Primulina > Primulina tabacum. The sequence continues at coordinate 16,701,311 of NC_134554.1, forward strand.
TTTTTAGTAAAGTCATGTGAGTGCTCAAACAATAATTTTGAATGTCAAAATTTAAAAATCTTAAAACTTCGTCTGCGTTTGGACACGAGAAAATACGATTTACAACAAAGGTTCCAGATTTGGTATTCTTACAGAGGGCCGTGTTGAATCTGAGGCACTCTTGCAATTTTTGTGATTGGGAAGGTTGGAATGGTTGTTTTTTGTCGTGGGTTGTTTAAGAGCTGTTTTTTAAGCAATATGAAGTAGCTGGAAAGAGCTTTTTCTGTTGAAGACGCAGCTTTCGATGTAATGAACAACATTGTTGTTAATGAAACAGTGTCATTGATGCTGGAATTTTATTTGTTTGATGTACTTTCTATGTTATCGGTTTTTCGTCCACTTATCTGTGAAAAAATGGAGACTATTGATACTAGTGAGTGGTCAAGGCGGAAGAGTTATTTCGAAAAGTACGGGCAGAACAATATGCTCTTGCCACAACATGCATTATTCAATCCCAATATTTACTTTTGTTGGTCATACATGGTGCAAAAATGTAAGTTCTTCATAGTGTTTTTTTTGCTTTTGATTTGAGATGAACACATTTTCTTTCATCATAAGCACTTAGATTCTTAATATTTGATTCTTTTCTGCAATTGCTTCGACCTGTCACAAATTTAGTGTCACCGGTTTTTTCTCTTCCTCTTGACCGCAAGGACTCTTTTGATCTGCTCAGACGATAATGAGGAGTTGCAATTTTCCTAGTCCAAGCTTGGTTGGCTCCAGAAAAGAATGAATAAGAGAGATAATTTAGAGAGAAAGTTTGGAAACTTTTCTATTGCTCCCAAAGAACATTTACTATGAATTATTTTAAGAAAAATTGAACAGTTCAGCTAATACTTCTGACATGCTCTGTATTCAGTGTGAAATTGTTATAAACATGTGGATATTTGCCTCTAAATGTGTCCATATTCTCTAAGAAGAAATTATTTTCTGGAAAATTAATTAGTGTAAGACATCTACTAAACAAGATTAATCAATTTGTGTTAAAAGGATCGGAATAAAGATTAAATCTTTTATCCAACTGGTTGTTGTTATTTCCCTACATCTGCGAGGCTTCTCTTTGACCTGGTACTCCTTAAGATTTATCATATTCAGATGTTTATTTTTTTGTTTGGAGGTGGGGTGGAGGGGATCTTTATCTCCTTACAGTTAGAATTCTAACATTTTTATGTGCTGCCTGTTATGAAACCCGTCTATTTAAAGAGTAGTTTCATGTATTTCAGTCGTAGAATGGTGCATTGGATATTATTGTGTGGGTATGAAAGGCTGTGTGTTAACATGTAGGCTACAGGCAGGTAGGAAGCATTGGGCCATTGGCTTCTTGTGTTGGTGGTATATGTTGAGGAATTGGTAATATGACATACTTGAAGTACTGAGATGTGATATTTTGAGATTGTTTTGGTTGTCTGATAAACCTCAGAGGAATTGAATGCATTAAAAGTTAGAAGTTGGCAATGAAAGAAAATTGTATTCATCGAAGATCTTTTTCTGAATGACACAATCTGTGAGTCAGAGGACCTTGCTTGATCCTTTTTCAATTCTAATTTCTGTGGTAAGCATTTGAATTAAACCCAGTCAAACAGCATTGATGTTTATTTACTTATCTAAAGACCTTTTCCCAGGAATTCTCTGTGGAATATATAATTGGGAAGACTGGGGCCAACTTGCGTGTATGTGATTTATAACTGTTGTGCCCTTTTGTTACATTGATGATGTGCGTAGACTTGGAATGGATTTTTCACATTAATGGATATCGCTTTAACCAAAATATAATCACACATCTTTTTACAAAAACCGATATAAACATATGAAATATGCGTTTTCTTAGTTTCTTGATCCATCCCATACCATAATTCTTCTTGTGCTCAGATAGCTGCATCGTAGTGACCCCCGAAAGTGATACGTGCTTTAGCTATTTGAACTCCTCTCACCGCACGAACTGCTTCGCTTAGCCTACTTGAGTGGTTTACGCCTTGCTTGATCCTCTGCAAACATGCTAGAAGATCTATAGCACCACTTTAAAAGCCCAAAATGAAATACAGTGAGCTAGAAAATGTTTGATTTGATACGTTTTGGGTTCTAACCTTGTCATTGGGGTGAGTTTGTTTTTGAAGCTTTTGATTCTGCTGAGGATGTTTGTTACTCATGCCGTGGCTGCTGCGGAAAACGATGATGCAGCAAAGAGAGACCCCGAGTGAGCAAAGAGCACCGATCCCAGTTAAGCTCCATTTCCATGTGTCCGATCCTCCTCCTTCGCCTTTCTTCGAGTCCATGCTGTTGTCTTCTTTGATCTCCATTTCTGAAACACCACAAGGAACGGCGTTCTGGCCCCCCTTCTCTTCGAACTGAAAAACCGCAGCACCTTCGATCTGAGGAATGAATCCCTTACTAGCAGAACCGGACCTTGGTGAGTCCACTTTGATGTCGACAAATTCGGTCTCCTTCATTTTCTTGAAGAAAACTTGTGAAACAGGGTCTGATGATGTTGCTGGAGGCGTGATCTTCTTGATCATCTCCACCGGTGGTATAGCAGATTCTTGATCCGGTGGCTTCTTCGGAAGTCTTGGTTCCAGAGGATGAAGAGAGAGAGGTGGGAGATGATCATTAGGATGATGCTGGGAAACAGAATCAACAACATTCGAAGGACTTATGAAGTAGTTCATGTGGAAAACACTCTTGGGATGAATCGTCTTCCCTCCATCATCATGAATTCCAAGAAATCCCTCGTCGGGGAGAAGCTCCCACTCTTCAATATCCATCTCTCTGGAAGTTAGTTCTTTTTCTTGGTAATGGTGGTAAATTCAAAGACAGGTTGCTGTGGCTGTTTTTCATGGAGTGTAGCGAGGAATTCTAATCAAAATAGGGCACCCCGCGATGTTGATGCGGATGCTGCTGTGTAATGAATCTATCTTCTTCTATCTTCTGTCTCATTTAGCTGAGAGGACAGGAGGGCTACGTGCCAAGATGTAGAATGCTCAATTCAATGGTCCCCCTCTACCCATAAATAGCACTCTGCCCTGCTTGATATTTACCCCGTCATTTTCTTTTTCGGAGCCTCTTTTGAAAGTTAAATTGTCACTTTTTTATGGAATAATTTAGTCTGAAGATCTCTTAAAAATTACTTGAGTAAGTTCTTGTTATGGAAGGTGATTAAGATTCCGGTTCAAGTTCAACCGATCGAACCTCTTTATCTCGACTCGATTACTTGCTTCGGTTTGGTTTTGTCCTGTTTTTGTAAAAGTTCGGAGTAAACTCGATTCATTCAGTTTTTGGAAGTTTGATATCTCTCTAGAGGAGGAGTGGAACAGTCTTCCACGCTATTGATGCTCGTTTTAGTCTTATTAACCCTATTTTTATACAAACTATTACTAAAGATGTAAAGGGATAGGTGTATTTATTTGTTAGTTAAGGTTTATGTTTAGAGTAGACAATCTTAATGAGTTGGTCTGATTCATATTTATCATGTAGAATAATATTTTTGACAAAAAAAATTATATTTTATCATGAGTTGGGTCGAATAAAAAGTACGACTCACAAAATTGATCCGTGAAGTTGTCTGGAAGAGTTTGTGTTATGTTTATGGATACATATAATATATAATATTATATTGTTGCGTTGTATCTGATCAATGTATTTATAAAATAAAAGGTGGTATTTTTTTCTTTTTTGAATAAAAGGGATGTTTGGTCAGCAGTTGCTTGTAGAAATGGGACAGGAATAATATTTATTGAGATAAAGTGGAAGATCATGAAGAGCGAAAGATGCAGTAAATAATGAATTTAACTTGATTTAGTCGAGTTTCTAGTTAAATTTAGTCGAGTTTCTAATTTTTTATTTTTATTTAAAAATAGATGATTTTTTTTTATTACAACATACACGGGAGGAGGGATCGAACCTGAGGAGAGGAGCCAGCTAATATGATGGGTGAGACCACTGTGCTACAAGCCCCGTCTCTAAATAGATGGTTTTGTTTTCAATAAAAGATGGAAATAAAATTCAGTTGCTTGAAAATTTTAATTGCTCGATAATATTCATGATAATTGCTCGAGGGGTATGATCCATTTTAAATCGATATGAAACTAAATTTATTTTTAATATTTAAAGAGCGTGAAGAAAGAAAAAAATCCGCATGATGGGTGTGATGAAAATTTAGTTAAATTTAATTTTTTTAATAATTATATAGTATAAAAGTTTGTACTATCTAATTTTTTGCCAAAAAAAAAGTACCATCTAAATTTTAATATAAATTAAATAATTTATATTACATAGATTAAATTCTCTATGTATAATTTACACAGTTAGTTTCCGTTTCTTACTTTCTTTGAATCAGACCCAAATCATAGCTACACTAGAGTTGAGAAAAATAACGAATTTTCGACGTATCGAGATTACCGTAAAAAAAAATATCGAATTTACCAAATTTTCGGCATGGTACGGTAACGATCTCGAATTTTTGGGTACGATATCGGTATGAAATTTGAAAATTTCGATAATACCGAAATAATATATAAAAATTTAAAAATATATAATATTTTTAAACAATAAATTTAATTTTAAAATTATAAAGTTTTTTTCGGGTATAAAAAGATACATACCGATATCGTACCGAAATCTCAACATATCTTATAATTTCGGTATAATCTTTGTCTAGTTATATGTATCACAATTTTCGTTAAGGTATGATATAAAATTTTCTCATACCATCGGTATACAATTTTTGTTACGATATAATACAATATACCACTCCTAAACTAGATCATTGAAGTCGGATCTAATTTTGGAACCAAAATCGGAAAATATGTTTCAATTCCAAATTTTGGAAGATATTTTTGGTACGTCGTTTGGTCTAAATCTCACAAAGTGGTCTTATCCCTGCATTGCTACATAAATAAATATCTATGTCTTATGTGCATAACAACTAACAAATGAATGGTCCATAAGATTACGTGCTATCTCATAGTTTCTCAGTATCTAATTATTTTACATTTTCATTTGAGTATATATTTTATATAAGCCAATATCAGACCTCTATATCTATGATACGAATCAATCGGTTTCATACATGAAAGGTAAACTAATATTTTTTCATGCATCGGATCAGATAAGAGACAATTATCACAAAATTGATCTGTCAGATAATCCTATAGAAATTTTTGCATTCTCTTGTTTGGTCCACAATAAATAATAAATATTCAAAATAAAACACTTGGTTTCCATCTAAATTTGAAATTTGCGTCTTCAAGTCTCAATCATCTCCCAATCTTTATATCAGAAGAGGCATGTTCAGCGAACACCCAATTAATATTTAGGCACCCTTTGATCCAAAAGATAACACTTTATGCCTTTATTTTTGACCATCGAGCTTTTGAATTTTTATCATTCCATTTTACGAGTATATCAGCGGAATAAAAGAAAAGTAGAGATTTCTGGTTTTTTGTTTGATAATAATACTTCCGGATTTGAACTGAAGAAAAAGGATTTGCAGTCTCCCGCCTAACCACTCGGCCATGTCGTCAAAATGATACAAAAATCTTATCGGATTACTAAATTTTTATTGCACTTGAATTTTTCGTTTTTTTTTTGTTTTGGATTTGATCCATTCCTTCTATTCATTCTAGATTATCTCAAAATCCACAAAACTAAAAAAATTCTCTCGCTTTTCTATTGAGAAATCACATGGTATCTAAAATTAAAATTTTGTAATTATTCACATATTACTCCTTGTTCTAAGAAATTTGCTTAATTCGAAAATCATCATTATAAAATTATTCACATAGAATGCTACCATTTAGAGTTAGGAGTGGAATTGGAATGCAACTTAAGTATATCACTGCTTGTGAAAACAATTTTTTTTTTTTATAGAAAAAGTGAAACAACTATTCCAAGATAGTCGATATTTACATTTCATTTTTTGTTATTTATACTCCACTTTATGTGTAGAATATGTGTTAAATTTATTCACAAATAAAGTATAAATAACAACAAATGAAATATAAATATCAATTCCTTATTCTAATATAAGCAAACGAGTCTTTAAAAAAAAGTCAACAAATGAGCGAGGGTTCAAAGATTCAATACGAAAGGCAAGGCTAGGAAGAAAATTAAATTTTATATAATTTTTTTAAATAAATAAATAAAATATCACTCCATCACGTTTTTACGAGGACTAAAACATTATTTGAATTATCACTTAAATTCAGGTCATATTAAAACCTAATGAAATGATACCTAAATGCTAACACATATTAATCAACTAATCGGCAACCATTATTTTTAAGTTATCAAATCTCATTCTTTATAAATTAACTAATTAACTTTCTCGGAACTAATCTACGCCAACCCCAATTTAGACGTGCATCTTCTACAAAAAACAGGTTTGGATCGTCTCACCACATAAAATATGTTAGTTGAATTGACAATCCAAATGTTAGTCACTTTACCCAACCAAATTCAATAAAAAGAATTGATTAGGCCAAGCCCAAACATAAAGTTAGCGTTGAGTTGGTAATTTTGTGGATATTTTCCAACTTTCATATCGGTTTCTTAAAGATATATTGTTTTGATAATGCTAGACTGCTAATTAAAAGGAACTTATTCCAGCTTTTGAGGATATGCAATGACATAATTGCCCATTCTTTTGGGTTAGTAGTCATACGCGTAATTTGCATTCACTTCTGTTGATACTTGAAAAAACTTGGGTAGATGTGGCAACTTTCTCCTGCAGAATCCCTTAGTAAATCGTGGCCTAGAATGCACACACGAACCAAACACTCATGAAAGGACGCAGGAAGAGTTTTCTGACATGATCACTCAAACAATCAAGTCAAAATTGAGATAACGAAAAAGAGAGAAAACTCATTTAGTGAAAGTATTGTGAATACTGAATGAATACAAGTGCAATGTGATTATGTGAACCTTGTATTTATAGGCAAACCTTCATAGGTGATAGAGATCATGGAAAGATTCACTTCTTGATTGAATGTTGAATCCTCCTTATCTAGCTATGACTCTTTCCTTATCGATACCCCTTCCTTATCTAGAAATCTTCCCTTAACTAGATATACAAATATCTAGAAAAAGATTTGATACTCAATCCACTCAAAATTCCTTAGATCTTCTCCCTCCATTGTCCCCATTCACCACCCTCTAATTACCTTTTGCTCCCATCTTCGGTAGTTCGGGTCCTCATACTTAGCGTTTACATTTAACTCACAAGCCCGGACACACTTCTTCGGACCCCAGGTCCTCGTTTCCCTTACCAGCCTGCCTCAACCTTCTCCTTCTTGTCCCTCTACTCCTCATTCTCGAGGACCCGAGGTCAGCTTGACCCTGACCCCATCCACTTCCTCCAACTTCTATCTTTAGTCTAACTCAATCCAATTCAATTCAAATGGGGATTGAATACATTATCGGGGAATCATCAGTCCCCCACTCTAGTTGAGCTATGGCTGAACTCACTATCCTGAACTAAATGGGCAAGACCAGACCTGGGCTCCAAAGTATTTGTCGAATTTTGAATCGGGGCAACAAAACTTGACACTCGAAGTCACCCCTTCACCAGCAACAGTACCGTCGATGTCAACCCTAACTAAGAACAACATGATTGATGTCAACCCAAGGCTAACGTCATCCTTCTTTCGAAATGACAACTGGCGTAAAACCTAATCAAGAATAATGACTGTTATTATGATTCGACCGTTCGCCCTACTAGGCTGGCTTGTCCATTATCGAGCTAACTGTTAGCCTTTCCAATTCATCATGACACTATTCCAATTCGTACCAATGATTCATGATACTCACTGAAAATTTAGGGTTCGGTTCCAGCAGGTGACGCTAGTCCGAATGTAGAGCTCGAATTTACTCTAGGTCTGAAATCACGAAGGAGACCATTAGAAGAGAGCCGGGAGAGTGTTCTGGTATAGCCCCTCCGACACTCAAGTCAGAGACTGAGAATATAATGAGAAAGCAGCTAAGGGTGCTGCTGAAATCAATATAGTGAATGAACAATTAAACTCTCAAACCTGATATTTATAGGAGAATACGTGAGTTCCATCATGGGCCTTTTATCTTGGCTAGGGATGGGCCGCGAGTCCAAAATCCGGTTTGGGTCTGATCTTGATGGGCTCATTCGTGGGTTATCATCAGTCTCCTCCTCCCAAATCGAACCGAATCTCAGGTTTGAAGTTCAATTAATTGTGTTGTCATCGGTTAACATTCTTCCCATGTTTCTCATTAGTCTCCAAAAATTTGGAAACAAATTAAATCACCTTCCCATTTTAAAAGGCCAGATATGTGTCGGCCTCCTCTATAGATAGTCATTTATTCCCCACCTTGTTTCATTCTCCCATCTCCACTTAATATTTTCTCCACACCCACGCCGCTCCACAACCACGCCCGTCGCCTTACCCTCGCACGCTCGCCAACCTCGCCTGCCCCTTGCCATCACTTTGTTCTCGCCCGCGCCAGTTCACCGCCGCCTACACTCTTGCCCCTGCACTAGCTCTCGCCTCGCACCTCCACCAACCTCGCCAGCCCTCTCCCCTCGCAAGCCCACACCCCTCGCCAACGCTCGCGCGTTCCCACTTAGCCTCCCCTACTCGCTAGCCCATCAACCAGCCCTTGCACCATGCACATCGCCTCGCCCATCCAACGCGGCTTCCGCCCTTGCCCCTAAACTAGCCTCGACGCTCACCCAAGCCCTTCTCCTCCTGGCCTCTCGCCCGCGCTAGCCAGCCCTCGCCCCTACAACCCAGACTTGCAGCTTCCTCGCTCACTTCAACCCCGCCACCTCCTCGCCCATTGCCCTTGCCACAGTCCCGCCCAGCCCTTGCCGCCTCACCCCTAGCCTTCATCAACACTCGCCTTTTGCTCGTCTCTTTTGCTAGCAGCTCGCCCTCACCCCTTGACCAGCGCATCCCTAAGTAGGAAAACTTAACTAGGCAGCTCGTCTCTTCTCCTCTACTAGGCATAGCCTAAGTAGGAAATCTTAACTTTCAATCTCCCCACCTCTTATCCTCTACCAGGTATAAGCTAAGTAGGAAAATTTAATTTTCAATCTCCCCAATTTTTCTCCTCTACTAGGCATATCCCAATGAAGAAAATTTAATTTTCAATCTTCTCACCTCTTCTCTTCTACTAGGAGTAGCCCATGTAGAAAAATTCAATTTTCAATATCCTCACATATTCTACTCTACTAGGCATAGCTCAAGTAGAAAAATTCAATTTTCAATCTCCCCAACTCTTCAACTCTACTAGGCATAGTCTAAGTAGGAAAATTTAATTCTCAATCTTCTCACCTCTTCTCCTCTACTAGGCATAGCCTATGCAGGAAAATTTAATTTTCAGTCTCCTCACCTCTTCTCTTCTACTAGGCGTAGCCCAAGTAGGAAATTTAATTTTCAATCTTCTCACATCTTCTCCTCTACTAGGCATAGCTCAAGTAGAAAAATTTAATCTTCAACCTCCTCACCTCTTCTCCTCTACCAGGCATAGCCGAAGTAGAAAAATTTAATTTTCAATCTCATCGCCTCTTCTGCTCTACTAGGCATATCCCAAGTAGGAAAATATAATTTTCAATCTCCACAACTCTTCCCCTCTAATAGGAATAGACTAAATAGAAAATTTTAATTTTCAAATTTTCAATATCCTCACATCTTCTCCTTTACTAGGCGTAGCCCAAGTGGGTAAACTTCAGCTCATGTCATCCTCATAATAGAACAACATCCTCAAAATTACGAATATGTTATTTGTGCAATTAATATTTTCACTATTATTAATTTAAATTAAAAAATATTGACGTTGAATTTGAATTTAAATGTTTACACCAACATTGCATGTGTTGCTTGTGCAATTAACCATTTGACATAAATAAATTAATAGCTTTTTTATTCTAATGATGTTTTATTGTTATCTTTATATTATCATAGTTAGGTATCAGCAAAGAAAACAATAAAATGGTGTCATGTCGAGAATATTATTGTTATAAGTTACAAATGAGAGATCATTTGACATCAATTCTTCTATAATAGTATATATGTATATAAAGCTTGAAACGACTAGGTTAGACTATTATCGAAGAAATGAGGTTGAGATGAGAGCTGAATTTTATCAAGGTATAGTAGATATCATTATTAGAGGAGAAACTAGAGGCAGTGAAGTTGGCCAAAGAATTGTACTACCAGCATCTTTCATTGGAGGCCTAAGGGATATGCAACGTAGATATCTTGATGCGATGTCATTAGTGAGAACATTTGATAAACCAGATCTCTTCATTACATTGACTTATAATCCAGAATGGAAGGAGATAAAGGATAATCTTAAAGAAGGACAAAAAGCTCAGGACCGGCCAGATTTAACGTCAAGGTTGTTTCAAGCAAAATTACATGATTTGAAAACTCAGATAATCAAAAAAGGACTATTTGGAAAAGTCGTCGCATATGTCTATGTAATTGAGTTCCAAAAAAGGGGATTGCCTCATGTTCACATGTTGGTCATACTAAAACCTACCTACAAAATAAATACTCCTGGATCAGTTTGATTATTATGTATCTGCGGAACTTCCTAACAAAGATACACATCCTCAGCTATATGATTTGTTTGTAAAACATATGACACATGGTCCTTGTGGAGATATGAATAAAAAAAATTCTTGCATGGTTAATGGACAATGTAAAAGTCATTGTCCAAGGCTATTTTATCAAACTACAACACAAGAAAAAGATGGATATCCAAGATATAGAAGAAGAAATAATGGCCAAACAATAAATGTGAGAAGAGCAAAGCTTAATACCCAATGTGTGGTTCTTCACAATCCTTACCTCCTGTTAAGATATTATTGTCACATTAATGTGGAAGTTTGCTCTGGATTTACAGCTGTGAAATACCTATACAAATATATTTATAAAGGCCATGATAAAGTGGCAGTGCATATTGCTCATGATGATGGAGAAAACGTAATAGATGAGATTAAAAACTTCCAAGATGCAAGATGAGTGTCAGCACAAGAAGCTCTTTGGAGGATATTTGAGTTTGACCTCAATGAGATATCCCCAGCTGTGATTAATTTGCCACTGCACTTGCCAAATAAACAATGTGTCACCTTTTGGAAGAATCAAAGTCTGAGAAATGTTCTACAGTGGGAGCATATCTCCAAAACAATGCTAACAGAATTTTTTCAGATGTGCGCAACAAATGAAAGAGAAAAACCTCTTTTATATAGTGAATTTCCAGAATATTATGTGTGGGATAAAAAGAACAAGTATTGGCAAGAAAGGAAAAAGGAGAAGGTCATTGTTCGTGTAAATGGAGCTAATCCCGTGGAAGGTGAAAGATATTATTTAAGACTGTTACTTAATCATGTTAGAGGTCCAACTTCATTTGACAATCTGTTAACAATCGACAGAAATATCTAATTTACTTTCAAAGAGGCTGAACAAAGAAGAGTGCTTGAATCAGATAAAATCATTTTTGAGTGTTTAAATGAGGCTGTTAGCTTCCAAATGCCACACACATTACGAAGATTGTTTGCAACGATTTTGGTATATTGTGAGCCAACAGATGTTAGAAAACTATGGGAGACTTACTTTCAAGCAATGTCCGAAGACTTCAAAAAAAAAAAATTCTCTATGTGCAGGGGATTATTGACGGCAAAAACATTACAAAGTCTCAGTATGCTTCTAGAAAGCATGGGCAAAGATATTGGACTTTATGACCTGCCAAAAGTAACAACTCCAATAGATGAACCAAGTGAAGTAATCCCTCGAGAAATTCTCGATGAGTTGGCCGTTCACATTCTAGATGAAGATTACTTAGCTCAATCCAACCTGAATACATCACAACAAAAGACATTCTCTACAATAATTGATTGTTTAGATGCACAAAAAAATGGATTATTCTTTGTCGATGGACCTGGAGGATCAGGGAAAACTTATTTATACCGTGCCTTATTGGCCAATGTAAGATCAAGAAAAATGATAGCACTTGCTACAGCAACTTCAGGAGTTGCGGCATCTATATTTCCGGGTGGTCGGACAACCCATTCATGATTTAAAATTCCCATTGACTTGCATGATAAAAGTTATTGTACAATGATACCCAAGACCGAGGATGGATCCGGTCCACTCTCGGTATCCCAGACAGTTAATGGCCCACGTTCGGAAAAATCAGGAGGTTAAGATCGAGGCATCTTGGTCTGAAACTTCTAGGAGGTCATCCCCGCCGACCTCCAAAATCCACAATCTCGTCGAATCAGAAGAGGTGGCCGACCTCCCATGCCGACCTCCCAACAAGACCTGAGCCGACCTCCAAGGTGAGGTTATCGTGTTGATTGGTAATATTCGGGCCGACCTCCCGAGCCGAGCTCTCAAGAGACCAAGACGATAGGCGGGCTCTTGCCTATGAGAGCTCTTACATATACATTAATGGATATGCAGTAGAAATCAAACCCAATAAGGTAAGGCCCAACAAAATATAACCAAATCTTGCACAATATCTAACTAAAGCTTGCACAAGATTCTGAGGATCTAAATATATTAAATCAGTACTCTATCTATCTTCTATAAATAACAGGTTTCATTCTTTGTTTATTCATTCAGATATTCACATTCTCTCAGCACACATATTACTCTCTCAATTTTCTGTTCTTTGACTTGAGTGTCAGAGGGGCTACGCCGGAACAACCTTTCGGCCCCCTTCTAACGTTCTTGTTTGTGCTTCCACATCTCGAAGGTCCGATCCGAGCACCCCAAGTGAAGATCCGGCCTCCTAGCTACCATCTCGGATTTCAGCAACATCAAAATTGATGTTGTTTTTGACAAAAAGGCTGAACTCGGGTTTTAAAGACCACAATCTCTATTATTTGTGGCTGGCTACGTACTAAACTGAAATGTTCTAAAAAAATCACCATCAATCAATTGCTCAATGAACACAAAAATTTAACCGAGGTAAGAGAAAAAGTTAACAATTTTTTCCTTTTATTGCACTAATTGTTTCTCCCATTTATCCAAAACATTAATTTTAATTTATTTGGTTTATCGAATGTATCGATCTTATGTTCTAATGAATTAGAACACATAATACTCTTTCAAAGGATATGTACATGAAGTTGAAAACAGATTTAACCTTTGGTACAAAGCTTGTAACAATTGTTCGAGGCAATTATTAAAACAAAAGATGCGACAACTTGTACCAAATGCGTTCATATACTTGCCGAAGCAGTTCCAAGGTATAAACCCATCATATTTGTTTTTTTATTCATGAAATAATAGCATACATTTATATTTTTTTATCATACTGCCACATGCACATGTATCGAATTACGATAAATGCCAAAAAAGACAATGACAATGTAAAAATTACAGTGTTTGAAGACGTAGCTGCTGCTTTTATTGGTTGTCCAGTACTGAAAGATTATATCAAGTCAGTCGCTGAGGTTAGTTTAAACCACATTACTACAAATAACACCTAAACTTTAAAACTCTATAACTAACTTGTGTTTGGGTTTAGTGTAGGATGCAAGTGCTTCACCATATTATATGGCCCTTGAAATGCCAGAAAAGGAAGAATACAACTTTCTTTTCAAATTTGCTGAAAAAACTCCAACCAATAATGCAACTTATTCTATTATAGTTGAAGGATTTCAAAAGCCCCTGCAAAAGCACAAATCAGGAAAATTCGAAGATGTCAATGCAAAGGCTCAAATTCTAATTGAAGATGATGAAAAAATTGCTACTTTTATAAAGAGAGAAGACATCAAACATAGTTCTGTCCAAGACACGAAAGCCAACAAAACAACAAAAAATTAGTTGATGATGCCAAAATAAGTACCCACGTCCTGATTGAAGATGATGATGACAAGCTTTCTTCCTCCACAAAGAGAAAGAGACAAGTCAAAACTAAAAATGACATACAAAATGTGGCATGTGTGAAGATCAAGCAAGAAAAAATTTGATTTCATCATAACTTTGCACTATGCTTTTTTATTGTTTTTTAAATTTTTGTCTTATATTACAATTTTCCTATAAATAAATATTTGTGTTTATATTTTTAAATAATCATTATTTCCATTAACTGATTATATATCATCATATTATTTTATAGATAGTTTTTAATTATATAATTTAACTTAAAATTTGCACACAAAAAATTTTGGACAATAATCATCGGGATATCACGTGCAACGCACGTACTAATTCTTAGTTTAACCTAAAAGTAGCTAAATTAGCTCAAGTGATACTAAATATGTATTATGAATGAATAATGATGATACCAAAAAAGTTAATGAATGATAAGTATTGTGAATCACATTCACAATTAAATATTTGAGTAAACATTCACAATATTTATGAATAAATACTCATGATTGATACAAAAAGATATAATGAACGAATCAAATAATTATTATAAACAATTTCCCTCATAAGTTGATCAATCATTCATAATAGTTATGAAAGAATACCCACAAGTATAATGAAAAAATACGAAAAAGTATAATGGAGTACATAATTAATTGTATTCTATAATGAAAAAATACTAAAAAGTCAACACCAACATTGACTCCATTTAGCCAACCTAACACATTTTTCATGACAATACAAACAAAACTTTATTTATGGTGATCAATCATAGATCGAGTATTTTCTAATCAAAATTGAGTATTAACATGAAAAAATCAGGTATATGTTAAATCAAATTAAGTACTTTTTAGGCCTTGTTTAATAATTAGCAATATTACATGATAATTATGCAATGTGTTGCTTTTTAAAAGATAAATAACATTAGTAAGTCATTCTAATTCATCTTACATGACAACACAACCACATACTTCATTTATGGTGGTTACTGGAAGACCGAATATTTTCTCATCAGAATTGAGTATCAACATGATAAAATTAGGTATATTAAATCTAATTTAATATTTTCTAGCTCAAATAAGTATTTAACTGTATTTCATGATAACTATGTAACATGTTTATTGTTAAATAAATAACATTAATAAGTCATCATAATACATCTTCTATGATAACACGAACACTGAATTCGTTTACAGCGACAACTTGAATATCGAGTATTTTCTTACAAAATGTGAGTATCCACATGGAAAAATCATGCGTATGTTAAATTAGATATTTTTTTTAGTTCAAAATATATATTCCATAATGAGTACGCAACATTTTAATTTTTAAAAATAAATAACATTAACAAATAATCCTAAATCTCACTCTTAAAATATAATTATGGGAAATAAAAAATACTATTATTCTAGCCCATGTTGATAGTGTAATTTTTAAAATAATCTTAATAACTAAAAATCATACAATATATATATATATCTTCTTTCCTTTTTCTCAATATATTGGCATAAATTACTGAAATTAGAATCACATTCCAAAATAATTAAAACAAATTTATCTTGTTACATGTCATTTGTTAATAATAATGTAATAGTAATACGATTAATAAAAAATAATTATAATTTTATTAATAAAAATAATTAGTTAAAAAAATTTTTATGATAAAAATAAATATTGGATTGATAATATTAATTAAATAAAAAATATGAAGATATTAAAAACAAAACTATAATATAATTAATTATAAAAAAATTATTAATAATAAATAATCTAAAATCTTTATTTCGATTGTTTTTGCCTCCAAATATATAAACAAATAATTAATAAAATAATAATAAATAATAAAAGATAAATTAATAATATTATATTAGTTATAAAATAAAAAATATAAAGATGCTTATATTTAATATTTGTATCTAAATAATATAAGAGTATAAAAGTAAAATATGGTTGATAATGAGTTGAATCTAAAATTAAAAGTTTGTCAAGTACCAATTCACAAAAAATAATAAGGCAAAAACTTGTGTGAGACTGTAAGGCTCGAGATTTAATTACTGAAATCAGAAGTGATTAATTGACATGATTGAGGTTATACGAACTTGAATGAAGAAGCCGGGCGTCGTTGCATTGTGAGCCAAGATTTTGGACAGAACGTCTGGCGCCCGAGCGGTAGAAAATGACCGCCCGAGCGCCAGTGTTCAGTAACAGAACATGTGGCGCCCGAGCGGTAGTTTATAACCGCTCGAGCGCCAGTGGTTAGCAAGATAAGGACCGGACAGTATGTTCGGCGCCCGAGCGGTATATTGTGACCGCCCGAGCGCCGACTGAAGTTCATGGAAATGGGACACGTTTCTTCACATGCAACGTATATGTATATATATATACTATGCTTCAGAGATAAGAAAAGAAAGGAAACGAGAAAGCTACGGAAATCCCTACGCCTTTATATTTCGATCCGTCCGTCCGATTGTGAATCCGACTTCGGTACTGTGTTCCTATCGACGCAGGCTTCAACTGGACGTAAGTTTTGTTACGTTTTGTCATGTCTTGAAATTATGATGTTGTCAGAATCGAATATGATTCAAATATGGTGTTCTTGACATATTAGACATCGTAGAATCGAAGTCAGATTAAGAAACAGATTGATTATGGAATTGTTATGATTTTCAGAGTTGAATTGATTGAGATTTGATATCAGAATTGAGTTATTACTGATCTTAAGTGTACCGATATAGAGATTAGGAATTGTATTGGTACTGATTATGAATTCTGGTAGTATCTCTGTGATGTTGAGATTGACGGGGTTATCGAGACTGTATCATTATGCCGTCGAAACATCAGTTGATTTAAATTGATCAGATTCAGTAATGATTTCGATTGTATCATGATATCATTGATATGAATTAGATTGTACCTTGTTCAGATATGGATAAGATATATCTACTGATTTGAGTATTGATCAGAACAGGTTTTGAATTGAGTTATATACTGATATTGTAATTATACGATTGTCATTGCCAGATTGGGTATGGACAGATCAGAATACAAGACTTCGTCTTCGTCAGACCGGGAAGACAGAGGTATAAATAAATGTGGATTCGGGATTGCACAACTCGAGTTAGGTTTGACTTGAGTTTCCCAAAATCACATACTTTATTTTATTGCATTGATATTTGCAGATTATCAGATTGATATGTTTAGCCTATTGAATAATAGCAAAGCCAGAATTTGAGTCTAGGACAGATCAGCCTAGCTAGGGCAGAACCGCCGAGTCTTGGACAGAACTGCTAAGACCCTAGACTTGTGGTATATCGATGAGCTTAGATGTAGATCGACTTCTATTGTAGACATTCGATATAGCATGCCCAAGTCTAAGTATTTGTCAGAACTGCTAAGACTCTAGACTTACGGTGTATCGATGAGCTTAGATGTAGATCGACGTCTATTGTAGACATTCGATACAGCATACCAAAGTCTAATTAGATCGGGATCCCTAGATTAGAAATAAGATAAGATTAGATAACAAGTCATTGATTCATGTAGTCAGACTAGATACATGTTTTGATGTTTGTTTATGCTTTTATATGTGTTTTATATGATTGCATGTATACATTGTTTATACTGGGATATTTATATCTCACCGGAGTTATCCGGCTGTTGTCTTGTTTGTATGTGTGCATGACAACAGGTGGGGCAGGATTAGGGTCAAGAAGATGATGAGAGATCGAGATTAGAGTGGTGATCACGGACTTGGTTTAATACTTGAAATTTAGTAATTGAACCTTAGACTAGTTTGAATAATTATTGTACTTTATTGTACTTTTATACTGAGATGTATATTAGTTAAATTCCATTACGTTCCGCACTTATGTTTTAAAAAGAAAAATTTTTAGACCCTGTTTATCTTAGTTGATAATTAAACCCCAAAGATGATTAAGAAGATGATTAGCGTCCGGGTCCCCACAGAGACGGTCTCACATATCGTATTTTGTGAGACAAATCTCTTATTTGGGTCATCCATGAAAAAATATTACTTTTTATGATAAGAATATTAATTTTTATTGTGAATATCGATAGGATTGACTAGTCTCACATATAAAAATTCGTGAGACTATCTCACAAGAGACTTACTCAAATAATAAATATGAATTGAATCATATTTGACAGTCAATTAAAACCTTAAAATTTTCAAAATTAAAAATAAATGTTTAAGGCTGGGCCAGCTCCTCAACTGGGCCTTCCTGTGAGCCCAAACAATTATCAATTTTGTACGAGAGACCAACCGACGAAGTCTCCCTTCCTCATTCTTCTTCATCTTCCTTCCCACTGCCCATCCGAAAACAGCAGGGAGAACAAGTGCAATTGGCAGCAGCATATCGGAAACAGGACAATTACAGCATGCATCTACCGCCTCCGGCCGCCGACTTGGATTTGGAACGCGCGGCCATGGAGCTTCACCCTCTCAAAGTTCGTAAAACCTTCAATCTCTCTCTTATTCAATAGGCTCCTTTTTTTGGGTATCTCATTGATTCATCTCTCCATTCCATATCTATGATTCGTGTATACATTCTTGCTGGATCGCTATTCTTTGCTTTCCAAATTTTGCGTAGGTATGCCTCTCTTACCATCTTTCGTTTAAGTTTTGATTTGTCGTTTGAACTGGGGGAACTCGTTTGTTTGTTTTTTTCTGATATGTTACTGAAAAACGAATAGAAATAGTGAAAGATAATAATGAAGGCAAGCTCCTTTGTGCTGGCATTCTAAATGTGTTGAAAATAAGTAGATTCCTCGCAGTAGTGGTTTATAATATCGTGGAAGGAAAAAAACTTACAGTTTGGGTTTCTTACGAGTTTTTATATTGAATAGTTTAAATTTTAAAGCAGTATTATTTACTGGCATCTTCAATTTACTTGTTTTATTTTTCGTGAGGAAGCAGCAAATTCAATTCCCCTGAAATTTCGTTCATTGGATAATGTTTGTCATATAGCCTATTTGATTGCGTTTGATATTGGCATTTTACTCCAGAAGGCATATACGGTCAAGATACCTTCTGATTAAACCTTTATTCATCATAGTTCATGCTCAGTCTTCAGCTATCTTGCAAGCTCAAGTTAGGTCTTACTTGTTTATCGTACAATGTCTTGTAAAGTTTGTTTTTGAGGAAAAAAAAAGGGAATGCTGGTTTATATTTTGCTCATAAAGAGTCATAATTCCATATAGAACGCAAACCCTGACTTCAAAATTAACTAAAATTTGAGTTGAACATGAAGTCAGGGTTTTCAGGAAATATGTAAATATTATAATGTTGATAAACACATAAAGCTTTTAAATTGAGATGGTATTTTGTCAAATTCCTGTAGGTTGTGTGGATGGATAAATTTGATTTTGGGTTCTTCTATGTCGAAATAATCCTGCGAGGAAATGGAGATTTGAAATACATCAATCCAAATGCATCTTTGCTAAGGTTTGCTCCGGTCATAGAGCCAATGAGCCAAGAAAGTGTGGTTGACCTTGTTCTTTTCCTACATGTTTCATGTGATTCCTTCAAAACTAGATTGACAGAGTTTGGAAAGTGTTTGAATTGCCGACTAATTCATTACTGCATTTTCCATGTATTGGTATGCTGAATGTAATCTTTTTATATGATATACATGGTTATACTGCAACTTCATCTCATTTATTGTGATCTTCAGCATAAATTTGTATTTTGGTATACACGTCTGACTCCTGGAGTCAGAAGTCAAACAGCATATGAGGACAATATTAAGAAGGTTGTGGACTTTAGTACAGTAAGAATCTCTTTTCAGATTCATTCTGTGAGGTCATATGGCCTTCGTGATTCCTTTGCTGATCCTAGATTTGATTTCTCTAGTTGTTCTAAATGCACCATTTTTACGGATTTCTTGACTTCTTGAATATTTCTGGGTCTGCTATTGTCACCTAGCTCGCCCCTCGACATTGCCTAGTCCAACTGACTTGCATCTAATCAAGGATGGTATCCGTCCTCTATGGGAGGTATGCTTTTACATGTTAAGCTGGTCAGTAGTTTCTTTCCCAAGCTCAATCAATCAGTTTTCCTCAATCATGGTTTTGTCAGGATTCTGCTAACTGCAATGGTGGGAAGTGGATTATTAGATTTAAAAAGGCCGTGTCTGGCCTTTTCTGGGAGGACCTGGTATGGAAATAATTACATAAAACTGTGATTTAGCATCATCTAGCCTGTTATTAGTAAATCATTCTTTAGAGAAATTGAGTTAGACTCGTACCCTGCAGTTCCCATCTTGCTATCTGCCTTAAGTTTTCTTGCCTTTTCCTTGTAAATTGGACATGTCAAAGTTTTTGTGTGTGACTATGTACAGAAAGTAAGTTTCGTGATTGTTATTTGCTCCAACTGGAAAATCCTTTAAGCCTTGTTGTTGTTGCTATTTTGGTTTGATTGCCTTCTATTATAGATGGTTCTGTTTATTTTACGCTGAGCAGCTATTTGTTTGATTATCTTGGAACAAACATATAGGACTATGACATAATTGACATCCCACTTTAAGTAAAAATGTTTGTAAACAACATTAACAAAACTTTAATCTCTCTGGCTTTGCAGACTGTTGCCAAATATCATTACAATCCTTTGAAAGCGAAAGCGAGAAAGAAATAGCAATTTATTAGAGTGATCAGATGGGTGAGAGAGAAATACTTTTCACACTTGCTAACCTAGCATGATCATCATGATACTTCTCTGTTGCCAGTAGCCACCCATCTGCCTTCATGGGATCATCCGAAGAGATGCCTATACTAATCCTACGTGAATGTATGTAGATTAACGTATCTAAATCTGTTCACATAAAGCAACAATATCAAAGCACGATGTTGAATCATTATTGAAGAAAATAATGTGACAAAATCGACTTAATGCGTTCTTACTTTTATTGAATCTCGGTTCCACTTTTATGACTATTAGGTTAACCTTTCTTGCATGCTTACTAGGTGTATTGTCTTAATGTTCGTTGTATTAGTGCTCATTTAACTGATACATGATTCAAACTCTGTCAATTTTGTATATATTGTTAGAATTAACTATCATCATAGGTTCCAAGTTACCCATCGTCATTCGTCCAAGAAAATGGTTCTTACCTGTGTTTCTTGAATACACCAGGTTCTAGCGTTGATTGGAGATCAACTTGATTATGGTGATAACATATGTGGAGCAGTCCTAAGTATTCGTTTCAATGAGGATATATTGAGTGTTTGGAACCGCAATGCATCTGATAATCAGGTTGGTTCTTGTTATTCAAATCACATTCATCATCATAATCTAACTCTGTTATATCGTTTCGGTTTGCATCTCTGTTATATCGTTTCGGTTTTGCATCGCAGGCGGTGATGGGGCTGAGGGATTCTATCAAGAGACATTTGAAAATTCCTCACACCTATGTAATGGAATACAAGCCCCATGATGCTTCCTTACGAGACCATTCATCGTACCGTAACACTTGGTTGAGAGGATAGGGAACAATGAGAGCAATGAACCGTTCAGTCCCTTTGCTGTGAGCTAACAGACTCACTAAATGTATTTTGATGATGTATTACTCATATTTTCATTTCATAGTATTATGACCCCCCTGATGGTGTTGATTTTGTCATCCACTGTTTATTTTCATGAATTCAACTCGGAGTAGTGTTGGCAGCTGATCTCAAAATGTACATGTTCCAACAAGTAAAAAAAACAGAAGCAAATATAAAAATTTATTTCGTTCAAATAATAGATTTATCGTTGGGTTTTCACAGAAAATGGATATGCTGTTACGTGATAACATGGAATGATTCGCCAGTCATACTTCATGGACTATGTATATTTTTACTAGACAGATGACTGAACCCCGATGATACCTGCCAAATATGAGATTCAACTTGTATATGAAAGAAGTTGGAACCAGCCTCTCCTGGACCACCCTAGGACCCTCCCGGAACCTACTGAACCCACGCACTCAGCCCCATGCACGAAGCACAGCTCGTACGCTCGAGGCTCACCCCAAACACACATCACGACTCAACTCTCTACCCCACGCTCGATCGACTTCGAGGCTTGTTCCAGCAATGGTCGAGCCTTCCTAGGCTGTGGCTCAGACCCACCAAGGTCTGGTCCATGGCTTGGATCGGCCCTTACACCGCCGGTTCATACCAATCCATGAATCTCCTCACCAACGAGCCGAAACAACAAGGAACTCACTCGACTCCCTCCCAACTCGACAAGGCTTCGACTCCAGCCTAGAAATCCCTTCCTTCTCGATGTTAACAGCCCCTCATCAACACAAAACAGCAGCCCCCTTGCAACAAAATCATAGAAACGTGTATAAAAGAATGCATGAACTTGAACAAAACCGAAAAAATTTCCATGCTAGCTCTAAGTTGGTTCGATAAATCCTCACACAAATGAACACATATCAGCAGTATATGACGTGAATGATGCACAAATAATGGTACTTGGGGTGCCTTTATGAATTGTGCTCGAAAACTTGGAGGATTTCGCGTCGGGGAGGCGCCGGAGGAGCTGGGGAAAAGACTTCTTGAAAACACCAGCAATGGCCGAGAGTTGCAGCTGGTTTTCTCGTGAAAAATATTGCTGAAGGAGGGGGTGGTCGGCTGATATGTGAGGGTTAGGGTTAGGGAGTGTTTAGGGTAATAGTTAAAGAGGTAATTAAAATGCTAATGAGCCCTAACTTTGATTTAAAAAAGATTAAATGGGTTTTGAGCCCATTAAACTTAAAAATAGATCCATCAAGTCCAAACACACCCCCGAAAAATATTTAATTTTGATAATTTTTTGAAAATATTGATCGAGCTCTCAAAAAGTCCTCCGTTTCGATAAAATTTGCGTACCGATTAAAAATACGCTCTGGTGAGTAAAAATACCAAAAAGCCCAATTCTGGAAAAATACGCTTAAAGAACCTTATATTAATTAATAAAAATTAATCATGTAATTAAAATAATTTTCCTGATAATTCTCCGGTCTCCGTTTCTCGATCGAGCGCGAAATACATCTAGAAACCCTAATGCGTGAACTTTTAAAATAACCGTCAAATGGATCCTATCATGTAATAATTATGCCTTAAATGCATAAAAATAAATAAACGCAACATTTAAGTAAAACCCTAGATTGCATGTATTCAGGTTACGTAAATTTAATTTTCTGGACCTTACAATATGTATATCAAAGGTCGAGAAAAACTTGCTTTGTTACTACTTGTTAGGATTATAGATATGCTTAGAGGGAGTGAATAAACACTTTAAAGTTTTCTCTGAAACTATGCCAAATAATGCGATCAATCTTGATAGGGTTAGCTATACAAGACTTGATTCTCAACTCTTAAAAACAGTAGGATCACAAATAGTACGAAAAATGGTCTGATAGTTTTTAATGAAACTATCATACTCAAATATAGGAAGTCAACAAAGTAAATAAATTTAGTAAAGAAATAACACAAATTTTTATTGATGTTCGAAGACTCAAGATCATACGTCAACCCTTCTTCTACTTAAGAATGATTTTTAGCAGAAGAGTTTTGGTTTTACAACTCTTTGTAACAATCTGCTTCAACTTTAGAACTTATCCACTGTTTAAGTTGAAACTCCTACTCAACTCTTACAAACGGTTGAGACACACGAGAAACACAGGAAAACAACCAATAAAACACAAATGAAATAAAGTCATGAATCCTCATATTCAAGCTGTCGAACAACTCCTCAAACGATCTTTACAAGAAATGGTTGATTAGTTTGATAGGAGCCCATGATGATCCTCGATGATCTGATTGGATGATCTTTGAAGCGAGGTCTGCTGAGCAGTAGTGAGTATCACAGTGAAGATTGATCAGCAACCTTTTCAAAGAATGCAATCTTGAAAAGTTTCTTCGAATGCATGTTCTTGTAATTTTTTTGTCACTTCAGCTATTATTGGCGTTCTATATTTATAGTGTTGTTTTGCATTTTCTCATTCAACGTTCGACTGTACTCAATAAATGAGCATTAATGCAAAACCATTGTTGTCATGGTCCTTTCTTGAATCATAGTACACTTCAATTAATGAACAATTTGACATTTTCTAAATGCAGAAAGAAAAGGTCCCTAACAGCAAAAAGTAACTAGCTCTGCGCTATAACTTTTTCGGAAAACATTATGATCTTCTGATTTCTTGTTTGTAGTGCAAAATCATATAGTCAAACTTTCTAATAAAGTAGTTGAGATCCTTGTAAGACATGTGACTTACATCCGAAGATATCTTCACTCAATCATTTTCAAAAGTTGTTCGATATGGTGAACGGTTGACTAGTCTTTATGCCACAGACTTGTACGCATGAGCGGATGAGTAGATCAAATGAGCTGCTAAGACTGAAACGTTTGGATAGATTTGCATATTGAGACAGATTGAACGACTTCTTTTGAATCTTCAGTAGGACGGTCGAGTATCTATAATACATGCAAATACAGCTTGATCTAGTACAATAAGTCATTGTTTGTTATCACCAAAACTAAGAGATCTAACAAGACAATTTTTCAAATTGAGGGAAGAAATGAGGTTAATTTCTAAAACTTTCTTAATTGAATGAACTTATTAACTGGAACAACTCCGTCAGAACTAGAAACACAAGAAAACTTTTACACCCTTTGAAGCAACTGGTGGATATATTTCGAGAAGATGGCTGAACTCTAACTATAGATAGATTTTGCTTCTGACAAGGTAGCACTTTAAGGGAGATTTGTTGTTGATCGGTCCAGCCTGGATTTCACGATATATTACAGGGTTGTGGATAGTTGGAGTGGCTAGGAAACTTACTTGGCTCCAATAATTTTTCAAAATATATATTTAATTCATTCATATAAATATGAAACAATTTTAAAATGGTAAACTGGTTTTCTTTGAATCCAGTTATCAATGAAAATCAAATAGAATATACATTCTCATTTATCGAGAAGTATGAATTACTTGTTAAGTGTTTACATAATTTAGTAGTTATATACGCGACCCAATAAATCTGTACACGATCTTCAAATTTTTTTTAACAGAACACCACCAGTGCTTTGGGGGTTTTCAGACCTATGCATATTTCATAAATTAAATAACATTGCAATATGAGATCAGAGGATTATGTTGAAAACCTTTATGAGAAAGTCAAGAAGTTTGCAAATAAAAACATCATGATCTAATCCAACCCAGAAAAGTCTTTCCAATTAGAATGGTAGATTTTGTTAGAAATCTATTGATTGTTTGGTACGTAGCATGAAATTATTCAATGATATCGATGCATAATTTAAGTGATGAAAAATCGAATGATATGATATGTAATGTCACTATATTATGTTTGTTGTATACATTGAGTGTGAGTCGAACAATTAATTACTCTTTTATCAACCATATCGAGCAATACCTTATAAAATTTATTTAGCTATACATGTACACTACTTTATAAATTTGTACATAGCTTTTGATTCAACATAAAAAAATTGATATATTAAAGTCGGAGCTGGTATTACAATAGGAATATAACGAGGATAGAAACTAGCAGTTCTAAACTTATATAATTCATACTTGGAATATATCTGAGTGCTAGAGCATAAAAACACCAGCAAATTCTAGCAAAAATTTCTACAATATTTATACATAATGAATTCTGCACAGCAACCAAGGACAGAGGGACGGAAACAAAATCATGAAGAGAATGTTTTCTACACCCCAAGACTGCACTTGACAATGACACCAATTCTTCCTCTTTTGTATGGATGAATTATGATGATTCTATAGCCAGTGAACTTTTCTTTCTACATGCAGATGTGGTGTTGGTTGGAGTAAAATTCCCTCCCACATTAACATTTGGTCTTGCACTTCTACGAGGTGATGAAAATGCACTTCTGGGAGACAAACTTACCTCTTCTAGTACACGGAACTGGAGCTCTGAAGGATAATCCCTCACACATCCAATTCGTGGTCCAGCTCCTGTTGTCCATCTGCAAGATAATTGATTAGCCAGCTGATAGGACTTCATCCCTTTGTGCGAGTTTATCCTCTTTATTATCTTTTCTTGAGGGACATGTTTTTCATATTCCTCTTCTTCAATATCTTGATCGAATAAGTTATGCTTGGAGAACGAAAACTCTGAGTCTGATAGGTATTCATCTGCTGTCTCATACCCATCGTCCAATGGACTCTCCAGAGCATAAGGAGACCCTGGTTTTGGGGTCCTGAACAACTCTACTGCCTCTTCCTTTTTTGGAATTTGAAGGAGAGTGATTTTCGACTGTAGTTTCCTGGACCATCTTGATATTGGGGGTTGTATATTTTCATCATCCTTCGAATGTTTTTGCCTTGAGTCCTCTACGTTTTCATTTTTGGTGTTGTGTTCTCTGGCATACCGGAAATCTGGTACTGATATGCTGCTACGCAGGCCAACACAAACTTCAAGTTCATCACTTGGTTCTTTCTGCAAAATAGTCAATTTAGTATTAAGAATTCACGTTTGATAAAGTAAAACCAAAGAGCATAATGGATCTTACTTGAACGACACTGAGATCAACATTGTTTTGCATAAGAAAGGCCATGAATTCCTCGAAGTTTTCTTCTGTTGGGAGGTAGTGTCCACTATGAGGCCAAACTGCCTGTGTCCAAAACAACAGATCATACATTTAAGGTCACTTCACCATTTGCAGATAGTCGTCAAACATACTAAATAAAGCATTAAAAAAAATACTAACTAAAGAAAACAGACGGGCTTGTGTAGCATTATTTAGGAAAATGGAACTGTTACTATAAATGTCCTCTAAATTATTGGATAATACTATTCAAAATTTTAATATATCATAAAATTTAGTTAAAAGTAATTATTATATTGGAATATCCTAAGAAAAGAGAAAATATATATGAGGGTAGGAATATCAAATACATGATAGTGTTTCTTTTGACTTTTGGAGACGAAAAACATTTGCAGAAAATATGGAAAAAAAGAAAAGAAAAAAAAGATGGTTGTGTTACATTCTTACCTTAAGAACACCATCTTCTACAACCAATCGTCCAGCAGATAATGTTGCACCTCCTGCTAAAAAACTGGAATGTTGAAAAGTACCCTTCTTCTTCTGTCCTACGTACAAGATTTTGGACACACTGAGCACAAAGATCCATTTTACATCTTCTGGCTCCTCCCTTGTGTCCAGAATTTTGCCACTTTCCTTGTATATCAACTTCCTGTTACTTATGATAACTTCATATGCACGTCTCTCCATCTACAAGGTTGAATAAGGAGTAATTTTCTCAATTCAATCTAGTCAGGAGGAAAGGCAATTCTTTTCTATTTCACATTATTAGCCATTTTGAGGTTTCAGCGATAACTCGAATTTTAAAAACTAGGTGGCATGGATATATACATTCAGCGAAATCAGTAACTTATATATGGGCTTGTGCAGCTTACCGGACCAAGATATTTGATACACTGTTGTTGAAGTTTTGATCTACGACATCTCTCTAGATTTACTTCTCTACCGTCTCCAATGTCTAGCCTGAAGTTCAAAGTAAACTGTGTCATAGATAGATGTAGACAAATGAGACTTGTTCACTGGGTAGTACATGAAAGTTACCAATAGAAGAAGGGTTGTTTACTATCACAATGGAGCCAGCTGATATAGTAAAATTGTAGGTTGTGGCCATACCGGTGTCTAGGATCAATCTAAAAGCACAATGTAAAAATGCTATGATTTCATAAATGAAGCATCCATTGAAAACTACTCGAAACACTGAAACTTACAGCCTCAAGCCAATGCTGCAAAGCCAGTTTCCGGGCATTATAAGCTATTGACAAACCTTTCCCCACCTAACATTAAAAAAGCAAGAGTTTTGATCGTAAGAAATTTTAAAAACAACGAAGTGCGGCGAGTAAATGCACATACAAAACCTTGGCAGCTTTTGTTCTTGCTCTTGACCAACGTGAAATAGCTGTTTCAGGTTTCTCAATGTCGAAAAATGATACAGAACTACGTTTGAGCTCAGCAAAATCTAAAAGCTTCCACCTAAATGATAAACATTCTAAATCAGGAGCACAATAGAATGTGATGTTATATTAGCTAAAGCATAAAGGGTAGTACCATCTTTGCTCCACCAGAACAGCACAATCTGCAAGTTGCCTTCGGGTACGAAAACTCTTGTATGTTTTTTGCAACCTCACAGCAGCCAGATGTCTTTCATTGTCGGAATATTGCAGTGGTTTTTTTAGTATGGGCCATTTGTAGCTACAGGTCAAGCTCATTGGTGCACGCTCTTCTGGATCCTGGATGGAGATTTTGGCCTCTAATTCCCTCCTTTTAAAGCTGAGGGATCCTTCGATGATCATATTAGCAGAACCGGAAGCTTTCAATTTAGAATCTCCAACATTAAAGCCAACAGATGGAGCAATCCTCGCGTTGTTACCTCCAAAACTGACAGATCTTACTAACCGACTATCCAGATCATCCAAAGAATAGGCAAATGCCATTCCCATTTCTCTCAAAACCAGAAGCAACCAATCTGCATGAATGCATTCAATTCATGATATTAATACCAATGAGAATGTTCTGGTAGATTGATTTCTTGCTATATTCACAAATTTAATCAATTAATGAGTTAAAAGGAAGAAAACTAGAATCCCGATGCTAACATAAACGAGAAATGCCCATCATATTCTCCACATTTAGAAGGGAAAAATCATAGCATCCCATTGGTAATTATGCAATCATGCAAGAAAAAAATTATTTTTTTTTTGGAAAAAAAAAAGTTGAATCAATCAAAATACATTTATCAAATGCATGAACCAACATCGAGAATGTATATGATTTAATATTTTCCAAGTGCAAACAACCACCGTAAAGAAAAAAACATCACCACCAAATGGTTGCAAGAGGATTGAATTTGTACGTAACATTACCTCAAATCTTCGTTGAAATCTAATGAGAAACATAAAGAGACAAGGATGTGAAGGCGGGTGGGAGAGGGGTCCCCTTTAATATGATGGAAACACAAAGCTCTCCCTGTCTCTGTGTGCGTATCAATATTTGTTCGGAATGTTAGTGTTCTTGGAAAACAACTATCTTACTATTTATAGGAGGTTAGAGAATTATGGAGAAGAGCAAATATAGAACTCATAATAGAAAATTGTTTGAGGTGTGGGTTATACTCGATACTCCACTCCTATAATAATAATAATCTAACATATAAGGAACATATAAATATATGACGTTCTAATTGTGAATTTTCTAATATACATTTGTTCATTTAAGTTAGAAAATTAAATCAATAGTTTTTTTAAATGAGTTTTTTTTTTTTAATTTATTATTCATCTTAAATTACTATGGATATTAATTAATACATATTGAATTCATCGATTTACCAATGATTTTTCTTTTTTGCTACTAAAATTGGTTACTAAAACGAGTTGATTTCTTCATGATTGCTAATGAATATTTAATTTTTCTATCTTATCTTTTATTTTATTTTACATATAAATACATCACTTTTATTACAAGTTGATTTTTACTAAGAAGCATCATACATGATGAAGATATTGAAATATGTTAAATATTATTTGTAAGAATATTTTTTAACGTAGAATATTAATTGAGTTATTCCATGATTGCGGTTTGGCAATAATTTTATCAATTTATTTTTTTAAGAAATTATTTTTTAATTGTGGTTTTGCTATTTGTATCTCTCATTGCGCAGAATAGATTATTATAAAATAATTTTTTTAAGAACTTAATAATTTTTTATGTATTTAAATTATTTTTATTATGTAATATCAAAAAATTTATGAAGCTCTTGATATTTTTATGTAGATGATAAGAAATGCTAAATGTTGACAAATTCTAATAAATTGATTTAAGTAATAATTAAATAAATAATAGCTCAATAATTTGGTGATTTCACTTATGATTCATTATGTGTTACGATAATATTTTATATAATAATGTTTGTAAAGTTAAATTTACTATTATTATATATTTTGTTATCCAATTTTCAGTTGGGTTCTAGACATAAT
Source organism: Primulina tabacum (assembly GCF_025594145.1). Lineage (NCBI taxonomy): Eukaryota > Viridiplantae > Streptophyta > Magnoliopsida > Lamiales > Gesneriaceae > Primulina > Primulina tabacum. The sequence goes on from NC_134554.1 coordinate 16,731,247, forward strand.
TAATACAAATTAAAATTGTATTGGTATTATTCTACTACGAAATCATATGTATTGATTTATTGTCTTGTTTGTTCTTTTAAACCTATTAATTAATTTCTCATTGTATATGATGAAATTTTATACATAAAGAAAAAAATTTCTTCTTTTCTACATATTAATTAATTTCTCATTATATATGATAAATTTTTATACATAAAAAACAAATTTCCACGTTTAAAAATAACAAACTGTTATTTAATATTAATCGCTTACTAATTTAACTAAGTTATATTTACTAATTCATTGTTTGTTATTACTATGATTGCAACATAATGGAGCAAAGGTGAGGGCATAGGGTTGTCACCCCAATAATTAATATTTGTGTTTAAATTATTATTACCATTAATTGGTATTACTTTGTGTTTGATAACATTTTTTGATTAGCGGGAATATATTTGATTTAGAGAAATGATTTCTAGAATGTAAACTAACGTCCATATCGGATTTTTTAGGTACAATAATTGTTAATGCTAGGTAGAACAATCGAAACATGACGTTTGAGTTGCTTTACGATTTTAAAAGATTTTAGTTAGCGTTGCAACGTTACCATCGGTTATAACTTTTGACAAAGCGGCAAGTGCATGACCCTGCAATTAGTATATATCAAAGCCAAAGTCATGAGATCGATTCTCACATATTGCAAATAGTGTAATTATTGGGAGTGAGATTATTGGAGTGTAATAATTATCCTTACTGGATACACCGATCGAACCATGATGATTGTGTTATTATATAGTTTAAAATATTTTGAGTTGCAATATTATCATCATGAGCTATAGCTTTGGTAAAGCGACAAATGTCTAGTTCTCCAATTGGTATCAGGGCCAATATCACGTGTACGATTCTCATTGATTGCAAAGCGTGGAATTATTGGGGTGCAATAATTGTCACTGTTGGATAAAGTAATTAAAACGTGATGTTTGAGCTACTGTATGATTTTAAAAGATTTGAGTTAACGTTTAAAAATTGTTACTATAAGTTATAACTTTTGGTAAAGTGAAACTTTTTATCCTGCAAAATTTATTTCTATCATGACTCAATTAATTTTACATTAATTTAATTAAATAATAAAGTTTGAATTTGAAATTTTTCTTAAATACATTAAGTCAAACAATTGATGAAAATTATTCAAGAAAACTTTCATTGATAAAATGTTTCAGTAAAGAAAATAAATTATTTTATTTTATTTTTATTTTTTTTGAAACCATGAATCATAAATTCTAAATTTTAATTGAAAAAATTGAAAGCTCTCGTCATTTTTTTCTATCAATTCTTAATTGTCTTTGTAATATTTGATATTATTAACTGTTTTAAAAGTTTTTTTTTAAAATAACTCTTAAGGTAATTTTAACTATTACATGGACTTATAAATACAACAAAATTAATTAAAAATTTAGTGGCAGTAGCTTAATTATTTTTGTAATATTTGACATTATTCAAAATATTGTTTTACTATATTTTTTTTAATGATTACATATATTTTATGTGTGTGTATATATTATAAATTAGTTTTTAAATTATGTGAATATATGCATATTTTTTTCTTTTTTTTAATATGTTAGACTTAAATCTAAAAAATATTTAGTAACTTTTGAAATATTAATATTTGTGCCTAAAGATTAGGAGGTGCTCTATTAAATTTTTTTAAAGGAAGAAAATACAGTTATATTTTGGAATTTTCCGATGATGAATTTTTTTCACTCCTAATAAAATATCTATCTACATCTCTTACCCCGAGAGAGTTTTTTTCTAATATAGTATCTAGTCTTGAATTTTCATGTATTTTCTCCTAATTTTTATATCAAGTAATTATATCAATAATTTTAAAATTAATATATACATCACATCTATTTTAATCACTCCATATTTTTCAGTGTTTTCTATTCATTATACTTCAAAATTCAGGCGTATATTCTTTTCATTAACAATTAATTCATACACTTAATTATATTCTTAATACAAAATAGATATAATATATAATATAATATATGGATAAACATAGTGAGACTTCAAAACAAAACAAGAAAAATAAAATGAAATTAGACTTGCGGTGTGAACAACTCAAATAAACAAAACAAGAAGACATAGGAAAAACATGCAAGCAACAAAGAAATTAATCAAAATTAAATCCGATAACGAAAAAGAAAAATGAAAATTGGATATGATGATATGATTGCTGAATTTAATCAAAGAAAGAAGCAGGAAACATAAAATAAAAAGATGAAAAAAATACCGAAAGATTTGAAAATCATACAAGAAAAGGATTGAATAAACTAAACTATGATTGTTTAAAATGATATATTATCTTTAAAATAATATTTGTTATTGAATAATTTGTGGAAAAAATATGTGTATACATTCATTTGCAAATTTATTATCAATACTCATAGTATACTTAAGTTCATTACCCATGTGCAACGCACGTGCTTTGCTGCTAGTAATAAAAATATAGTAGAATGTTTTCAACCATGGTGTTGAACTAGATTAATTGGTGGACATATATATTAACAAACTTAGTTTTTAGCACTCATGCACACGTAAAAACTAAAACTTCTTTTCATCTAGACAAATTAATTAGCACTTCCATCATTGCTAAATGAAAATTGTCCAATTTAGAGATGTAAATTAATTGGACTTGAGTCTAGTTTTTTTTTTTAAAAAAAAGATTGTATATCTAGGTTAATGAATTCTAAGTCACTTATGGAAGTTTGAATCAAAATTGACTATAAACTAATGATGGCCCAAGTATTTATTGACTCTCACGGGACCTAGGCCAAGGTACTCAGACCGACTTGATTTAGGCAACTGGCCGAGGTGACTAAGATGGATCTCGCAGGCATGACTCTTTGAACTGAGATGGAATGCTTGAGGTTGGGAAGTTAGCAAGCATAAATGCGCAGTGGAGGATCCGAGACCGAGCTGGTAGAATTAAAAGGTCATGCCCAAGCCAAACATAAAAAGCTAAGACTTAGTTCAAGAAGAGGTTATTGTCCCGAGAGTACAAACTTTGTTCGGGTAATGGGAAGATTAGCCGGTGCCGCAGATTAGGAGTTGATCTAGTCCGTAATCATGGGAAGGTCAGTCTATGAACTAGCAGCGTAGGGCAAACTTTACAAGAGTAAGGAAGAAATATCTAGTCTGGACCTTAGTAGGAATGAAGCCAATTAATGCGGTGCTATTGGATGTCGGATCAAAGTACAAATCCTAAAAAATTTGGTTTCGATGTCATCATTTCTTTTCTCCCTATAAATGACAAAGTTTACACATTTGGGAAGGTATCAGTTCATATGACAACTTGTGTGTACTAGTATTTTTAGTTTTCTTAATTTCATGAGCTCTAAAGTGACTTAGCGTTGGAGTGGCCACGTCAAAAACTCTTCTGGCGTCATATTCACGAATTTGTTGTTTGAGTGCGAGAAAGAGCTCGACTCTTGGAGCTCGATCATTACCTGTAGATCTCGAGCACTATCCGTGGATTAGAAACCAACTTTACCCTATTTGTTTAGAGATGCTTCATTGGTGTCATATGTGGGAACTAAATCTAAGATGAAGATATGATTGTTACTCAAAAATCTAGTTCTAAGAATAATTATCGAGAAAAGGAGAACTTTGGTGCATGAGATCAAAAAGGAGGATAAATCGGGCTGAGGACCAGTTGATCAAGATAATAGTGTGACAAGTTGTGGAATAAAAGATTTAGCAAGAAAAAAGCAGTCTTTTCATGAGGAAGATGTGTCAAAGGAGAAATGGAAGGAGATGCAAGACGAGAAGTATGAAGAAGAGAATGAAGAGGAAGAAGCTTCTTGAGCAATCTCTACAAGAAAAAACCAACAACGCAGTATACTTTTTAACAACGGTTTTAGTGAAAACTGTTGTCGTATAAAAACCGTTGTCTTTGAGCGTTTTTTTAGGGTCAAAGACAACGGTTCTATAAATCATTGTCTATTAGCGTTTTTTTTTACAATCGACAACGGTTTTAGAAAACTGTTGACGATTAGCGTGTTTTTTGGACAAACAACAACGATTTTATTGAACTATTGTCATAGTTAGCGACGATTTTGCTAAAACCGTCCCTAGATTTAGCGACGGTTTCAGCAAAATCGTCGCAAATTTTAAATTAACGACGATTTTGTGAAACCGTTGCTATATATAGGGACGGTTTTAAGTAGAACCGTCGCGAATAGTGACAGTTTTTGCTTAACTTTCGCTAATCGCGACAGTTTTTGGTTAACTGTCGCTAATTGCAATAGATTAGTAAACAACCGTCGCGAATAGTGACAGTGTTTGTTTAATCATCGCTAATAGCGACGGTTTATCAAATTACCGTCGTCAAAAGAGACAATTTCACCAAAAACCGTCGCAAATTTTCGATTAATATCCGCATTGTCGGTCCATTTTCCTCCACACCACTTCACAACACTTAAAATTTCTCTCTCTTAGACTATTTTAATCTCGATTTAGGGTAAATTTTTTCGCTTCAATTTTTTGTAAATTTTTAAGTGTTAGTTAAGATCATAAATATTGTTAACGTAGTCAGATTGTAAGTTTTTTTTTAGATTTATTAAATTATTAGTAGTAATTTTTTTTATTTTACTGAAAAAATTACCGACGAACATCATGTTAAACCATCGCTAAAAGTAGCGACGGACTCTATAAAAATCTGTCGTTAATTTTATAAACCGTCACTAATTAGCGACGGTTTTTTATGATGTCTGTCCCTAATTTTAGCGAAGGATTTTCATAAATCGTCGCTAATTTTAGTGACGGTAAATCCGTCGCTAATGCACTAATCCGTCGCAAATGATAGAAAAGACAACAATTTTAAACCGTTGTCGTTGACCGCACTTTCAACAACACCCTCAGTTACAACAGTTTTAAATGGCCTACGACAACGGTACGCAATACTCTAAGAGGAGCTGCCGCCCAGCAATGGTTTGATAAGCTTGAGCTCGAGACAATCACCTCGTTCGTAAAAACTCAACAGCAGTTTCCTCCATCACTTTAGTAACAATAAGAGGAATAGAAATACCATCTTTGATTTGTTTGATGTCAAGCAGGCCATGGATGAACCCCTAAGGGAATACATTCAAATATTTAACACCATGGAAGTCGTGGTACTTAGGTGTCCTGTCGAGGTCCGAGTGACAACCTTTACTCGGGGATTCCGAGGTGGAGACCTCTTCTAATCCCTAGGAAAGAATCCGCTGCTAGACTTTGATGATCTGTTGAGCCGGGCGGAAAAGTATAACAATGTGGATGAGGTGTAAAAACAAAAACGGGAAGACAAACGAGATAAAGGAAAGCTTGGGGATAAGCCACCTCTATGGAAAGAGAATATATCGGGAGAGAAGGGGGATTATTGAGGCGTTTTTCTCATTACACACCCCTGAAAGTCTCAAAAGAAAATTTTGCAATTCTGTGAAGAAAAACAAGCTTTCCAAAGGCGACCTCGACTGAAGGACACTTTGAAACAAACTTCTGGAAAGTATGTTCATTCCATTGGCAATACGGTTACGACACCAGTGAGTTCTAGAAATTGGAAAGATTTAGAGAAAGCCATCAATAACAATACCCAAGTGAAGTCCTTGTTGATTGAGTATGAAGGTACCAACAACAGGAACCTAAGGAAGCGGGCGTGGGGTTCCTTTGGATTCAGAGGAACCAAGGGCAACAGGTTGTCCCACGACCTGTAACTAGCTGTCAAGGAGAGAAGAAAGGAGGGAGGAGAGGAGAACAGAATGAAGGAGAACGCCGAGACAAACCCATCCCAGGTGTCATCAACATGATCTTGGGAGGGTCGACTGATGTCGACTCTAATCAGGCAAAAAAGGCGTGGAGCAGAAAGGGAGTTTGGAGGAAGTAAACGTGGTTCAATAAGACGGGCCCGTGATCAGTTTTGGGCCAAGAGACACGGAGGGAGTATGAGCTCCTCACAATGATGCCTTGGTCATTTGGGCCACAGTAGCCAATTATGAAGTGGATGCGTGTTGGTGGATTCAGGAATCCCCACTAACGTCATTTTATGAGAGGCATTCGACCAAATGGAATTGGAAGAATACAAACTACAGCTCGTGCACATTGCTCTATTTGGATTTGCAGGTCAAAACGTTTTCCCAAAGGGAGAGATCACACTGCCCCTCTCAATGGGATCAGATGGCCTGAGAAAGACGAGGTTGACACTTTTCACGATTGTGGAGGCCCCTCTTTCGTATAATATCATCCTCAGAATGCCGACCATGATTGCCTTCATGGCCATCACCTTGTCATGCCATCAGAAGATCAAGTTTTTGGTGGGTGGCAAGGTAGGCAAAGTTCGAGGAAATAAATCCCCCTCAAGGAAGTGTTATACTTGTATCTTTAGTTTTCTCTCTTTCATATGTCCAATAGATATTTGAGCATGGGAGTAGTCACGCTGCAAAATTCTTCTGACATCCCATTCACAATTTCTTTGTTTCGAGTTTGTGCGACAGAGCTCCACTGTTGGAGTTCGGTCATTACCTGTAGATCTCAGGCATTATCTCTGGAGAGAAGGCTTCTAGCTCGGGAACTAGACACCAACAATGTCTTATTTTTTTGGAGCTACATCAACTATTATTATGATGTGACTCAAAATCGATATGTTTTTGCACATGTTAGTATATGAACGATCAAATTAGGGGTATCATAAGTTTTTTTGCACTCGGACTCAAATTAAGAAATGTATATGAGAGAAAATATGCATACTCCTGTGTATGAAAAGGTTAATGAGGACTTAAATTTATGTATTTGATATATTAAGACACCGAGAAAATTCTTGATTTTTCTTTATCTAAACAGGGATTTATTATATTTTGTTGAATTTTTATTATATTATATTATATCAAATAAAAGACCAAGGGACAATATCGACCGACCGCAAACAAGGTAAAGGGGACTCGCAGAAGCAATAATTTGATTCCGAAAATTTCCATTTATCCCGAACCTTCCGATGGCGGTATCGGAACATGAATCTTCTTCATCAACATCAGCAAGGCAAAACACTAACTGTAACTCGCGATCAGCCTCCAACAGCAACGCCGGAGCTTGTTATTTGGCGAAGACGGTCCTCAGAGGCAGCGTCGTTCTTCAAGCTGTCCGCGGTCACTTCCGATCCCCCTCTTCCTACGACGTCGTCTTCGGCAAGGTTTTTGTTTGTGTTTGTATGTGAATTTTATTTGCTCGCAGTGTTTTTTGATTGCCTATCAGAAATTCGAGGTAAGCATTTAAGCCGTTGTGCTACTTTTTGGTGTTTGTGTTCGTGTGATTTGATTTCACTAGGTTCAATCATTTTGTTTTGTAATTTTTTATTGATTTTCATGGAAAGATCGTCGGTTTTCATACTGGCGATTGATTGAGTCCAAGGACCCTATCGGTTTTGTTCGAAACAGTAACAATGCTCATGCTTTTTCTGAACAAATTGAGCGATTTTTGTTCCATTTTTCTTGGAAACTTAATGTATGTTGTGTATTTTATCAGTGGCTAGATTCTATTTCTCTGTGACCATGACCAAGAAATGTGCATGTCAGCATCTACCATATTCAGCATGTCATGAAAGAATCACAAAATTGCCTTATAGGACTTCAAGTTGTTGATGAACCTTAATCAATAACTTCTATTGAGCTGGACTAAATCTTTCAGAGATGCAGCCATGAAATTCTCACTTTGTGCCGAACCTTGTTTCAGGAGACATCAATAGAGCTGGCGATAATAGATGAAGACGGCGTTGTGCAATCTATCACCGAACAACCCGTGTTTGGTACAATAAAAGATATTGCAGTACTTCCTTGGAATGAGAGATTTCAAGCACAGGGTTCAAAGGTTTTTATGCTAATTCATTCTTTTTTCATTTACCAATTTTTTTCTTGGAAATTGTTAATTGTTAAGGATTAATTGATTGATTGTTTGGTAGTTACTAGGGAAGGATATATTGCTTGTCATTTCTGATTCCGGGAAGCTGTCGATTCTTTCCTTTTGCAATGAAATGCACAGGTTCTATTCGGTGATATTTTATTGCTATCTTTTTCTTGAAATCATTTTTTCTAGTTTGAAGCTTCAGGCTTATTTCACAAAGTAGTGTTCTGACAGTGGCTGCTTTTTTATTAATTAATTAATTAAATCTTGCAGGTTTTTCCCATTGACTCATTTACAACTTTCTGCTCCTGGAAACTCGAGACATGAAGGTGGAAGGATGTTGACTGTTGATTCCAGGTGATTTAGTCCCTGGCTATTGTTGTTTATATTTAGAGTTTTGCCAACGATAAATAGCTACATCAGTTTCCACTCAGAGCCGTTAGAAATGCTATTCATGTAGGTTGTTTAATGCTTTGCCATATACAGTGGTTGCTTTGTTGCTGCCAGTGCGTATGAGGACCAGTTGGTTATTTTCTCGCTTTCATTTTCCTCCAATGGTGAAATCATTGATAAGGTTGGAATTTAGCGTATACTCTACCACCATTGATTTTGTATTAGTGCTGTCCTCTTAATTCGTTGTGAAAATTATATTCAATTAAATGCTGCAAAAATGTTCTAACGTTTTTTTTCCTGTTTTACTAATTTTAGAAAATCTCTTGTCCTCCTGAAAAAGATGGACTTTTGCAAACTGATAGAGGTTCTACTAATATCTCTGGAACTATATGGAGCATGTGCTTCATCTCAAAAGAAAACCCTCAGACCGGGAAGGAGTATAAGCCAGTTTTGGCCATTCTTTTAAATAGGTATATTATATGTCTTAGCTTTGAGATTGAGAACTACTTTCCTATCACTTAATTTTATCTTTGCACCAAATGATTTCTTTTTTTGTGCTTTGGTTGTATTCGAGAAATAAGACATATTCATTTACCATTCTTAGAAGGTTTCTTCTTGTCTACAGGAGGGGATCTTTTTATCGGAATGAACTTCTTTTGTTGGAATGGAACATCGAGGAACAAGCAATCCACGTATTATATAAGTTTGCTGAAGCTGGACCCTTGGCACATCATATTGTTGAAGTCCCTCATGTTCGAGGATATGCCTTCCTGTTTAGGGCTGGTGATGTTGTCCTGATGGATTTTAGAAACGCTCATAACCCTTCTTGTGTTTATAGAACAAGTTTAAATTTTACTCCTTTTGAGGAAAAAAAATATGAACATGTTGTTAGAATACCAGATATTATGGATGAAGAAGGTATGTATAGCGTTGCTGCATCTGCGTTGTTGGAGCTTAGTGACATAAATAAAAACGATGACCCGATGAACATTGATGATTACAGCAGCGTGAAACCTGGTTGCAATTATGTCTGCTCGTGGAGCTGGGAACCTGGTGACTCATATAATCCTAGGATAATTTTTAGTGCAGATTCTGGAGATATATATGCGATGGAAGTTCTTTTTGAGTCTGATGGCATCAGAGTAAATCTATCTGCTTGTCTTTACAAAGGTCTACCATCTAAGGCTCTTTTATGGCTTGATGGTGGATTTGTGGCAACTTTTGTTGACATGACTGATGGAATGGTATTAAAATTTGAAGAGGGATTATTGTGCCACAGAAGTCCGATTCAGAATATTGCGCCGATCTTGGATATGGCATTTGTTGATAATCCTGAAGAGAAATCTGATCAAATGTTTGCCTGCTCTGGGATGGCACCTGAAGGATCTTTGCGAATCATTCGAAGTGGTATCAGCGTGGAAAAATTGTTAAAAACTGCTCCTATTTATCAGGGTATTACTGGTACTTGGACATTAAAAATGGAAGCATCTGATCCCTGTCATTCTTTTCTTGTTCTGTCATTCGTTGAAGAAACCAGGGTGCTCTCTGTTGGCATTAGTTTTTCTGATGTGACTGATTCTGTTGGTTTTCAGCCCGGTGTCTGTACTTTGGCTTGCGGTCTTGTTGCGGATGGGGTGATGGTCCAGATCCACCAATATGGAGTCAGACTCTGTTTGCCTAGTGGATCTGTGCATCCAAAAGGTGTTCCTCTAGCATCTCCTATTTGCACTTCATGGTTCCCCGATAATATGTCCATAAGTCTTGGAGCTGTCGGAGATGGTATAATCATTGTAGCAACCTCCAGTCCCTGCTTCTTATTTATCCTTGGTGTTAGATCTTCATTGACACATCATTACGAAGTATATCAGATGCAGTGTGTGAAATTGCAGAATGAAGTGTCTTGTTTTTCCACGCCTCAAAAACACCTTGAAGAGAATAAATCATTAGTAAATTATGGAGATAACCACCATATGACACCTCTTACAAATGGAAATAATGGCTACATGTTTGTTATCGGTACTCATAAGCCTTCAGTGGAAGTTGTATCCTTTACATGTGACAAGGGGCTGCAAATTTTTGCTGCAGGTGTTATTTCATTAACGAACACCACGGGAGCTACTATTAGTGGTTGTGTTCCTCAAGATGTAAGACTTGTCTTTGTTGATCGTCTGTATGTTCTTTCGGGATTAAGGAATGGAATGCTTCTTAGGTTTGAGTGGCCTGTTACTTCTACACTTTCATCAGCTAGGTCTCCTTGTCAACAGTCTTCTGTTGGTTCAGGTATGGTGAATACCCAGGCCACGTTGAAGTCTACATCTCCAAATCATAAAGTACTAATATCCATGTCCAGTACATCTGGAAAGGTTAAAGGAGAGTTTCCAGTGAATCTTCAGCTGATTGCGGTGCGCCGTATTGGTATCACACCTGTTTTCTTGATTTCTTTGAGTGATTCCCTTGATGCTGATGTGATTGCTCTCAGTGATAGGCCTTGGTTAGTGCATACTGCAAGACATAGCCTCTCGTATACCTCCATCTCCTTTCAACCTTCCACTCATGTCACTCCTGTGTGTTCAGTGGAATGCACCAGAGGAATTTTATTTGTTGCTGAGAACAGTCTTCATCTGGTAAAAAAGTCTATACTTGATGTTGATTGATTCTGCCTCCAACTTTTTCCCTCTTTGGAATACTTTTTCCTTTCACTTTTACTTTCCAAAATTGGTGTGAAAGCCGAAAGGCCTCTTTGTGGGCATATCTTTCTCTGTGTTGAGGGCATCCACGCATAATTATATGAAGCAATCGAGATGGACATGAAATTGATTTTGAGAAATATCACTTTTGCCACATAATTATGGTCATTGCAATTCTTAACCATCCATCGGTAGAATGACCCATTCTCTGTACAGCACCTCATGAGTCAGAAATTACTTGATGGATATTTGAATTAGGATTTCTTTGGTTTTTGTGAAAATTGCAAGTGAAGCCAAGAACTTCCATATATATCCTCCATCTTCAAGGGAATGGTGGTGAGGTAGTTGTTGAATTGAGTCCCATGATTTGGTACTAATTTTTTCACTGTTCTACTCTCTATTTTGCTATTTATCCTATATATTTAGCTCTATGTTGGATCCAGTACAAGCAGTTAATTTAATACGTGAGAATAATATCAAACATGAAAACGTAATGAACTAAATTGTGGTTCAGTAGTACTTTGTTCCATAAAAAAGGTTCTACAAGAATTCTGGATATAGCACTGAACTACAACCATCTTGTGTAATTGGTCATCATAAATCTGTACAGTTTGAGAACATTTTATAAAGCTCAAATCTTTTGCAGAACGCTGCCTGGTGGCAAAATAGTCATATTCCTATGCAGATGGCTTGTTAACATGTTTGCATGAAATGTCTGAGGCACAATATTTTAGATAAAGCCTTCCATTGACCTACTTCCCGGTGATTTGCTAAAAATTACAAAAAGAAAATCGCTGTGATAGATTAGTTGGTTACTTTGGTATTTTCAGCTACGCCTTCCTCCTTACCAGCTGAGCCTTCCTCATTACTCCCCTTAACCTTTGAAATAAACATCGAAGTTATTCACCCTTGAAAAGTTTTCTTGGCCATGCACCTTCTATTTTTAGAATACACATATTTAATGTTTACCGAAACAATATGTACATTGTTAGAGAGAAATGAAGGGTATTATATTAGCCTTTGCACCTATTTGCTCATAATGGCTTAAATCTTGTGGTGCCGAGAAATTTATTCTAATTGCTTTTAACATCAGGATACTGTCTAATTGTGTCATAGGTGGAAATGGTGCCAAGTAAAAGGCTCAATGTGCAGAAATTTCATCTTGGGGGCACGCCTAGAAAAGTGTTATATCACAATGAGAGCAGATTATTACTTGTCATGAGGACAGATTTGGATAATGATTCATGTTCATCTGACATCTGTTGTGTGGATCCAGTAACGGGCTGCTTCTTGTCATCTTTCAAATTTGATTCTGGGGAAACAGGGAAATGCATGAATCTTGTGAAAGTTGGAAATGAGCATGTGCTGGTGGTTGGGACGAGCCTATCTGCTGGTCCGGCCATAATGCCTAGTGGTGAAGCTGAAAGGTTATATATTTACCTTTTGGAGTGATTTTATGGATTTTCCAGGAAGTTTTCGTATTATTGTTACTTAGGGCGTATAGCTTTCAATTAGTTAGTATATTTTCTGGAGTTCTTGTAATTTATGTACATGCTGAATGTAACTGTGGGGTGTTTTTTACAGTACAAAAGGTCGTTTGGTGGTTCTTTGCCTTGAACGTATGCAGTATTCTGACGGTGGTTCTGCAGCACTATGTTCCAAGATTGGTTCATTGTCCCAACAAAATTTATCTTTCTCCGACGTTGGTGGTTTTGCTGCAGAACATCTTTCAAGCAGTAGTCTCTGCAGCAGCCTGGAAGATAATAGCTGTGATGGAATTAAACTTAACGAAACGGAAGCATGGAACTTGCGATTAGCTTATTCAACCATTTGGCCAGGGATGGTCCTTGCTGTGTGCCCTTACCTTGATCGGTATTTCTTGGCTTCTGCTGGTAGTTCTGTAAGTCAGGAAATTCTTTATTCTGCTACGGGAAACCTTCGTGGCCAGAGATTGTTGGGGATCTTCTAAAGAGTGGCATTTTTGTTTTCAGTTTTATGTTTGCAGTTTTCCAAACGATAACTCTCAGAGGGTCAGGAGATTGGCTGTTGGAAGAACGCGTTTTACAATCATGACTTTAACTGCACATTTTACCAGAATTGCTGTTGGGGATTGTCGTGATGGTATTCTTTTCTATTTGTACCATGAGGTCAGCAGCTGTACTGTTTGTTTCTGTGTAATAACTTTTTCATTTTGCCTGTTTCAAGATGGAAAGGAAAAAGTTTAAATACTATAGATGGTAGTATCAAAATATATTATTAAGTATTGTTTTTGAATTACAATAAACTACCATTTACTGTTTGAGTCCAGGATTCCAGAAAACTGGAGCAAGTATACTGTGATCCTGTCCAACGGCTAGTTGGTGACTGCATGCTTATGGATGTAGATACTGCTGTTGTTTCAGATCGTAAGGGAAGTATTGCTGTCATGTCATGCGCAAATAATTTAGAAGGTAAATTGAAGAGTTTTTTAACTCTGTTTTGTGTGTGTCTTGAATTAGAATTCAAAAAGCAGTACTTTATACAGGTGAAGATATCTCCCCCTCCTAAATATGATAGGAAATATTTCCTAAACTAAAATTACAATAAAAAAATCATACCAAAGATACGTCTTATTTTTAATATCGTCATATCCAGTGCCAGAATATATTCTTAAATTTCGAACAATTTTTTATGTTTCGAGTACTTCATTTTGTTAGCATACTGGAAATCTTTGCTATCCTGTCCAAGACCTTTTGGACTTGTTTTCAATTAGGAGCATCTTAAGCTGCTTCTCTGAAGTGTTTTACCTTTTACTTGATTATCCAACTAGAGGACTTGAGAAGTCTTAAAAAATGCAGTGTTAAATAAGTTCTTCCTTGAGTTTGATATTTGCTGACTTTTATGATAGAGTAATCAATTACTTGAGATACTTTTGAATTGCTAGTTATCATGGTGAACCTATACATATTATAAATTGAAATGACGGGCCTATTGTTGATCAGTTAGTATTTGTAGATATAGTAAGTAAATTTTTTCTGGCTAGTCATATATATATGTCTTTGGGTGGATTTTCAGTGCTCACACAATCATACAGAGCTGTGCGTGTATGAGTGTTCAAGATATTATGACTTCCATATCTAACTATTGTGTACCTCGTACCGAAACAAAAAATATATATTTTGAATCTTTGATCAACAGAATTTGATTAACTTCCTGTAACAGATGATGCAAGTCCAGAGCGGAACTTGACAGTTAGTTGTTCTTACTATATGGGGGAGATTTCCTTGAGTATAAGGAAGGTAATTTTTATTAAGAGCCAATAGTTTCTGATAGCTTGGACGCGAACATGCTTATTAAATAACAGGGACTAGAGAATTCATGCCTCCTTTTCTTGTATTTTATGAAATGCCACGAGTACCAGAATATGGTAGAAAGTAGGTAAAATGTGTTCATCATGTAAGTAAATTAAGGGTCGTACTGAAGTAAGGTTCTTGCTTTTTCTTTTTTTCTTTATGAATTTGAAGAAGTAATTGTACTGAAGGGAGCCATAGGTATGTTTGTTGAAGGCTAGAAAATCCAATGACATGCTGTTCTTGAAGATTTTGATATCCTGAAATTTTTGCAATTTTTTACTCAGTATAACTTGATTACTTTTTATGAGCTGATTCATATCACAAACGTTTGTCCATTAAATTGACGCAAGTTTTTCGGATTAGCTTTGTTTTACCAACCGTGTGAGTTAACCATGCCTTGTAATTCTTAATTGACGTAATGATTTTAAATTATCCGTGAATGTAAGGGCAACAGCCAAAATCCGGAAACCAAGTTTGATCTTGTAAAACCGATACCGGTGAACCCTGACTTAAAACCTGTCAGTGTTTCCCATGTATATTTGAAATTTTTTATAATAGTGGCAAAATATATGTTGGGTTATATTTTTAAATAATTCAAAAAATTTAAAATACTATCTTATTTTAATTTTGTATATTTATACCAAAAATAAAATTGGGTTACAAGGCTGGGTGTTTTTAACCCTTTGGAGGCGTGTACGCTCCTTGTAAATGCTCCAGCTATCCATTAGATGGCTCTTTACACCTGTCAAACCGTACTTCAAACTGAATCTTAGCTTACCAAGTTCGGGCCTAACAAGTGTACGCATGTTCCAGATTATAGAACTTTATTGAAAGCATGAATTCAGGACTCGGAGCTAGTGATTTTTCTACATATCACTTTTTTGTATTTGAAGTTTCGTTAGAAGTTGATATCAGCACACACAACTCTGTATCAGCCAAATAAACTTTCGGTTACCGCCTTCCCGGTCACTGGAAACTAAGAAAAGTCGCTTGGAAAATTCAGGGGCTTTTACAAATATGGAAGTGCAGATGTCACGCGTCTTTATAGAAATTCAAGATTTGGAATTTCTTGCCAAATCTTGTTCTTAGGCCGAATCTCTGGTCTGTCTGATGAAATTTTTTCTCAGGTCCTTCGAGGAAGCCCTTGGTGCGACAAGTTTTTTCATGGCCCTTGGGTCTCCTCAAACTAGTTTTTGTGATAGGACCTTGATGGCATCTATGTTATACTGGATGACTTATCCTCCTTAGTTCTGTTGTAACAATGTAAAGGTTGGGGTCGTGCCTAATATACACACCCCACCAAAGCTCTGATACAGGTCTTTTTGTTTTAGTAAGAACAATTTTGTTCTCTAGGCATAATTAGGATATACAACATACTGTTCTTTATAAATCATTATTTCTCATATGTGATTTTTCAGTTTTATATCCTCTGCAGGGATCATTTTCCTACAAACTCCCAGCAGATGACCCACTGAAGGACTGTGATGCTGCTAGTAATGTTGTTAACCTGTCACATAATTGTATCATGGCATCGACTCTGTTGGGCAGCATAATAATCTTCATTCCCTTGACAAGGTATGTTATCTATCTGTTCATCTCTTTTTTTCTCATTTTTCTTTTCATGGTTCAAGCATCTTCATTACTTCCCTTTTTTCCATGTTATTTTCTTGACTGTAAATAAGCAGCTCTGAAAATGGCTTCTTTATTAGCCATGGGCGTGTGCATCACTTTTAGGATTTTAAAGACTACTATATTTCCGTGTAAAATATGGCTCTATGCTGTAATATTTCGAGGCTATCATATTTATTGTTTGGAATATTCGTAGTTTTTTGGCCTGTTCACATGAATATGTTCATTGCAGGGAGGAATATGAGTTGCTGGAAGAAGTTCAATCTAGGCTGGTGATTCACCCGCTTACTGCTCCTATTTTAGGAAATGACCACAATGAGTATCGAAGCCGTGAAAATCTGGTGAGCCTCTTTTGAATTTAATTCGTCTTGCGCTATCTCCGTGCTTGTAAGCACAAGTTCGTGTGTGAGAGGAACTGAAATCGACTGAATTTTATTTTTTTGGGGGTTGGTGGATAGGGTGGGACAACTAAGATCCTAGATGGTGACATTCTGAGTCAGTTCCTGGAGCTAACAAGCATGCAACAAGAAGTTGTGCTGGCATTGCCGCTTGCCTCACCAAATACTGTAATGTTAAGTTTGAGAACATCCATGCCAGTTATGGTCAATCAGGTTGTCAGATTGCTTGAACGAGTACATTATGCCTTGAACTAAATGTATTTTACCTATTTTTTGTGTCCAAATTTGTTTAGAAACATTAGCTGTATTTTAGTGTTAGGGACAATGTCTTTGTGTGGATCGCGCACATGAATACCACCATGCTTGACTTAATAAAGACATATTTATTTTATTATGAACGAAAAAGAATATTTGCCCAAAATTATTCTAATGTATTTGTTTTACGATGACGCGTTGTCGTATGATTGTCGATTAGTTAAAAAAAAATTGAGAATAGTATATTCGGAAAACGAAAAAATATTTGACTGAAAATTTTGAAGGATAAGTTTTGAATTGAAAATTTCAAGTTTTGTAAGATTTTGTAATTGAATTTCGAACTCAAAGACGGCCCGACATCCAAACCATTAACCCTTTGTGAGTAGACGTAAGACCCCCACAAACCTTCTATGAACTAGGTTCAGGAATTTTCTCCACTCCAAATGAGATTTCAATTGATTCATTATTTATATTTATATATACTAGAAAAATGTAAGTGCGTTGCACGTAAAAATCTAAACTGTTGAAAATATATGTACGAAATTTTGATAATATTTAAATGAATTAAAACATGGTTAATAACATTTATCAACTGAAACAAACTAAGCCATAAAAAATAAAAAATCATGATCATAGACGGTATATGAATCAGATAAATTATCTTATCCACTTGACACACTTTCCAATATGTTTCTTGGTTGATTTTGACAACTCAACAACTCTTTGTCGTAGTTTGATAATATGCATATAACTATTTTGGTATGTTCAGCACGTATCTGATCGTCTTTAACATCTATTATGTTATTTACAATCTTTATCGGGGATCTGACATGCTCGTAGTTTGCTTCTTTATCACGCCATTTTTTCTGTTTTCTACATTGTTTTTATCTGATAATCTTATTTCCCGACTATTTTTTTATTGTTAAATGATTTTTCCGCTTTTGACAATCATCAACTATAACTCTTAAGAAAAAATGCTTTACTCGTGATAAGTTTTCACGTGTGACTAAAAATATGTATAACCTATATATTCTTCAACAACATAACCAATGAATGATGTTGCACCTTCTTCAAATATTGTGATATTTGTGATATCATTTTTATAAATTTAGTATCAATATTATCAACATATAGCTATAATGTTAATAAATTTTTAACAACTATTTCTCAATCACTGTGAGAAAAATACTTGAAATCTCTTCAAATGACTATATCTTAGAATTGTGTCCTCATTTAATTTGACGCAATAGAAGAAAGTCATCTTGATCGTCATTTTTTGGAAGCTTTGAAATAATGATTGCGTGCATCATGTCATGAGGATGATATAGTTTCAATCTCATTTGTTGCGTTTAGAACATAATATTATATTATTCATTGAAACTAAACAAATTTTCCTCTATCGAGTTTATATTTTGTTTTATAATATTTTATATCATGTGGAACGATATACAAAATTAATTATTGTATTTTAAAAATCTTGAGAAGAGATACGAATAATGTAATTAAGATATGCATATGAGATATCATTCAAATATATGTCAAAATATTTGTATCATTCAATATCTCATGATTCTCATCTAATAATATAACCATTTAGATTTCATGAGCATTTTATGATAGTCAAAATTAATTTGATGAAATATTGTAGAATTTTATTTGAATTTCAATATTTGGCTAAGTGAATTTATTTGACGATAGGTTTTCTATGCTACCATCATATATGTTATGAATTAGCTGGTTAGACACTTTGACTAAAAAAAGAGACAAAAACAATCTTGTTGTCACCTCGAAATATATCGAGATAATATTGGAGGAAGTCATACAATTTTTCTTAAACCATAGAAAAATATTAGGCATGTGTTAACTTGTGATATAATAAAAATTTAGAATCATGCATAATCATTGAATTAGAACAAAATCGCATGCCAAAAATCTACTGGATATTATATATTTTAATAATTTATCCATATTTGTCGTTCACCAGAGGACTCTTAGACCTACCAAATTTTGTAGTTCACCTATTATTTTCATAATAAATAATATTACAAAAATAATATAAGCAAATACATAAAAACTCAAACTAAAATGCCTTCTATCAATCTAAGTAAAACAAATTGATTAGAGAATATAATAATGTCGTAAAAATTTTAAATATTGATTTATAGACAGAAGTTTGGAAATACATTTGCCCCAATAAATAAAAAATATTATCTCTTGATATTCTGATACATAAGGTAAAAACGAAGAAATATTTCAATTTTTTTAATATTTTCTAAGTCACTTCAAACCAAGTAATCTAAGCAAACAGGAAACATGCATTATGTGTTTAAAAATTAACAAAATATCTCAACAATAAAAAATTGAAAAATAACCATTTTTGTTGGATATTTGATTTTGTTCTCTCTTTTCTTTGTGCAAACAAACAAATCACATAAACAATCCAAACACAATTACATGATCAATACAAATGACATATAACAATCAAACATGTTAACGCTAGGGTAAAAAAACTCCTTTAATTGCAATTGCCCCAATAAATAAAAAATATTATCTCTTGATATTCTGATACATAAGGTAAAAACGAAGAAATATTTCAATTTTTTTAATATTTTCTAAGTCACTTCAAACCAAGTAATCTAAGCAAACAGGAAACATGCATTATGTGTTTAAAAATTAACAAAATATCTCAACAATAAAAAATTGAAAAATAACCATTTTTGTTGGATATTTGATTTTGTTCTCTCTTTTCTTTGTGCAAACAAACAAATCACATAAACAATCCAAACACAATTACATGATCAATACAAATGACATATAACAATCAAACATGTTAACGCTAGGGTAAAAAAACTCCTCTCATTGCAAGAATACAAAATGGTCAAATGGAGCATATTATTTAGTAATATTTATTTAGCATCATTTATAAAAAAATTGACTAAATATTTATTAATAATTTATTTTTATTCAATCCGACTCATCTCCTTTTGTCTTCCTATTATTATTTGACGGCAATGTATAAATTTAAGTAATTAAAATGAAATTTAAAAGTAAATTAAAATAATAATTAGTTTGATTGAATTAAATACACTATTAATGATCTTATTAAACTAAGATAAAAAATGACTTAAATAACACCATTAACATGAAAAATTGTAAAACAAAAAAAAAATTAATATAATAGTAAGCTCACAAATGAAAGTCATATATTTAATAGATTAATATATAATATATTATTTAGTAATATGTATTTAGCATCATATATTGAAAATTGATTAAATAACTTAAATGTTTGCAATGAAATCACTTACATACAAATATTTTCTATCAATCACGTATTTTTGTTGATACATAAGTAATCTAAATATATCTACATTCTAAATGGGAAAAAAATGTGTTATATGACCTTAATATTTATTAATAATTTAATTTTATTTAATCACACTCATCTCTATTCGTCTTCTCATTATTACCTTAATGTTCGTAATACTAACAATTTATAACATTATGATAGTGATTTTCTGTGAATTTGATCTCGAATGTGAATTGTAGATATATTTAGATTCATAATTCACATTCATATATTTATATAGATATAGATATTATTAAAAGAATATATGAAAAAAAAACATGTATTAATTTATGTAAATTTTAAATTTAAAAATAAAAATATATTTTTTAATGATTATTATTAAAAGAATATATGAAAAAAAACATGTATTAATGATTATTATTAAATGAAGGTAAGGATAATAGAGATATAGATATAGAATATTATTAAAAGAATATATGAAAAAGGTAAATTTTAAATTTAAAAATAAAAATGTATTAATGATTATTATTAGAATATATGAAAAAAAATAAAAATTTATTAATGATTATTATTAAAAGAATATATGAAAAATTACATACAAATATTTTCTATCAATCACGTATTTTTGTTGATACATAAGTAATCTAAATATATCTACATTCTAAATGGGAAAAAAATGTGTTATATAACCTTAATATTTATTAATAATTTAATTTTATTTAATCACACTCATCTATATTCGTCTTCTCATTATTATCTTAATGTTCGTAATACTAACAATTTATAATATTATGATAGTGATTTTCTGTGAATTTGATCTCGAATGTGAATTGTAGATATATTTAGATTCACAATTCACATTCATCTATTTATATAGATATATATATTATTAAAAGAATATATGAAAAAGAAAACATGTATTAATTTATGTAAATTTTAAATTTAAAAATAAAAATATATTAATGATTATTATTAAAAGAATATATGAAAAAGAAAACATGTATTGATGATTATTATTAAATGAAGGTAAGGATAATAGAGATATAGATATAGAATATTATTAAAAGAATACATGAAAAAGGTAAATTTTAAATTTAAAAATAAAAATGTATTAATGATTATTATTAAAAAAATATATGGAAAAAAAATAAAAATGTATTAATGATTATTATTAAAAGAATATATGAAAAAAAAACATGTATTAATGATTATTATTAAATGAAGGTAAGGATATTTATGTAAATTCACAATTCACATTCATATATTTATATAGATATAGAAATATTATTAAAAGAATGTATGAAAAAGGTAAATTTTAAATTTAAAAATAAAAATGTATTAATGATTATTATTAAAAGAATATATGGAAAAAAATAAAAATGTATTAATGATTATTATTAAAAGAATATATGAAAAAGAAAACATGTATTAATGATTATTATTAAATGAAGGTAATGATATTTATGTAAATTCACAATTCACATTCATATATTTATATAGATATAGATATAGATATATAAAAATAATCTCATTATCAATAAATCAAATCCAAAAATTCAATAAAGATATATATGTAAAATTCTAATTGCTGCAAACGCAAAAATGAGCTATCAAAATTTTATATTTATTCTATCTAATATATAATTAAAGGTTAATAAATTATCACCACAATATACATTGATTATAGTAATTTGATAAGGCCAAATCTTACAAAGATTTTAGGGATTTGATTTGATAATATTTGCTCTTATCTAGACTTTTTATCTCTAATTATGTGCTTAATTGAATCAATTATTGTAGATTTAAATAAAAGATGAAAAATGATTAAATTTGGAAATAAAATAAATTTACAAGACTTCAAAAGAAAAAATATTAAAAGAAAGAAAATAAAATATTTTTATTTTATTATCTTGATATTATTGAAGTTATTGATAAAGATGGAGTCTAATCTTTGAAAATAAATATACAATTTTATTATCTACAAGGTTTAATTGGAGATGGGCTTAAAAAGAATACAGAGAGAAGGCCCATTAAAAAGAATAAAAGGGGGCAGAAGCGTACAGAAGAAAGGAAGTGCCAAAACAGTGCCGTAATAGCAGACGGAAGAGAGAAGGGCAAAACAGAAGGAGACGGAATAGGATAACAGCGCGGAAGAAGAAAAAAAGGGGAGGAAGAAGGAAGGCAAAACCAGCGAGGAATTCCTCACACACGCCACAAATCACAGAGAATCTCTTTCCATTCCTTCTTAATCATGTTTTCTCCATAGACTTTAAACAGAGACTTACACTTTTATTTTAAGTTTATGGAGTAGATTTTTATAGACTAAGGTCATGATAGGGCCGAGACATATTATTTTTTGATGTTTTGAGTTTGATTCAATTAGATTATTTATTTTATTCATTGATTGATGTCGTTTATCACGTGTTCTTTTAATCTGGCCAATTAAATTGAATATTTGTTGGTTAATCTAAAACCGGAAGGCGATAGATTAATATTTGCTTCACACATCAATCAACACATAGTTAAATTGACTAGAAATAGTATTCGATTTCAGTGTGCGACTTTAGGTTGAAAAACTGGAATTTCACAGCGATCTAATGCGGTTAAATCTAATTAAATTCAGTCAGGAATAATTGGACTGTTAGATTTAATTAGGTTTATTAATTCGAGGAATCGTTTAATAAATAATTTTGGGAATTCCGTCGTGAATTAAATAATTAATTTATTGAATATGAATTTGACACGTAGATTATAAATTGTCTCGGTACCGTTGTGCGCCTTAGTCGTTTTTAAATAATTTGAATTTTCTTCTAATTTAATAATTTGGATTTTTTTTTTTGCTTTAGTTAATTTATTTAAATTGTTTAATTTAGTTTTGATTAATTTATCTCCCATAATTTGAACTTTATTAGCCTAAATTAGGAAAAATAATTCATATTCTAGTAATTAAACATCGATCTCTGTGGGTACGATATCTGGACTCATCTCCAAATACTATAACTTGACCTAGTCCGCTTGCTAGATTTATTCCCAACCGAAATCGTCGGTCAAGTTTTTGACGCCGTTGCCGGGGATTGAATTGTTTAATATTAGGATTTATTACTTTCTTGAGATTAGGTTTTTATTTTATTTTGTCGATTCTACGCATATTAGTACGTTTGAAGTTTGTTATTTATTTTCAGGGATTATCTGATTGTGCATGAGCCGTGCTAAAGGAAGGACAGAATTGGAGCCATTTGATCCAGAGATTGAGAATACTTTTCGACGGAGACGTAGAGCACAAAGGGAGAAATCCTCAGACTTTGACGTGGAAGAACAGTTAAAACCAGAGGACGAGGTTGAAACAGCAGGGATGGAAGTAATGGACAACGAGGAAGATGATCGCACTGTCTATGATCTCACTAGACAAACCACTGGAGGTTATGGTTCTAGCATCACTCGCCCTACTGTGGAAGCAAATAATTTTGAGTTGAAGCCATCCATCATTCAAATGATACAATATCAAGTGAGATTTGGAGGATCGCAGACCGAGGATCCTAATGCACATCTGGAGGGATTTCTATCTATCTGTGACACAATCAAGTTCAATGGAGTGAGCACGGATGCCATAAGATTGAGACTATTCCCCTTCTCTTTGCATGGTGAAGCAGCAGAATGGCTTAGAGATCTACCAGCTGGTTCTATTACCACATGGAATGGTTTGGTGGAAATGTTCATGAATCAATATTTTCCACCCACCAAGCTAGCACAACTGCGTATGGATATATCATCTTTTCGCCAGAAGGATGGGGAGACATTACATACAGCTTGGGGAAGATTTAGAAAGATGTTGAGGAGGTGTCCTCAATATGGTTTCTCTTCATCTGAACAAGTTCAGATTTTCTATAACGGAGTAGATCCTTCTGTGTGTTCCATGCTAGATGCGGCAGCCAATGGTAGCTTATACAGGAAGACTCCACGAGTTGCACTTGAAATAATTTCAAATATGGCTGAAAATAGTGCGGGTTGGACAGATATTAAACGAGAAAAGAAGGCTGGAGTTCTTGAAATGGATGTGTTGAATGCACTTACTGCTAAGATTGATGGGTTGGCCCATCAATTCTCTCAGCTGAAATCAAATCAAGCAAATCAGGTCCAAGGAATAGTCATCGAGGAACAACCTATTTTTGATGAAGAAGCAGTGAATTTTGTGGGGAATCAATGGAGACAACAATCAAATCCATACAGTTCCACGTATAATCCAGGATGGAAGAATCACCCTAATTTGTCTTGGAAGAATACGGAGAATTCCCTTAATCCAACACATATTCCTCCACTGCTCATTCCTCAACAAGTGAGACAACAAGGATTATTGGTACCTGCAGCACCTCCAGGATTCAAGCAAGAAGATCAAAGACCAATTTATGAGGATTTTATGATGAAACATGTTGTGGGAATGGAGACGAGACTGCAGAATCATGATGCTATCTTACGAAGGTTGGATGCTCAAATGGGTCAAATAGCCAATCAATTAGCAAATCGACCCCTTGGAACACTACCAAGTGATACTGAGAAAAATCCGAAAGGAGTGAATGCAGTGAGTACAGTGATCAAGGCCGAGGAAGAGGAACCAAAGAGGCAGAATTCTACAGATATGGAGGCAAAGAATGATGGAGGAATGAAACCGAAAATGGAAGATGCTAAGGAACAGAACACTCAGACTACACGGAAGACAGGTGAGAAAGGTTAGGAGTTTGATTCTGATGATAATATTGATATTAATACACTTCCTTTCCCTCAAAGAGGAAGGCAACTACAATTGGATCAACAATTTTCAAAATTTCTTGAAGTTTTTAAGAAATTGCACATAAATATTCCTTTTGTAGAGGCTTTGGCTCAAATGCCTTCTTATGCTAAATTCTTGAAAGATATTTTGACTAAAAAAGGAAACTTGTTGATTTTGAAACTGTTAAGCTTTCTGAGGAATGTTCAGCTATTTTGCAAAATAAATTACCTCCAAAGCTTAAGGATCCAGGTAGTTTCTCCATTCCTTGCACTATAGGAAATTCTAATTTTAACAAGGCATTGTGTGATCTTGGTGCTAGCATAAATCTTATGCCTTATTCTTGTTTTGAGAAATTGAGGATTGGAGAAGTTAAACCAACCACTATTTCCCTTCAACTTGCTGATAGGTCTATTAAATATCCTAGAGGGGATATAGAGAATGTTTTGGTTAAGGTTGATAAATTTATATTTCCAGTTGACTTTGTTGTGCTAGACATGGAGGAGGATCGTGAGATCCCCCTAATTTTAGGTCGTCCTTTCTTAGCTACTGGAAGAGCTCTCATAGATGTGCAAAAAGGTGAGTTAGTTTTGAGGTTGAATGATGAGAAGGTAACTTTTAATGTTTTTCATAGTATGAAATATCCTGGATCTTCTGATTGTTATAGAATAGATGCTATTGATGATATTGTTGAGTGTAGTGTGCATGATACTTTGATTGAAGACCCACTGGAAAAGCTTTTGGTTAGCCCAAAGTCCACGGAATCCAGCAGAGAAGAAGTGGAGGAATGTATGAACTACTTGGAGGGATCAAAGCCTTTGCCAAGATCGGTGAATTCGAAGATTGGGGAGCTTGGACATATTCCAAAATCACTTAAACCTTCCATAGAAGAAGCCCCATTCCTCGAACTCAAACCACTTCCTCCTCATTTAAAATATTTATTTTTGAAGGAAGAAGATAAACTTCCAGTAATTGTTTCTTCTTCCTTGACAGGTGATGAGGAAGATAAGCTCTTGAGAGTGCTGAAGGATCACATATATGCCATTGGATGGAGCATAGCTGACATCAAGGGAATAAATCCATCCATGTGCATGCATAAAATTTTAATGGAGAAGGAGCACTCTCCCACCACTCAACCTCAAAGGAGATTGAATCCAGCTATGCAAGAGGTCGTCAAAAAGGAGGTAATCAAACTCCTTGATGCAGGTATGATCTTTCCTATATCCGATAGCAAGTGGGTAAGTCCTGTGCATGTTGTTCCTAAGAAAGGGGGAATCACTGTTGTTGAAAATGAAAATAACGAATTAATCCCCACTAGAACTGTGACTAGGTGGCGTGTTTGTATTGATTATCGCAAATTGAATGATGCCACAAGAAAAGATAACTTCCCCTTACCTTTTGTTGATCAAATGTTAGAGCGTTTGGCAGGTCATGCTTTCTATTGTTTTTTAGATGGTTATTCTGGATATATGCAAATCCCCATAGACCCCGAAGATCAAGATAAGACCACTTTTACTTGTCCCTATGGTACATTTGCTTATAAAAGAATGCCATTTGGTTTGTATAATGCTCCCGCTACTTTTCAACGTTGTATGATGTCGATTTTTCATGATATGGTTGAAAAGTATATTGAGGTCTTCATGGATGACTTTTCTGTTTTTGGTTCTTCCTTTGACTCTTGTTTGATTAATTTGTCAAAAGTGCTAAAGAGATGTGAAGAAACGAATCTTGTACTTAACTGGGAGAAATGTCATTTCATGGTAAAGGAAGGAATTGTCCTTGGTCACAAAATTTCTGAAAAAGGTATTGAAGTGGATAGAGCTAAGGTAGAGATCATAGAAAAGCTTCCTCCTCCCACTAATGTCAAAGGAATTCGTAGCTTTATTGGGCATGCAGGTTTTTATAGGCGATTTATCAAGGATTTCTCGAGTATTACTAAGCCTTTAACTAATTTGCTAATGAAAGATGTTCCTTTTGTTTTTTCTGAGGATTGTTTACAAGCTTTTCAGGTATTAAAGCAAAAGTTGACCACCACGCCAATCATTGTCGCACCAGATTGGAATCTACCTTTTGAACTCATGTGTTACGCAAGTGATATTGCTTTAGGGGCTGTTTTGGGGCAAAAGAGAGACAAATTCTTGCATGTAATCTACTATGCAAGCATGACACTTTCAGGAGCTCAATTGAACTACTCCACCACAGAAAAAGAGTTGCTGGCTGTTGTTTTTTCTTTGGACAAGTTTCGGCCATACCTTGTAGGGAGTAAAGTGATAGTCCACACGGATCATTCAGCTTTGAAGTATCTCTTAAACAAGAAGGATGCCAAGCCAAGATTGATAAGATGGATCCTTCTACTGCAAGAATTTGACATAGAGATCGTGGATCGCAAGGGGACTGAAAACCAAGTTGCTGATCATCTATCGAGATTGGAGAAGCCCAAGGAAGGTAAGTATGTAATTAGAGATGAATTCCCTGACGAGAAACTTTATGGCATCTCTAATTTACCATGGTATGCTGATTTTGTCAATTATTTGTCATGCAAATTTATTCCTTCTCATCTTACATATTAGCAGAAAAAGAAGTTCTTTTCAGATTTAAAATATTATCTTTGGGAAGATCCTCTTTTGTTTAGAATTTGTGCAGATGGCATTATTCGTAGGCGTATTCAGCCGGAAGAGGTAAGTTCTATACTTTCTCATTGTCATAGTGGTCCAACTGGAGGACATTTTGGGGCAAGTAAAACGGCCACAAAAACCCTTCAAGCTGGATTCTACTGGCCTACACTGTTCAAGGATGCACACACTTATGTTTTGAATTGCAATGAATGCCAACGTGTTGGTAATATTTCAAGGACACACGAAATGCCATTGAATAATATTTTAGTCTGTGAATTGTTTGATGTGTGGAGAATTGATTTCATGGGGCCATTTCCAGATTCCTTAGGAAATAAATATATTTTGGTGGCTGTGGATTACGTATCCAAGTGGGTGGAAGCAAGTGCTTGTAGAACCAATGACTCTAAGGTTGTGATCCAATTTTTAAAGAAAAATATTTTTGCAAGATTTGGCACACCTAGAGCCATTATTAGCGATGGGGGAAAACACTTTTGTAATCGTTATTTTGAGTCTCTGTTAACTAAGTATGGGGTCACGCACAAGGTGGCAACACCTTATCATCCTCAAACTAGTGGTCAAGTAGAAGTGTCAAATAGGGAGATTAAGAAAATTCTTGAAAAGACCGTTGGATCTTCGAGGAAAGAATGGGCTAGTAAATTGGATGATGCACTATGGGCATATAGAACAGCATTTAAAACCCCTATAGGAACTTCCCCTTTTCGTTTGGTCTATGGAAAAGCCTGTCACCTCCCTATTGAACTAGAGCATAGGGCATTATGGGCTACCAAATTTTTGAACTTTGATGTGCAAGCTACAGGTTATCATCGTCTTCTACAACTCAATGAGCTGGAGGAATTTCGTCTTGATGCATATGAGAATGCGAAAATCTACAAGGAAAAGACAAAGAAGTGGCATGATGCAAGGATCGTGCACAGGGAATTTGAGTCTGGACAAAAAGTTCTTCTTTATAACTCTCGTTTGAAACTCATGCCAGGTAAACTTCGCTCCAAATGGTCCGGGCCTTTTACTGTTACTGAAGTTTTTCCCTTTGGTGTTGTAGAAATCCGTGGAGATTCTGGAAATCCCTTTAAGGTGAATGGACATCGACTGAAAATTTTTCATGAAGGAATTGTGGAGCAAGAGGAGCCGAGTACTCCTTTGCACGATCCAACCTAATCTATAAAGGGAGTTGTAGCTATAGACAAGAAATTTAGCGCTTGCAGGGAGGCAACCCAGTGATTTATTTTATTTCGTTTCATTTTATTTTTTTTATTTTTTTACTTTTTCATTCTATTAGGTTAATTCTCTGTGATTTTGGTGTGTGTAGGGAATATTGGAATGAAGGAATATGATTTAGATTCTGGAAAAGCTAAACTGTTGAAATAAAAGATTTTCAGCACTGAGGAATTCTACCATCCCCATGTAACAGTTCATGGAATTTAAAGCAACACTGTCAGGGAAGTGTTCTCTTGCTATTCTGCATCCAACTTTTATATTATTTTTTGATGGCATGACACTGAGGGCAGTGTAAATCTAAAGTGTGGGGGGTCACCACACTTAGCATGTGCTTCAATGTTTAATCCTCGAGTATGAAATTTTTTCTGGTTATTCTTTGAGAAACTGCACTTGTGATTACATGACACACTAATTGACTTTCTAGATTTTTGAACACTCAAGAAATTACATCACACCTAGAATTGATTGAGATGAGCTGTAGTTGTAGCCGAAGGATTTGAGCACAAACTAGTTTTGTATCATATTTTGAGACATAATCTATGCACTTTAGGTCATACTTATATGAATTAATCGTGAATTAGTAAAAGGTGAGCTCATAAAAAAAAATTGAAAAAAAAAAGAGAAAGAAAAGAAACAATCTAGAACTTGTCTGATTATCTTTCGAGGCGAAAATACGGAGGAGAATGACTTAGGGATGATTTAGGCGATCTTTGGACCGTTTGAGCCTTTCGAGCCTACCAAATGCATCATTTATATCACTAGTATCCTCTTTTGAGCCTAATAAATCGAATGGAGTGTGTCAAAGACATACAATTAGCCACCATTCGTATTCCTTCAAAAGCCCACATCAACTACCCAATTTTAGCTCATACACTATTCATCTACCTTAATTTTGAGAGAAATAAACTTTTTAGCGCTTTAAAATTTTCAATAACTCTCGTGTGCTGATTGATAAGAAAAATTGGAGGAGTTTGAAAAAAAAATCATGAAGAATGAGAAAGGAGTTGATGAAAAGATATATATAATTATAAAAGAAAAGGAGGAGGAATGAATGTTGTATGATGTGGTTATGAAAAAAAAAACTAAAAGGGAATTTTGTTGAAGATGAAAAAGTTAGCTGGATGAATGATGAAATTCAATGAGGAGGAAGATAAGAGATGAAGGAATGCGCTGAAGGAATAATTGTTTATTTTCTCTCATTTTGAATATCCCTACCTTTATTGTAGCCGTGAGCCGTGGCCTTACATTATAAGCTTAAAAGACCTATTGATCGGGTCATATTCCTCCAACATTTAGTGGAGAAAGATATGAAAGATAAGCTTATGAAGAGTTTCTTTATTTAAAAAAAAAATCCAGAAAATATGAGCATTCCTTGAACTAAAACACCTTTGAGGAATATGAGTTTTGACTTCCACACTACACACGTCTCATTATCTTGATCTTTTCTAGTGAATGCTTGAGTTTTAAAGTTGCAACGAAAGTGAATTTTACGATTTTCGAAGTGTGATCTTTTGATTGAGTTTGACGGAATTTGGTAGGTTGAAAAGTGTTGATTGTGTCATTTGTTGTGGTGAATCATTGAATATTCCTCGGTTATATTTTTATTCTCTAATTTGCTCGAGGACGAACAAAGACTTAAGTGTGGGGGGATTGATAAGGCCAAATCTTACAAAGATTTTAGGGATTTGATTTGATAATATTTGCCCTTATCTAGACTTTTTATCTCTAATTATGTGCTTAATTGAATCAATTATTGTAGATTTAAATAAAAGATGAAAAATGATTAAATTTGGAAATAAAATAAATTTACAAGACTTCAAAAGAAAAAATATTAAAAGAAAGGAAATAAAATATTTTTATTTTATTATCTTGATATTATTGAAGTTATTGATAAAGATGGAGTCTAATCTTTGAAAATAAATATACAATTTTATTATCTACAAGGTTTAATTGGAGATGGGCTTAAAAAGAATACAGAGAGAAGGCCCATTAAAAAGAATAAAAGGGGGCAGAAGCGTACAGAAGAAAGGAAGTGCCAAAACAGTGCCGTAATAGCAGACGGAAGAGAGAAGGGCAAAACAGAAGGAGACGGAATAGGAGAACAGCGCGGAAGAAGAAAAAAAGGGGAGGAAGAAGGAAGGCAAAACCAGCGAGGAATTCCTCACACACGCCACAAATCACAGAGAATCTCTTTCCATTCCTTCTTAATCATGTTTTCTCCATAGACTTTAAACAGAGACTTACACTTTTATTTTAAGTTTATGGAGTAGATTTTTATAGACTAAGGCCATGATAGGGCCGAGACATATTATTTTTTGATGTTTTGAGTTTGATTCAATTAGATTATTTATTTTATTCATTGATTGATGTCGTTTATCACGTGTTCTTTTAATCTGGCCAATTAAATTGAATATTTGTTGGTTAATCTAAAACCGGAAGGCGATAGATTAATATTTGCTTCACACATCAATCAACACATAGTATTCGATTTCAGTGTGCGACTTTAGGTTGAAAAACTGGAATTTCACAGCGATCTAATGCGGTTAAATCTAATTAAATTCAGTCAGGAATAATTGGACTGTTAGATTTAATTAGGTTTATTAATTCGAGGAATCGTTTAATAAATAATTTTGGGAATTCCGTCGTGAATTAAATAATTAATTTATTGAAAATGAATTTGACACGTAGATTATAAATTGTCTCGGTACCGTTGTGCGCCTTAGTCGTTTTTAAATAATTTGAATTTTCTTCTAATTTAATAATTTGGATTTTTTTTTTTTGCTTTAGTTAATTTATTTAAATTGTTTAATTTAGTTTTGATTAATTTATCTCCCATAATTTGAACTTTCTTAGCCTAAATTAGGAAAAATAATTCATATTCTAGTAATTAAACATCGATCTCTGTGGGTACGATATCTGGACTCATCTCCAAGTACTATAACTTGACCTAGTCCGCTTGCTAGATTTATTCCCAACCGAAATCGTCGGTCATAATTTATAAACTTCAAAAATAAAATGTAACTCTTATATTAGTTTTATCAAATAATCCATATTTATATTACATTTAAATATTTGTCTTTTTAAAATGATTGGTTCTGTCTACAAGGATTTTGGATTTATTCATAAAGATCAAATCATATCTGGTCTTATTTCCACTTTTCCAGTTATTTTTTATACTATTTTAAAATATTGGATTTTCCGTTATTTAAATCGTGTATCTCCGTCACTTGTAGTTATTTATCATTCAATGGTTTTTTTTTTATAATTTATTGTAATTTTGTAATTATTTTTTTAGTGCAATTTCTAATTAAGTTGTAAATTATAGCATCACAAGAAGATATATGAAAAAAATTGATTCTATATGTAATAGAATAATAACATGATAAGTATAGAATAATATGATAATATGAAGTGTACTACTAACATAAATATGATTTTTAACTAAAAATTGAAAATAAAGTGTTTAATAAATTATTTAGGAGAATTTATATCAATAATTATGTATATTAATAATTTCATAAAATGTAAATCTTGTAGTTTAGTTATGACAAGGAATTTAAAGATTTTAACAGCAGTTTTTTTAAAAATGTATATTTGATAAATTTATAAATTCAATACACAAAATTTGGTAATATGAGATCTTTTGATTTATAATTTTAACTTTGGATATATATTTTTTATTATTTTTAAATTTTAAGAAAATAAAAAAACATAAATAATAAGAAAATAAAAAATTCCTCATTTAAGTGACAGAAATATTGCATATAATTTGACTATACTTCAATTCTAAAACTTAAAAACCAATTATTTCAAATGTTTTATATTACGGCCTATTTGATATTAAAAAATGGATCATCGAAAACAAATAGTTTGAAATTTTCAGTGTATATACGTAAATAAGAAATAAGCATACATAAATACATAAAAATATATATATAACAATTATTTGTATTTGAAAGCTTGATAAAAAAATATAAATTATATATTTTTAAAATAATTCTTCATTAACCAATATATATGAAAATTATTTGATTGTAAAAAAAAATATTTACATTTTTTTTCAAGTGAGATAACAACTATCTATATGAAAATTTATAATATGACATATATAATTTTGATTTTGATTTTAAAATATAGTAAAATTTCAAAAAAAATATGAAAATTTGAAGAAAAAAATTATTTATAATTAATGTATATGTTATAGACATTATTATTTTATTAATTGTATAACTAAAAAATTATATGCATTTGATCGTCAATCAAAACTCTAAATTTGTAATGCTTGAAAAGATAAATTAATGACCAATTAAAATACACAAGTTATTTTCTCCTATAAAAATAATATATGACATAATATTTATAATAAATATAATTATAATAATAATTGATTAACATTTGTCAAAATACTATAGATTTACATATGATATTTTAATATCTTTATTTAATTATTTTGAAATCAAACTAACTAATTCAACAAATACAAAATATAGCATTTTAAAAAAAAGTTCATTTTTTTGTTATATTTCAAATTTTAATGGTGAAAATTATGTCAATAGTTTAAATATTTATATTTAATGATTATTATATGAGTTTATTTGATTTTATTTGATATTTACTATAAAATCTTATTTGCACTTATATTTATTATAATATATGTTGATTTATTTATTTATTAAAATTATATTTGATAAGAAATTAATAGTTATCAATGTTAATATACAAAATATATATTTTAATATAAAATTAATCATATGTGATATAAAATTTTAAAAACAAAAAATAAAAAAAATTATGTTAAATATTATTTAAATTGAATATTATGAATTATATTTTACTATCAATATTATTATTTGATTATTATGTCACACATTGTTTTTGTGTGCATATATATATAATTTATTTCTATTCATTTCGTTTTATATATCATGTTTATTATCATTTATTATATATCATAAAAAAAACTGTTTGAATTTTAATTTGAAATCAATTGTGAAAGTAAATTAATAAATTTTAATTAATTTATTCATCTAATATGACAAAATATTAAATACAGATAAATAACAAAATGTTCAAATTGTTTTTTTAAAAAATTAGTTTTTTAAATTTTTATTATATAATTGATATTTAAGCATATCACATGTAATTCATGTTAATAATAATAAATGAATACATGAAAGTTGCATACAATAATCTCACAGTTTTATCTTGCCATGATCTCCCTATTTATTTCACACATGTTGAGCAAAATTCACCCCGAGGATTGTTGATTTATGCTTCCAAGTTCCAAGAATGAATACTGAAGTTGAAAGATAGCTCAAACTAATTCCATGAGATGGGAGCCACTAATTGCCACTAACCTACAAAACTTAGTTCGTCCCGCTCCAGTATGCTAAGCAGTAAAAGCCCATGGTTGCCTCAACAGAAAGCTCTGCAGATCAATAATTATTAGTCCTCAAATAGTGGAGACACGTTCCCCTTCTTTTAACTCATTTTTGAGGCAAGGAAAGATTAACCATCAAGTAAGAGTACTCTCAGCATAATCCAGCGCCTTCTTCTTCACGGACTCGATTCTTTCTTCATCACCTATGGTCTTCTCATACGCAAGATACTTCTTAAATAAGAACTGCAATATTAAAAAAGAAAAACCTCAAAGTATTGTATGTGAGGAACAGTTAAGGTATAAGATTAACCAAGTATAAGCAATCACCTTCATCTTCTTCGGGGGAAGGCACAAACTTATTGCTCTCTCAAATAAAGCACGAACTACATCCCCATCACCGAGCCGGATCTCCTGTCATCACAACACGAAATACAAAATATGGAAAGACAAAACACAACAGTTGTTTTGGTTGGTTGCTGATATATTTGTAATTTCAACTATTCTTCATTCATTCATTTATTTATTTATTTATCATCTTCGGACTGAGATTTAGGTGTATGATCTTTACCTGATCAAGATAAATGCTCCACAAATCTGTTCTCTTAGGATACTCCCTAAGCATCCCCTCAAACAGGGATCTCCCTCTCTCTGGAACGCCACATTTAAACTCGAGAATCGCAGTCTGTGAAATAAATTTTATATGCTTGTGTCGAGGAAGGCACAGAAGAGCACGATTTACAACAGACTGAATCCCATCAGAGTTTTGTTTCAAAAGAGATTGAATGTGACACAGCCAGACCTGAAAATGCCAAAAACTACATTATAACCCACATCACAAGGAGGCCAGAGACATGGAAAAAGAAAACGTAATGGCAATGTCTGAACCTTGCATGAACGCTTGAACTTCCTGGCCATTTTGTCAAGAAGCTCACAAGCTGATTTGTGGTGTTCTGTTCTTTGGTACATTCCTAGGAGTGCAAGATGCACCTTTTTGGGATCACAGTACTGCAATGCTCTCTGAAATACTTTCATAACAGCATCCTGGAAAGGAAAATCAAATAAAGATTTTATAGACCAAAGAAATCAAATGACAAGGAATTTCCCTTTTTCTTCTTTAATGTATTGTGTAGACTAGCCCAAGAAATTCAAAAAAGTGACTGAAATGTGAAGGAGATTCTTTTAGCACCTCAGGAGGATTTCCGTACTCATTCTCCAGGTTGAAGTAAGCAACCCAGATATTCAGTTTCTCTGATTCTTCTCGAATATTAATTGTTCTCAGAGCCCTGACATTATAAGATAGAACGATGGATAAAATCAAGGATGATTTAGCCCTTCAAGTGAGAGATACGCAGTACAAAAATATGCAAGGTAATTAAGTTGGGAAGCTCTGGAAAATATACAGAAGTTAATTAAGCACACATTAATTACCATATGTGATGGTTTGTACAGCTACAATTGAAAGATAAGTAACTAGATGTCAATAAAGCACCACGGTCCAGTGTTCTAAAAATACCCGCCTAGGACCGCCTAGGCGCTGGGCGGTCCAAAACCGCCCCGATTTTAGGCTAGTCGAAACTTCTAGGCGCCACCATATTAATCGGCCGCCTGGCGCGAAGGCCGCCTAGGCGATTTTACAATTAATAATCCGCTTTACACTTAAAAAAAAACAAATTATGATATTCCTAATTATAGTATATATGCATATCACCGCCTAGCCGGATTTCTAATTTTAAAAAAAAAAAAGCCATGGATTTTGAGTTTGAATCCGATACAGAAGAAGTATTGGAAAAATATGGAGATGAACTAGAAGAGTTAGATGTTTAAGTTTAATATCAATATATTATGTTGAAAAAAATGTTAAACAAATTTAATTTTCATTGTACAACGGTTGTAGTAAAGTAGTAAACTGATATGGATGATTCAT
Organism: Primulina tabacum; assembly: GCF_025594145.1. Taxonomy (NCBI): domain Eukaryota; kingdom Viridiplantae; phylum Streptophyta; class Magnoliopsida; order Lamiales; family Gesneriaceae; genus Primulina; species Primulina tabacum. The sequence continues at coordinate 16,767,076 of NC_134554.1, forward strand.
ATATAAAAATTTATTAATATATATTTATTATTACAATTTTAAATTTTATAATAATATATATTTCATATACAAACATAATACTCATGAACCACTTAATGAATTTAAGCTTTAAAAAAAACCGCCTAGGCGAGTCGCCTAGTCACTAGGCGGTGGGTAACCGCCCGCCTACCGCCTACCGCTTTTTAGAACACTGCCACGGTCTGTTGTAGCATCTATACATCATAATATAAGTAACTAGATATCAATAAAGCACCAGCGTCATACATTAACTTTTCACTACTGATCAACAATAACAAAAGCAAATTCATATACAAAAGCCAAATGTTTGTCATACCAAAACCCTATAAAACTCGAGCTCATTAGTATAAGATAGAAATGAATATTGATTATACTACCATTACCTCTCAGCGATGGATCGTGCCTTCTCCACATCTGCCAAAGAGAGCATAAATTCCATATATTTTATCCATATAAAGCTACTGTTAGGCGAGCTTCGAACAAGTTTCTCACATTCATCGGCACTCTTTGGAATGTCTTTTTCCAGCAATCTGTTTTCGGCAGCCCTTATTTCTTGTTCCCTGCTCAGAGATGTTAAAAACATTACACTGAAGCTACAATGCAACCGACATCTATAGTTAAATAAAAATCATTAGAAGCAATTGTTTCTGTGGTCCAAAAATATCAGATGAAAATTGCACATCTTCAGAGGTACATCAAAACAACACAAACTTTACCATAAATATCCAGTCATTTTAATGGAGAGTTAAAGGAAACATGAGAGTTTTTTTACACACCAAAACTAAAGCATGCTTAAATTTAAGTGGACATAGGTGTGATTGTGATTTCCTGAGAGGAGGTTTATGAAATTTGGAAATGTGTTAGACCCTAACAAGCTAAATACAATTTTCGGTTCTATGAAAGCATATTATTTATGCATTGTGCCCTTACCTCTCCGCTCTAGCTTTCTTTTTTGCCCTCTTCTTATTTTCCTCTTCAACGATTTCTGCATGAGCAGCATTTGGTACATTATCAACATCAACTTCATCATCTGGTATTTCTATATCATCAAGAGGAACCTCAAGTGGTGGAACAAGAGCCCTATTTTCAAAATCAGCTAGCACTGACTGATATCCACTGTCAACTTCAAGATTAGCATTCTCAATTGCAGCAAAAGTGTTTTGTAGCAATGATTTTGATTCCGCTACCACCATAAAGCCATTTTTCTCAACGTCATCATCAATGCTTTGTCTTGAAATCATTTGCAATGTTTCCTCATCTTTGAAGTAAGATTTCTTCATCCCAAGAGAAACTCGATTTCTCTCTTCATCCACCTGGAAAAAAAATTTCAGACCATGAATTGATATGTGATACAGGCTTAACTTAAGCCAAAAGAAAGGACTTAAGTGTTGAGGCCCATCATTTAAACCTCAAATTTACAAGGTATTCAAGAAAAGAGAGAAGGGATTTGAACAAGTGTAACAAGGGAGAGGAGAAAAGGATAAAAGGATGGAAGATTGGATGGTGTGAGCATCAGAGAAAAATCTAATTTCAGTTATACTAGCAGTTGGTAGGGGTGAAAAAGAAGGCTCTCTCTTGCTGTTTTTTCCCAACTATCAAGCTTCTACATTGGTAGCATCGAGTTGATACCTCTTGCTTACAAACAATACAACTTCGTATCATTAGCATAATTATACTCTTTATACCAAAGGCTGTGTTTATTTAAAAGTGGTGTGGGATATTTTATTCTAAAAATATGATTCTAGCTTCAACCATTTGCTGGTGGCTGAAGTTTTGAACACTTGCGATGTTCGCTCAACAACAGTTTAATCAATTAGCAGTCACACTAAGGGTTTGACCACATGAAGGACCTAAATATTATAGAGAAACTTTTTACAACGGAGTTAGTTGCCATAAATAATTCAACAAGGCCAAAGTCCAAGCAAGTATCAAGAAGTGTCAGCATTCATCTTTTTGCACTCCCTTGTCTTTCCATTCTAGACATGTCACAGGTCAATTTGTTGGCCACACGCTGTTCCTGATGAGCTTAGTGAATAATGGACTTACCTTCAAAACTTTTGCGATCACTCTTTCCCCTGCATTAAATTTTGTCTCTATATTGTCCAAATGAATATCTGAAAGCTCCGAAACATGGCATAGCCCAACCTGTACAAGGTAAAGTACCATCAGCAAATTAGTACAGTTTAAACAGAATCAGCCTGTGGAAAACTCTAAGCATTTGCTGATGGGCCGGGGGCACACTATGTGTAAAGAGTGTCATTCACGACAAATAAAAAAAAAAAGTAATTCCAAAGACCCACACCCAAGTTCCATGGCTTTTGGTCCGCTATCCCGATCATGATATTCCTACCCCCAGAGTTGTGTGATATATAACAGCCTGAATATGAAAACAATGAGTAAGGGGCCATGCTCTTTCATTGATGAGTAAAGTCAATACCTTCGGTATAATGGGAAGCACAGAATACCACCCTCCACCCCCACCCCCCAAGGAAAAAACAAACTCAGTCACAATCAGTTGGTCAAGTCTGGAAACAATGGGTCTTACAAGAACAAGTTACTTTATGATATTCATCAGCAAAAGAGCACAATGTCACAAGTCATTGTAGTTGAACATCTCTCAACATAACTATTAAAATCAGGCTTGGAAGCAAGAATTAAGACTCAGAAAAAAGTTCACTAACCACATTTGTTCGATCAATAGATATAAACAATCCATAAGATTCCACGCGCTTGATTCTACCAGAAATTATGTCTCCAACTATAATGCTATTTAAAGAACAAGCATCAGACTTTGGCCCACTGGTTGCAGTTGGAGTCTTGAGAGTTAATTCAACACGGTTAGACAACGGCTCCACAGAAAGCACCCTGCATTAGACATGTCAATGGTCGCATAGTGACATTAACATGGAGGTTGCACCAAATAAATACTTACCGGCCACTCACGTGTTTTCCAACAGGGAAATCTTTTTCTGGATTATCAACAAAATTCACTGACAAATTAGAAAGGAGAACTTTTGCATCTATCTTCCGTGAGAGCATCACAAAGCATCCTTTTGCGGAGATATTTTTAACATAACCCTGCAGCAAACAATGAGATATTTATCTAGAATTTGGACCGAAGAAGAAAGAAATGAAAATAACTATGTAACACATCAGCAAGGATATTTTTTAAATTTCACCATAACATTTGGACATGTAAAATTACAAGACGACTGTTATAAAGTTAAGTTTCTAATACCAGTGTTGAGGGGAAAAAATCTTAACTTCACCGGGGTGACATGGACAACACAAATGAAGAGCGAAGGACCCACAAAATAACTAATTACTAGACAAGGGCAAAAAGTTATACATGGAAGACCATTTGAAACTTTTATCACTACCTGAACCACCATATTAGGATAGAGGTCGGTTAATTTGTCCACGTGCTGAGTAGATGAATGCCTGAAAACAATTAATAAGAAGAGCAATTGTGACATCAAGTTCCAGAAAACTTCTCCATGACCATACTCTGATTACTTTATGACTGTGAGAAACAATCTATTTCAATAAAAAAATAAAACAAAACCCAGGTCGTAGGTCAGAATTCAAAAATGGAACCAAACCACAAATATTTTGTGCTACTACAGTTTCATATAAATGAAAATTAAACAAATATCCAGGCCGTAGGTCCGAATCTAAAAATATAAGCAAACCACAAATATTTTGAGTTTTTACAATTTGTTTTATATCATTTGTCAAACTGACAGATGGATATCAAAATAATTGGGCAAGTGCATAAATGTGCGCCCACATGTCTTTTCATAAATCTGTTTCATGAATTATAGTTCAACAATAAAAATACAAAGCACGAATTGTTTTTGACATTATTCTGATTTAGATATGAAAAATTTGGCTCAACTGAATAATAATAATAAATAGGAAGTATATCTGTTGTGAGCACGTCTTTTCCATATATTTGGTCGCAATTCATAGCCTGAAAAACGCAAAATAATCTTGCCCGAATCTTTTCTATAACCCTTTCGTCATAAGCTCATCACATGTTCAGAAAAATATGTGAAATAAGAGCGACCTTGAAATTGCATGGCAAAAAAAAAGGGAAACATAAGTTGCGGAGGAAAAGGTAGGAAATAATTTATCAAAAGAGAATGCATTATTTAATCAAAGGCTCTTTAGGTTTATTTGCTTCTCCCCTTTCCATTCTCTTCCATCCTATTAATTTTTTCAACACCAAAATGATTAAATTCAGGCCATGTCCTCTCCTCAAACAAAATAAACTGCATTCCGAAGTGGTGTCTGACCCAACAACGCCAAGAAGCATGCATGTGTCTATTTCTCACTCTAAATAAGTGAAGGTAACTCAAAAAAAGAAAATATAAACTTACATGCCACTATTATGTTCAGTGAGCTTCAGATCATGTCTATCATTGGAAGTTGATCTCATAGACAAATCAATGTGGATTTTCCCATTTCCAGCACGATTTATTTCCAGAACTTTGCATTTGACAAACTGCCCTTCGCGATAACCAGAAAGTGGGTCAGAGACCCATGCATCTGTCAGTTCAGTAAAATGAACCTTACCGTAGAGGTGCTGATCAATTTGGACAAGCAATCCACCAACACCAGGAAGAACTTTAGAAATCCTGCCACCCACATAGGAACCTTCAAATATATGAAACTGTGGATGACAACAAGGATCATTCTTTTTAAGTTCCCCAAAACCAACAGCCAATGGGTGTAAAACCACACGTAGTAATTTCTTCTCCTCATTTACACTAATAATATAACAAGACAGTGCTTTGCCCACGAGAAACCTCTTCTGGAAGTCCGCAAGTTCAGAAGGCTCACATGAACTGTCAAGAACATACAAGTGAGCCTTCACCTTTCGAGATATAGTCAGCCAAGCCCATTGATTGTCAATTTTATACACATAACCGGAAACATTTTGTCCATATGAATAGTTAAAATGTTCGTTAAAATCTTCAGCAGGAATTAAATCATTGATGTCACTGGATCCTGTATTCAAAATGCAATTTAAAAAATCATTCGCTAATTCTGTTCACATCTTAAAAGTACCTCAATTTGAATGTATACGTTAGTATGAGTATGAGGGGGACAGCATAGATCCAATTTAAGACTCGCAGTAATAGTAAGGTGTATCATTCAAGAGGGAAAACTAACAAAAACAAAATAAGAGGTGTATTAAATCCACCAAGGTAATAGGCAATCAGCAACACAAAATCATAAAAATGTACATACCAGTGGTTGAACAAAATCAGATTATGAACGAAAATAAGGACTGCATAAAACTGTAGTAACTGGACGAAAGGGAAACCAATGCACATAAAAAGCATGTATCAGGAACTAAATGAAGAATTTTGTTTCATTTGCATTTGTATAAATGCATCCAGAGGTTGAACACTTTTTAGTACGAACCATATCCAGGATGCCCTTCGGTGGATCAACATGTTTAATCATATCTTCAATAAATATAATCAAGTCATAGGCTTACAGCATCATTTTAATGCTTTTCTAAATGGAAAACCACAGACCACAAAATTGCTTCCAATAATACTCCAGGTTGTCAAGATTGACACCTAAATTGGAGAACTGGTGATCATCAAAGAGAACATTCAGGATTCGAGCATACAAATCATGGTAAAAATGTGGATAACCTCATGTTCAAGAAGCAAAGGGAATAAAATAATCGGCAAAATAATGTGGTTCAATCAATAAATATGCTAGTAAACAAGAAGCATGTGCTCATGAAAGAGTAATACATAACAGTAACATGATCATAAGAAATTAGGTTTTACTTATATGTTTCACAAAAGAGCTCCTGATCAGATGGTCATGATTTTTTTCAATTCATTAATTTTATACATGGAGTCACGAACACTACCACCTTTCACATGTAATTCAAATATAAAGGATGTGGATGATGCCTACCTTTTAGAATGGAAGGCTTTATGGATAACTCCCATGAATATCTTCCTTTACTACTGTATGGCATACTACGCTTTGATACAATTCTTGCTGACAGTGTTTGGCCAATTCGGTATTCACTAAATGGATTTTCACTAGAATTATCATCAGATGCCTGTTGATGCACATCCAAATCATTCAGAAAATTCCATATACATGTAGAAGGATGAATAAACAGAAACTCTCTTCAATCGCATATAGATTCAATAAGATAAAGATACCCACCTCTGTCACATGTATTCTTCCATGAAATACAGAACCAAATTTCAGTCTGAGTTCAAGAGGCTTTATTTCAGTAATCTGAAAATTAGCAAAATATACGCGTTCAAACAAAGAAATAGAAATAAAGGACACAATTGCCCTGAAATATAATGGACACTCGTCATTTGAAAGCTATAAGAGCCATGAGACTCGAGTGAGGAAGGAATTATCCCCACCTCCACTTGTACAAGAGAACCAACATCATGTCTAGACTTGTTTTTAGTTCGCTTAGAACTGGAAGACTCCATCCCATCGCTTAAAGATTTAAGCAGGAGTAACAATCTCCCACATGTCGTAGGATTTGGAAGAGCCACTACAGTGGCGATGACACTGCATCAAAAAGTTCAACCAAAAGGTTCATGAAAATAACAAGTAAAACAGTTCCTCAAAAGTACAGTGACAAAAAAAATTACATATCTTCAGAGTTTTCACAGGTTAATATGATAAATGGAAAACCCAAAGGAGATAAATTAATAAACAAATCAAATCAAATAAAAAAAGTCGACACCACAAACAAAGGCATTACGAAGAGAGGTTTAACTTTTTGGTATTTAGAGCCTGTCGAATCAGATTTGCCAGCTCTCAATTCAAACCATCCAATCTAATCAATATCAATATACATGTATGAATGTGTATATTTATCGCGGCATAATTCATTGTCCACAGTCTTTTTAGAATTAATTACAATATTCAAATACACTCCTCTACAGGCCACACAAAATTCAAGATTGCATTTGAATACCGCTTCCTAAAGAAAAGGCGGAGGAGGAGTTACTCCTAGATAAGAAGTCTCTCCACTATGCTGAAAGCAAGCACTTTAGGAGAAACTAGAACTGCAAGTTCAAGCAAAAGACCACCTTATATTTCTTTAGCTTAAATGTTAAATAGTACAGACCACATTCTTCTATGTTAACTGCAAGTTCAAGCAAAAGACCACCTTATATTTCTTTAGCTTAAATGTTAAATAGTACAGACCACATTCTTCTATGTTCACACTCCCAAAAATTTATTATATATAGCATCATTGACTTGTTTTTGCTAGCATCCTCCACATCTGTGAGGTAACTGTACCTTTTAAAACCTCTGCCAATATAGCATATACTACAATTTTATAAAGATCTTTAACTGTTCTCAATAGTTGATAAATCAACATTGTTTTGACCCACACCAGGAACATAAAAATAATAGCATACAAAATGTGTGGTTATTTCTTCAAAAAAATAATTGATGTCAGATGTGCATTCTTGACCAGAATTATGCTAAATCACTTATTACCTAAGAACAAGAATTTTTTCTATACCATGATGCACAAACATAAGAGCTACATTTCCCAAAAAAGGGATGAAATAAAAGGTTAACCACAAACTGCCAGGCAGGCCTTGGGAACACAATGGCAGAGTTACCTTTGTCCATTGGTATATTGTTTAGGTGGCAATTTCTGGTTGTTATAATCAGTTATTGATGCATAGCCAATGGCAAAATTATGAGATGGAATTGAGAGAACCTGAATCAAGAAAAAAAAAGAAATGCTTAACATTAACATGAAGCTTATCAAGTAATAAGTGAAACACATAATAATTTGATAAAAAAACTAACCAAGTAAGTTTCCTTCACAACTTCGACCAAAGCGTTTACAGTTTGATTCAGTTCCAACTTTTTATATTCTCTTATTTTGCGTTTCTGCAATTAAGAATAGTTGTCAAAATACGAAAGAATAAAAATGTGAGTCTGTCACCATATAAAAACAGAAATGTTTAGACCTACAAGCCCTAAACACAAATGAAATGTGAAGTCTATATAAACTACCAATAGATGATAATCACATCAAAGCATGCTTATGTGCAAGAGGTAAAAACTGTAAACATCCTGACTTGGTGCTCGTAAAATTAGAACGCTAACCTTTCCAATTTTCATGATGGCGCTCTCTTCTTTTGGTGTATCAAGAAACTCTGGCTTTAAAGTTAGATCCACGAGGCGTTCTATCTTAGAAACATCAATAACCAAAGCTCGAATAGTAGAGTTGTTTTCCACAGTGGTTCCAGCCACTGAAACATTTTATGTTGAATGTCATTTTCAACCAGGCAAGTATTATACCTGATAACATGATAGTTTTCACCTGACTTACACTGATAATGTGAAATGAAACCATATACGTCATTGTATTTCTCAAAGTTGATTATAACACCGAAATCCTTAGTTTCATGAACTTTTCCTTCAATAATGGTGCCAATATCAAACGCAGAAATCCAGCTCAACTCAGGGCCTTCAGAATCCAAGAGTTGCACCTTCGCAATCTGGACAAAGTAGCAAAACAAGTCCAAAATGTTATACAAAACAAACATTACATATAACTTATAGTAGCAGCTAGTTGAGGATAACACTAAATAATGGCTGGTTAACAGAAAGAATGGATGTCATGAGGAAAGTTTGCATTCATGATGTTTGATACCCAGAGATAAGATCAATTCCTTCAACAAAGACTCTTAGCTCTTGTGGGAAATTCCAAACCCCATGACCAGTGGGATCAGTAGAACCCGTTTTGTTTGTTTCAAAACATTGTACTAATAAAGATGCTCTAAACGCAATTGTTGTGGCAGTTTTCGTTCAATAAAACAGACTTTTCAATTCTGTTTTCCTGGTATCAAAGAGCCAGGTAATCCTGCCGGTAACATAACTTTTTAAAGTAACTATACATACAAACAAGTATTTACATATTATATTAATATATATTTTGCCTAGTGATGACTGATTTTTTTCAGTCAGCGTCATCAAACGTAGATTCATCCAGCATTTTGTCAGCGTCTGTCAACATACTCGCTCCTTTTCACTATCAGAGATGTAAATAATTCATTACAAAATACCCAAAACAAATAAAATGAGTTATATTTTCGTGAATGGTTTCTATCTGTTTTTCTCCATATTCATGGAAAAGGTAAGATAGGTTATCTTATGGCTAGACATTACGACGGGGGGACAAGGGTTGTCTGACAACCCGTGGCCGATTATAGCTTTTTAGATTTATTTCATCATTCACAACATTTAGCAAGGAACATAATCTGTCGCTGAGTATTACAACATCTAAACAGAAATGTGGCTGGCGAACGATTCATTCTACACAATCCAATGGAAGTGCATAGATGACAGTACTCTATACCATAAAATGCTTAAAAAGGATCAAGATTTTCTTCCTGACTAAACCACACCCACAGCTTTGTGAAACGGTTTCTAAGGTTTTCACAAAGAAATTGAAAAAATGATTATGCCAATTAGCTCTTTGAATTCCTAAAGTTCTGAAGCTTTGCGAAATTCTGCATTTGATATAAATTGCAATGCAGCTTGTAACTCTCAGAATTCGAAGAATAAGAATAGGAAAAACCAAAGCAAGCAATGGAGAATCGCATGAGATCCATGGATAACCAGAAGGTTGGAAACCTAGAACTTGGTGAATAAAATCCACGGCATATGTGGATGAAACTGCAGTAGCAGGCCCTTTCCTGAGATGGAAATTTTGAGGAGCCTTGTACAGGCCCACCAAATACGATCAGTTTAAACCCCTGCATCAAGTGCAATGGTGGCACGGCAAGCGCAAGGTAAGAAGTCATGATCCTTTTCGTCATAAAGAGATATTGGTGAATATTAGATTGTTGATACTAGAGCATCCGACCACATGATGGGATTTCAATATAAATTATTTTTTTATTAGAAACGAAATTTTATTAGAATATGAAAACAAAGTACACGTAAGCGGATGAAAAATCCACAAAAAAACCACAAAGAATGAAAGCAACTACACTTTCGTCAATAGCATAGAAATTTTCAATCCCTCGCTACGCGTGAGATAATTAGATGGTTAAACTCTGCCAACTTTGTCGTCCAATTAGCGACTCTAAATTTGATCTTCTATCAAACCTCATTTCTAGACTCTGCCATGTCGGTGAAAATTCATTTGTTCCGCTCCAACCAAATTGATCAAAATAAACAATGAACTACCACATACCAAAAACACCTACTTTTCCTCCCAGTAAATAAACATGGCTCAAAAAAACATGTCCCGCGCCTTTCGTGGAACATTTGAAACCCAATCCCTACAATACTTTTATCCAAATTCCGCTCTTGAAAGAACAATGCAAAATTAAATGGCCTTGATCCTCCTCTTTGTTCCGGTATAGGCTACACCAGTTCGGACATAAAGCACAGTCAGGCCATCGTTTTTGCAACGAATCGGAAGTCGGAAATTTTTTCAAAGCCACAGTCCACGAGAAAACTTGAACCTTATATGCGTAGATACTTTCCAGATATTAGTAAAATAAGGAAAAATAGGAAGTTGTTGATCGGAAAAAAGTAGTCATGAAATGAATTAACAGAGAAAGACGATGAAGAGTCCCCCTACTAAACCCTAAAATCATCCGTACCCACCTCCAAATGAACTGTATCTAAGACCCCTAATAGAGTGTTGAACTCAACAATTTCAACCTCAGTTAAAGCTCTTCTAAAACGCACATCCCAGGCAAACTTGGAATTAACCGGGAGGTCCATGTCACTGATGAAATTGCTGACAGGTTTGTTAAGAATCAAGAAAATCTGAAACAGAGATAAAAAACAATCTTTGAAACAGAATGTAGAATCATGAGCAAAAGCTCAAGGCATGAGTGAACCACTTTGGTTGAAGATTATTGACAAGCAAGATAACTCTGCTGAAATCATAAACTGTAGGATTGATACAGCTCACAACCTGGTACTGTGTGATCAAATGAAGCACATCAAAATGAGAGACTTCATCAAGGAGAAATTGGAGAGATGGCTGATTTGAATGCAGTATGTGTCTACACAGTCGATTTGCGATTGTACTTGCTAAGTTGTTAAGTAGTTCACTTTCATCTTGAAGGCAAGTGTGGGGAAAAATCCTGACTAATGGCTTATACTTTGCACGTGTTCAGTTAGTTGTTTAGGAGATTTTGTATATTAGTCGGCATTCGAAGAACTATGCATATTCGTTTGGTTTTTTATTTTATTAGAATATCTCATAAATCATGTGATCAGGTATAGCCCGATTAGTTTCATTTTTCCTCATGGTAGGTTTATTATATGTAACTAACTCAGTGTGTACTATTTGTATCACTGAAGAACATTTTCCCACAAAATTGCTCACTTCACGTCAATATAGGAACAATTTGATTTACTGATCTTTTCAACCGGAAGTCATTAGTTGTAAAACCTGTATTGATTTCTCGCAGATTAGATCCATAGGGACTACATGACAAAGAAATTAGGTGTTACCTTCTCTTCCAAAAGAAAGTGTTCCTGTATAAAAGATGAATCTGTAGAACAGCACAATGACTGCTTCAGTGAAAGGGTTATTCTACCCGTCTCACTACCAACCTGGAAAAGAGAGCGGAGATATTAAAGCTAAACATACTTCAGCATACTGAAAAACAAAATCCCAATTTCTACTTACATCAACTATGTTGCTACGAACAGATTGACCAACAAAAAAGACCTTAGACAGATCTCCTCTCCAATGATCAGTAGCCTTTACAAGATTCCAAGACCTCAGAGTTAATATAAAATGCCAACTGCTCACGTATTATATACAAATTTCAAGAGAAAAAGGAGACTAAGATGAACACATACCTTGCTTTTGGGAGCAAAACCAGTTAAACGTCCTATAAATCGAACGAAGCAGCCACTTTCAATTATATTACACACATAACCCTGATCCAAAAATGTCATGAGCTCTTAAAGAAGCAACGGAAGAAAGTAAATGAGGATTGATTAAATTATAAGCAAAAAACTCTGCTCCAAAAATATGAAAATTATTGTTCTTCCATGCAAACTAAAATTTGCTAGCAACTGATAGGTAGCGAAACACTCGTGCTCCTAAAATATGAAAATTTCTGGTTGTTCTTCCACATAAACTATAAATTTGTTAACAACTGAAAGGCATCGGATAGAGGAAAATTATTGGTAGGAGACTATTGTACAATCATATGATAAGAGAACATGGTCAAATGCGACCAAAACCAGTATGCTTACAGGCACCGTAGAATGACAACGAATTTGGGTAGTATCAACAGGAAGCTCATGAGCTGAGTTAATTAGTGAATACTTGGCAGTGAGTACAAGACTGTTTCCTCCAATATCTGCATAAATGACATTCAGTAAAATGACAAATAGTAAAAAGTCGTACTCATTACTCCAATTATTCTTAACACGGAGAAAAATAATTTGTAAAACAATTATATGAAATTTATAAGCTTAGGTGCGCAGTTATCATGATAATAATTATGATATGTTGATAACAAACTACTTCGTATTCACGTTGTTTCTTTCATACAGCAAATCTTACGCGAGAGTTCACAAGACTTCGTAGATTTCCTATAACCAATCATAGTAGGATATAAAACTCAGCTTGGAAATGTAAAATTTTTTGCAAAAACTACTGATAACAAATTGAAAGAACAAGATTTTTTTGTCGTCGCTTAAAACAACAGTCCAGTGAACAATTTAATTCTTTTGTCGCAGTAGTACTCTCACATAAAATGTATTCTCAATAACTGCAAATAAATTTCAAATGCAATAATCCTTGATATGCATGATATTTAAGCTTCCCTTTTTACTTGTAGCATCATTATACTTTCAAGCAAACTTGAATGGATTATGTTACGTTGATTCACGATGTAATGTTAGCACTCCTTAATGCAAGGTTGGGTACAGTTTGAAATGTATCTTTTTCTTGAGTTAGACAAGAACAAAATGCTTTTTATGAGTCTATTGTTGTATGCATTCTACATACTGTAATGTTAGCATTCCTTAAGGCAAAGGTTGGGTACAGTTGCAATTGTATCTGTTTCTTGACTTAGACAAGACCAAAATGCTCTTTATGACCCTATTGTCGTACGCATTCTACACCGTGAAATATGACTAACATAAAAGAAGGTTTTAAAAGTATGCCAAATAAAAAAGGTGGCCAGTAAAAGAAAAATTAGGCTGATTACCGAGAACCAACAGTTGGTCAAACTGATAACCTGGCTTCAAGGCAGACATCATCAAAGTGGCAAGGCCTGTTGCATTTTGGAATCAGAATTAAACACAAGCAACATACTGGGGAGAATCGGTGAAATAATTCATGAGTAAAATTAAGGAATCTGCAGTTTCATACTTATAAGCTGAATCACCAAGCAACTCTACACTAAAAACACAGTCAATTTACCATGGTGATCCGCCAAATGCTCGAGGGAAATTGTGCCTTTCATGTGACCTGAGGAAATGACGTCTACTAGAATCTCATGCGGTGATACCTGCTCAACAACTCCAGCAACTAGGCTGCCTGGTTTCACACTTCCAACCCCTACTGCCCTATTATATGTTCAAATGAAAAGGAGCAAGAAATCAATATTTTACAGATGAATGGATATGTTACATCAAGGAATAAAAGACAGTCATGGAGGCGCTCACAGGTAGTGTTCTAATTTGTCAACATAGACAAATCATTCACAACCCACAATTCATTTCCAGTGGAAAATTTAGTAAAACTAAAAACCCTATCAAAGAGGTGACTAATTTTCTTTAATTAAAAAAGTACTTCTAACTTATGAAATTTGTGTTGCTAAAAAAATAATAACTTTTGCCACAAAATTGCAGCTTCTGATAAAACCACGCAACAATCCCCAGTAATGTGAAGCAAAAGGCATAGTTAATCATGTATTCATGTTGACATAACAAGGAATGACCATAATAGAGAGAACCTTAAAATTACTCAAATTTCAGAAAACTCGTATCTGCAAAACCCATGGAAAAAAATTTCCAAAAACCATTTCCATAAAATATTGTTCCAAAAAACCCAGCCACTGAGCCACATCAAAATCTAACACAACTTTTACAAATTAACCTTGGTTTCAAGTCATAAAGGAATTATTGAATTAAAAACCTAATGCGCAAAAGAGAATTTAATACATACAATCATTAAACAGATTAGTTATTCAAAAGAAACAAACCTTGTAAGCGTCATGTTCAAACTGAGATGTATTCGGCGAGATGCAGGAATACATTTTACAACTCTGCATTTGACAACTTGCTCAACATGATACATGGAACCTATATCACTCTCTGGATTCAAACCAAGTTCATATCTGCAACAAGATCAACACGCACTTCAACTTGGATGGAGATCGCAAAAATCATAAAAACATAATAATATACGAGGGATGTCAGTCCCTGCAAGATGTTCACAAAATGCTATCCTCCAGCGCCCTGTAACTAACCTTGGGGCAAATCCTTGAACACCATTGTAAAACCTAACAAAGCACCCATGGTTCTCAATCTTTGTAATCCACCCATGTGTGACTAATCCATCGGTTGCATCAGCATAAGAACTGAGAATTTCTAGTTTTGACTTCACCTGTAATGATGCCAATGAACTTCATATTAAGAAAAGTATGACAATTACATTTAAAAAATGGTGACAATCAATGTTATAAGAAATTGTCAAAACTAATAGACCAATCCTTATCACTACCGTATCGTGCAAACGAGCATGCCAACTGAAAATTTTGCCAAACTTAATGTCAAGCTTTCAATTTTCAGATTACATATCTATCAACAGAAAATACCTGAGGAAGAATGTAAGTTACTTCAATAGTTGACAACCTGTTTCCACTCTCAGTCACACATGAACTATGAGATTACCTCTAAAATGGTAGGCATCAATAGATCCACTAAGTTCAAAATATAAAACCCTAGCCCAGGTCCCCTTCTTCACTTATACTGAAACAAAGTTGACCTTACACTTTTCTGTATAAATCTCAGGTTTTCCAATATCCTCAACTCCAGTATGTATTCAAACCACCAAAGATTTAAAACCATAGGCCAGCTTGATCCACAGATTCCACACACTTTTGATGCCAGATTAAATAAAATGACAAAAGTTATGAACAATAAACAGGAGAGCCATAAATCAGAAGCAAACTCAAATTGGAGTGAGTGAGTGAGTGACACTGGCGAGTAACCTGAATCTATATACAAAAAAGTACACAGAAGAAACAAGAAGAAAATTCAAGTAATTTTACGAATTAAAAGCCCAGGAGAAAGCATACAAGAGTTTTCTTGTGTGTAACAGTTATCCGCTTGGACTTGCAACCAAGAACACGAAAAACTAACTCAACTCCAACCTGTAAAATTTCAGAGAAGGAATGAATTTCACTGAATAAATGAAGAAATGTAAGATCGTTCGGAAAAGCATGCATAACCACCTGAAATTTTTTCCTAGGCTTCAGTATTTCGAACTCTGACATATGCCGGAGAGGACATAGGGCTTTGACGCCACTGGAAAATTGGACAATAGCACCAAAACTGTCAACGATGATGATTTTAGCTTTTACCACCATTCCGGGCTTTACGTCAGAGTGAGTGAAAACTGAACCTTCAAATGCACTAGTCTGATCAGCAGAAAAGACTCGATCAAATCAACGCTAATTATCAAGCAAAAATATGCCAGTTTGGTTTGATATGCAAATGAGATATATTGTTGGATATAATAGAAAGAGAATTCACAAAATTATCAAATAGGAATTAAAGAGAATATATGCCATCAGCAGATCACCAAATATTGCTCCAGGATGCTCCAGGTAACATTCCAAATGTTTGTGCCCCTCCTGACTCATTGTATGACAACCATCGTCAATAATTTTTTTGAAAACGTAATACATATCGTTCGGCTGTTACTGAGGCCCCAATGCTCCTGATCATAACTTCAGAGTTCTAAACTTACAGGATCTATATGAACTAATTTATCAGTCTCGGTTACAAAATTTCTTTTCATGGACATCGTTGAAAATCATCTTTCCCCACACCCAATTCAAGGTTTAATTCAATAATTGGTGAATGGAAAATTATTCCTGCAGATTACTTGTTCAAAACACTTTCTACCAGTCTTTTATGCTTATCTCAGAGGAGAAAATTTGCTGCCATTTTGGTATTTCACAACATCCATCAAGTAGCATATGTTTAATAAGAGCAATTCCCTGTAAGTATGAAGTTGACCAGTGAAAAGCACATAGAATTACAAACATCGATTAATAGAGTGAAAACTACCTTCAAAATACCCGTTGCAAGTCCCTCTAAGCGCCTAAATCCAAGTACCCTGACACGAACAAAGCTTCCTTCTTTAAAACTCTTCTCCAAATTTTTAACTTCTTTGTCCGCGACATCAGTTACCTGAAATTGCCTTGATGATAATCAATCAAAGTCCAGTGCATAGATAAAACATTCAGGAGGATGCATAAAATAATTCTTATACTTACATTCACATATATAGGGGTAGGAACTGGTAGTGTAGGAGTTTCCAGAAGAAGACCTGACCCCTTATCGACCCTGATTACTTTAGAATGATCGAAGATATCGCCGACTTTAACGAGCTGTTTGATAGATAAAATCATATCAGGGAGAAAGAATGGGTCATATCTCATTTAATATTTTACCCGTCCATTTGAGAAAAGCAATGAAGGGGACATTGCGGACCAGGTATTTATAAAAATGGAACAAAAGCAGCACAGTCAAACAGCTAAAGCAAGATACGATCAGAAAATTAAAATTACTAAGACTTGAGTTTGCAAGCATTGAACGTTAATGCCAACCTGAAAGATGGCACAAAAAGTAAAAAACTACAAGTGCATAAGGAAAAACAAACTTACAGATGGTGGGGCTTTGTTGCCGACTAAGTAAGGATTAAGTGTTAAACCAACAGCCCTAGTTGAAGGATCAATAAATAGTATCCGAGCATTGATCTATGCCATTAACAAACAAGAGTGAAATTACCGAAATGAACCCGCACTAGAATAAGAAATTTATTTGAGAAAAGCATGAACAAACAGCGACAGACTACTTCAGGCTCATGACATATGCAGCGGTTCACAAAATAATAAAGAGTTAAAGACTATTCATAAAATCTAATTAAAACGGGCAAAAGCATCACCTTCATATTTTTAGGATAGCCATCCTTCCATTTTGAAGAAGGAAAAGTTTTATCCAAATTGAACACATCAACCTGCCATGTCAAGAAAGATAGATCATATTAAACACAATAATGGAACACATTGCTCAACAATAGCTGGAAGCAATTTAATCCATCAAAGGATGCCGTACATACAGTTCCAGTAAAATAGGCAAGGAAAGATAACATGATTCCATTTTCAAGGGTTGATTGCACACGAGCATTAACCATCATGCCTGGAATGAGAAGATCTAATGAAATACCCTTAAGCTCCTTGGTCTACACAGATAGTAGCGGATAAGAACCAGAATAATTTTTCAGAAAAAGAAAAATTGGCACTTTAAATAACTAGGAACATACCACACATTTTGAAATGGCATCAGAGTCAGAATCCATATGGACTACCTTACGAGCTCTATCAATACTTCTAACAACCCCTTGTACAACATGTCCCACTCTTGCTTCACCACTTCCTTTTTCTAAAAAAATGGGCACAGAGATCAAGCATTCTATTTAAGATCTTAGTTTGTGAGGAATTGTTGATTTTGGGCTTTTGGCACTATCATAAAGGACAGTATTCATTTGGTAGAATTATATTTATCTGATCACACAGAGAAGAAAGAAGGAAGCGAAAAACCAAAGACTGCTAAACAAGCAATTGCTTGCCAACACATTGCTAATATTCAAATACACTTCAAAATTTTCAATCTTTCTAAGAGTAACTTTAAACAATTACTCATATTTATATGCAATATGGTTCCTTGATAAGATATGATGTCCAATGATTGGAGGAAGCAAGATGGAGTAATAATCACCAGATTTGCTGTGTTTTGACATAAATCCTGCAAAATAAGGACATCCAAAATGGAGTATAAACCCATGATCTTCGATGCTCTTCACATATGCACTCAGCACCTAAATATAAAACAAAAGCACGTTATTACAAGTAGTTAGCAGTTACATAACCAAGAATGATAAATATGAGACTGACAAAGAAGAAAAACACAGTGCACAGCAATAGCAAGCACATCTCTGAAAGCAATTATTATTTAAAGCAAGTGCGAGTAAACCATAAAGAATTATCGTCGAGGCGGATGCTTCCATAGATTAACAAATATGTGGTTACGGCAACTACCCAACTCTGATAATCGGAAAAGTATAGTTAAACAAAATATTTTGTCTCCCGTTAAATATAATCATAAAGTTTATTTTCAGTTGTTCACTTGACTGAATGAGTGAGAAAGTCTAATTAACTCTAGGAAAATCCTAGCACACAAATGATAGAAGTTCTTCAGACTGAAAACAAAAATCCAAAAGCTGCAATAGCAAAACAGAGAACAGAAATATGACCCTTTTCTAAGCCAAAAGCAATGGTTTTAACGGTTACGCACAGACATACCATTCCTTCTTGGATGACATCCAGGGTTAAGCCTTTGTGCAACAAAGATAGACGAAGAGAAAGCCAGATCTTTCGATTTGCTATCTCCTTTTTATCATCATCTACTTGTAGGACAATGCAAGATACAAGCTGCCCAACATATATGCTAGAAAGGACATTATTTTCTGCGTCCTGTCACAAACAATTAGAATGGGGCCAGCACATTTTAGTCTTAATAATATACCGATGTGATATCTTACGTAGACAGGAGACGAAAAGAAATCAGTCCTATAAATTAATGATGAAAAAAATATAGAGATCCAAAAGGAAAATACCCGTTCCACTTCACCACCCAATATTGGGTCAAAGGCCTCACATGCACGAACTAGCCCCCGTAAACCCCCTGGGAGACTAACTACAATATCTTTCTCGTTCACTTCAGCAATCACACCCCACAATTTCATTCCGGAAGAGACGTTCTGAAATGTAAAAAGAAAGAAGAAAGCTGAATCTTTTTACAACATTCAGAAGGCAATTATGGAGCAAAAAATTTATAAACTCAAATGATATCATGAACAACCATTCATGTTATTAGAATGTACAAGCTATAGCTACAATATATTCCTGATCCTCATTTATACATGACTAAACATGAACAATAATCAAGCATCTACTCTAAATGAAGACAAAAAAAGAAAAAAAGAAACTCCGGTTGTTAATGGTGTTCACAAAGTCACAAGTGCAAGCACTGGAGCACGGGTCCAAGGCTCAAGATGAAATCGTGTTTTTTTTAATCGAAGCACAATAATGCACACTATTACAATATCTAGTTGTGAGTAAAAACTATCTAAAAGCTCTAGTTTGTAATTAACAAATTATTAAACAATAAAACAAATATTTAGCAATATACATGCAAAAATGAACAATTATTATGTTGTATTTCAAATTCATGGCCTCGAACTTTTAAAGTCCCATTGACCAAGAAATTATTATCAAAACGAATGCTTTTCTAAATGGCAACACTTCACCTCGAACTTGGCCTATACGAGTCATGTAATCTTTTAATAATGGCGAGCAGAAGTGTATACATGCTCCACAACTAAATAGAGCTCAATACAGCTCAGAAAGTTTCGATGAAGAGTGAGATATTCAAATATGTTAAAACGTAGCAAAATTTGCATATAATTATAATTACATGCATGTACACATGCAAAACATTCTCAGATTCAAGAAAGAGAAATATGCCAATGGATAAACTAAACTCGAGGAAACAATATAGCAATTTGGATTAGACCTCTGGAAAAAAAGAATATGGAATAGCCCTTGCAGTCAGGGAAAACCCAATACATTGTTAGATTTGTGTGATTCATAATGACTAAGTTGTATTGGTGTACACCGTTATAGTTTTCAAAAGGGCCTGATTATATATGATTTTGTTGCAGCTAAGTTGGAGTATGTGACACATCGTAACTTAAAACAATTTTAACAATAGCTGCCATGTGTACAACATAAAAATAAGGCGTGATACATGATGCATGCAAGTGTATCTGAACATGTTCCCCATAAGTACTCTCCAAGAGCTCAATGGGTCCTGCTGCAAATGAAGACTGAAGAAACTCCAAACTTTAAACATCCTTAACATTTAACTCTCCAGGTGCAGTCCAACCTTTATTTACAGTACTTGTGCAGGAATTGAAAATATTTAAGATTTACTAGTCAAAATATCATGCATATACATAAACTAAGAAGTTAAGAAAAATAGGCATGCTAATTCACATGATCTTTATAATTTTAAGGACTTCACAAGCTTAAAAGTTTTGCACGCCAAGTAAACTGAATCACCAAAAGTCATGTCCTATTATGAATTTCAATCCATTTCTAGCTATTCCCCAACTCAAACTTTATTAAAAAGACAACACTTATCAACTCCTTACAGCTCAAATTGCATTATACCATCGAAACACATTATCAAAAAGTTCCGCAGTGGATTTGCAAAACAGAATTAACTATAATAAGTAACAAATAACATGGAAATTTATACCTTTAAAGTGATCCTATTGGAAAATCTAGGCAATTTACCCATAATTCCATCTCCAAATAGTGAACCTATATCATCCTCCCCGGATTGATTCCTTTTTTGCACCTTCTTTCCCTTCCTTCTTTTCTCCAATAATCTGTGATCGGCCTCAATCTCATTGTCCAAAGTTGCTCCAACCACGTCTTTCTCTTCATTTCTGAAAGATCTTCCCCCACCTAAAACGCCAGTAAAAAGAATAATTTTTTACAGAATATCGATAAGCATTCAATCAAAAGCAAGAGAAACTAGACTCATCGAGTTTGTCCTTTTTCCAGTTGTCTTTCTAGGTCAAACACATCCTAAATATCTTCATATTAATGTTGATCACAACTCAATAGACAAACTTATATGCCTTCCACCCTAAAAGGTGACTTTTTTTTGTTAATTCACCATGCTTAGGCCCACAAGGCACAATTCAAACGGGCAAATCCTGCAAGCAGATGAGTGAAAAACCTCGGGGGAAATCTGGGGCATCGTCTTCGAGCTGAAGAGGTAACTTTTGCGACGAAACAGTGCGGCTACGGTGTTTTACTTTGGATATCGCAGCTTTGCTGGAAGGATTCCGGAGGTTTTTCGGTTGAGATTTTCTTGAAGGAGGTGCCATTCCTGCTTGGAAGCCAATGAATGAATGTTAGGGCAAGCAGTGATTAGCAGCGGAAATATTTGAACTTCAAAGTCTAAAGGCACGGCGTAGGAAGAGAGAAGCGCAGGTGGAACGAGAGGTTTTAGCTTTTAGGGTTTAACTCAAAATTTTCTACATGTAAACAAAATTAGCATTACTTAATCTTAAAAAAAATAGTTATACAATATGCAATTGAGTAGCTCTCTCGTGAAACGATCTCACGAAACGGGTCAATCATACCGATATTCATAATAAAAAGTATTATTTTTTCATGGATGACCCAAATAAGATATCTGTATCATAAAAGACGACATGTGAGATCGTCTCACACTAATTTTTGTCAATGTAATTAGTAGATGGTGCAGGTAAATAAAAAAATAAGAGATAAATCTTGACGTTGTTTGTTATTATTAAATTAAGTTATTTTTAATCTATTAATTTAGTTGATGTCAAATATTTATTTTGAATTTATCAAAAGTATTTTAAAAGACAAAGATGTTCTCCTTTAATTTTCAATACTCTTGTTACTACTATATATAAGTTTCATTTTGTAGCATTATAATAATAATTATTATTATTATTATCATTTTTTATTATATATGTTAATTTTAAATTGAGAAGATATCTTGTGAGACGGCCTCACGAATCTTTATCTGTGAGAAAGATCAACCCTACTGATATTTATAATAAAAAGTAATATTATTAGCATAAAAAGTAATATTTTTTCATGGATGACCCAAATAAGAGATCTGTCTCACAAAATATGATCCGTGAGATCGTCTCACACAAGTTTTTACTTTTTTAATTTGAATCAAACTATTAAAATAAAATAAATTATGTAGAGAATATGCAAGATGCATATTTTTTATGGATATTATATTTGATTGAATATAATAGAATAGTTATATTTAAAATTTAATTATTTTTTCATTCATTATAGTAGAAGAGCGACTCTAAAAACTGTGATTGATATATATTTAAAGTTTTACCAACAAGAATTTGAAAATAATATTTCAACCCTAAAGTCCTGGCCTATAACCCCTATTCCACCATAAGAAATGTCGAATCCTCCATTTTGGAAATTGAATAAATTTGTATCAAAATTATATTTAGAATGTTTCTAATAAATAAATATAAATAGGTTTTGTTTATTAATTTCTTTAGATTAATATACGATATATAATTTTTAAAAACTAATTAGTCTAATTATGTGATGCGGCGAAGGGTGGTTTTTCATTAAAATTGTCGTCATATAATATTACGCGGTGCAGTTTGAAATTTACTTTTAATCGCGATTTTGGTCAAAATTTTGAACAATGGCATTGTGATGTTCGATTCGATCGATTTGGGCAGTTTCAATAAATTTTGATCATCCCTAATACCAAATGGATCTTGGGGTCTCACCTTTATCGCTAAACCAATATTTCACTTGTAGCTAAGTCTTTTAATGTAAAAAACGTAAGGTTCTTTTCTATACAGCAAACAAATATAAAAAGATATTTAAAAGATTGGTAGATCTAATAAAAAAAAACAAATAATATTTTTTAGGTATGGATTGTTGGAATTATTTTGTGGCTCACGTAATTTAGTTAATTGTCCATGGATGTGCTATCTAATAAAGGATTAAATAAGGTAATCTAATTAATTATAGGTTTCTGAAGTATTAAATAAATTAGTATGGTCCACCTTATGTGTAGATGTAACGTCCCGAAAATTTGAAGGTCCACGTGAACTACATGCATGTAAGTTATCAAATTTCTTATGTACTTTATTAAATTATTTTAATGCATTAAATGCATGCTTATTGCATCAACATGTGTTTTAATTCATGGGTTATTAAAGTTTCATGCATTAGAGTTTTAAGTTGCATTTTGCGCTCGAGCGAGTAACGGAGAAATGGGGTAATTAGGAAAAAAATTATTGAATAATTATTTTTAATTAATTAATATGAAGTGTTTTTAAGGGTGTTTTTCAAAAATGGGACTTGGTGGCTATTTTTACTCACCGGGTCATATTTTTAACCGGTACGCAAACAAAATATTTTTTGGGAGTGTTATTGGATTTGATGGGTTTATTTTAATGCTTTATGAGCTCAAAACCCTTTTTATCCCTTAATTTTCATGTTAAGACCAACTTCAATCCTTAGACTACAATAGTGTCAATCCTATTGTAGTGTTAAAATAATTGGTCTTACGCAACTCTCCAATTTGCGCTAGAATAGAGTTGCGCTATTTTCAACTCCACATGTGGCGCAGCATTTTAAATTATTTTTTTATTTTCTGCGCCACATGCATTTCAAATTATTTTTTTATTTTTTTAAAGTGTTTTAGATTATTTTAATTGCTTAATTTTTCAATTAAATAATAAAATTTATAAATTATTATTTTAATAATTTTAATAAATATTAAATTAAGTTTATTTAAAATTTTGAAATATTAATTATGAAAATTTTAATATTTTGATTTGAAAATAATTAAGTATAAAACTATAAATTTTAAAAACAACCAAATTAAATTATTAGTGCGTTAAAAATGGTACAAATTACAAACAACCAACAACAAACGTTACGAAACAACAAATAACAACGACAACAACTCAGAAACAACAAAATTATGAAACATGAAAAAAATTACGTAAAAAATAGATTTTTAGTAATAAGGTAAACCAGACCCTGATCCTCCAATATCTCCAAAATAAGATCCAAATTTGTCATTATCTTGACGTTCAGCTTAAGTCTTTTTTGCAATTTTGTTGTTGAATTCTAGTGTACTCACGCAGAGTTGGATCAGTAATTTTGCTCAAATCTTTGTATAAAATTCTTTCATTCATCTTTCTTTCCTCTTGTTCAAGTCTACTCTTTTGAAGGTCGTAGTTTTGTTGCCTTTCGGCAGTTCCTTGTTTCAGAACATTCAAAAGCTCGCGATGTTGTTCTTCCATTGTACGTTAAATTTGAGAAATTTCTTCATATTTTTTCTTCTTTAATTTGGCTTTTTTCACTCCAATTGGTCTTTGAGAGCTGTCACCAGTATTATCATCACTTAAATTTATTGGAAATGTAGAGAATATAGATGAACCTGATTGGGGCGATTCTTCAAGTGGAGTATCAGATTGTGATGTATCTAGATTAGTAGCACGCGTTCTAGATTTTTTTGTTGAAGGAATTTTGTCTCCTGAAATTTTTTGACAATCTTTAACAATATTCCACACATGATCGAATGGAAATGCTTTGTTATCTTTACTCTCTTGCACATACAATACTTTTGCTCGATTCATCTGCATAAAAGTATAAAAAACGAATTAGAAATTTTTGATTAATAATGACTGGTAAATTTATTTTTTTTATAATAATTTACAATATCTTGTTCCGATGCACCACTCGGATTGAGATTTTCAATTTGTCGAACACATCCTCTCAAATGTGCAACAGAGGTGAGTATGATTCCAATGCGTTTCTCAATTGATCTTTGAGGGCGCGGATGTGAATCACTTCTTTTTTCTTTGTTATATTTCTCTGCAACCCGAGACCAAAGTTGACCTCTCGATTGGTTTATATCTATTATGGGATCCTGCGAAATATCAAAATAAATATGACATAAGAACTTATCTTCATCAACAGTGTAGTTCTTTCTTGAACTTTCGTCCATCAATCTCAATATAAGATGCCTGTAGCTGTGTTGAATATGTTTTTGAATAGATATGGACTTATTTATAATATTTGGGGCTATCCCTTGAAATATGTAAAAGAAACGGTGACCTTTAGATGAGATTTCAATAGATCTAATCCATTGAGATCTCATCCAAATATCATCGGTTGGATGAGACCATTGAAATTTTATCTACAAATTATGTTCGTTGAATAAGATTTCATTAAATAAGATTTCAAACCAGTACTTGGCCAGCTAGCTTATCATGCAATATAAAAGAAATATTTGTTTATGGCCAACTTGTCAATAGATAAGATGTAGAGTTCAATGAAATCTTATCAGACATTTGTTTATTACTATGCATATACATAATTGATATCAAAAAATAAAATAAAAATAAAAAATACATAATTTCCAAGAAAAGTTGATATCAAAAAATAAAATAAAAAATAGTAAGGAAATAAGTTTTGAGATTTTCAATTATATCATACGTTGAAAACTTATCTACAAAATTTATCCGTTGGATGATATTTCAGTAGATAGAAAATCTCATCCATATTATCTTTAAAACTTTTATATAAAGTAGTAAAAGTTATATGTTATTGTAAACAATTAAAACCAACACCAAAGATAAATGAATTCTTCTTCATGTTCGTTTTCATTTTCTGATAATGAAGATGACATAACCGATTATTTGGTTAACGATGCTGAAGCCATTGATAAAGATATTCAATGAGCAATTGTTAGTCATATTCACACACGCAATATGATGATGCATGCCTATATCAATCAACAAGTTAACGAAGGCACGAGAAGAAGATCAATTCCTGATCATGTTGTAATTCGTCGCGATAGAGAAATAGCCGATCGTAATTTGTTCAATGACTATTTCTCTGAGAATCCCAAATTTCATGAAGGTTATTTCGACGACGATTTTGGATGCCCCGTAATCTATTTCTTTGTATCGTTGATGCTGTCAAAAATCATGATCAATATTTTATACAACGGAGTGATGGTTTGGGACGACTTGGGCTATCAACTAATCAAAAAACAACAGTTGCAATTCGATTATTTGCATACGGCTTACCCGCGGATGCGGCTGATGAATACATCAAAATAGGAGAGTCAAGTGTGATTAAATGCTGGCAACACTTTTGCCGAGCAGTAGTGGAAGTTTTTGCAAATCAGTACTTGCGATCTCCAAATGTCAATGATGTTGCTCGACTCTTATATATTGGTAAACAACGAGGCTTCCCGGGGATGTTGGGAAGTCTCGATTGTATGCATTGGAAATGAAAAAATTGCCCCACTGCTTGGGCTGGACAATATACAGGTCGTAGTGGGTCACCAACAATTATTTTAGAAGCATTGGCCGATTATGATCTTTGGATATGGCATGCATATTTTGGTATGCCTGGTTCAAATAATGACATCAATGTTTTGGAGGCATCCACTTTGTTTTCCGATTTGGCTCAAGGCATTGCTCCACCTGCTCATTATACTATCTGTGGAAAAGAATATGATACTGGCTATTACTTAGCCGATGGTATCTATCCAAAGTGGTCAACTATTGTGCAAACTATTCGTGAACCACTTGGACCGAAAAAGAGATATTTTGCTATGAAACAAGAGTCATGCAGAAAAGATGTGGAGCGTGCATTTGGTGTTCTTCAATCTCGATTTGCGATCGTGGCATCTCCAGCACGGTCTTGGCGTAAAAACGATTCACATTACATAATGAAAGCTTGCATTATCGTGCACAACATGATTATTGAAGACGAACGTGATCTTAGTGCACCAATTCAAGATGCAATGGAAGCACCGACTCCAGACGTTGAAATGGTGGTCAATGACGAAAATGCTATATTTCAAGAATTTCTCGTTCGTTATAAAAAAATAAAAAATAGAGATGCTCATTATGAACTACGAAATGCGTTAATTGAGCATTTGTGGGAACAATATAGTTCTTCGAATATTTAATATTGTGTTTGTGTTATATTATTCATTTAATATTAAATGCTCGTGTTTTTTTAATTCCAATGACTTGTATATTTTTTGCAAAGAATATTTTGATTAATTTTTTTTATATGACATAATTAATTCAAATAATTTAGTTTTTTTATACGAAATAATTAATTCCAATTTTAATATATAAATTATAAAATTTAAATATTATCGTATTATCAAACTATAAATAGTTATTAGAAAATATAAATATTAATGTTGAAATAAAAAAGAATATTTTATTGTAGTGCGAAATGTAGTGCAATGGGTTGAAGATGATTTTGGTGTAGCACTAATGTGGCGCAAAATGTAATGCAGAATATGGTGCAATGGGTTGGAGATGCCTAAGGCCCATTAGTGCTTAATTAAGCTATTTAAAAACACCTATAAGCTTACCCTAAACCATTTTTCATGGATTGGCCGCCCCTCGCCCTCCCTCAGCAGCCTTCCCCTCGTGATTTTCAGCAGCAAACTCCAGCAAGTCTCAGCCCCCCTTTAGTCTTCAAAGAAAAGTCTCTCCCGCCTCTCTGTTTCACGATTCATGAGCGTATCTTCAAGCTTTTGATCAAACTACCAGTTGTCATAATTCAACCAAGTGTCATCGAGAGCACTTACAAAGAACCATTCCCGGGTGGATGGAGGGGAATAAGTATATATTTCAACAAAGGTCATAACTTTATTTGGATAAAAGATAAGACAGCAATTATCTCTTCTCACCATGCAGGATGATGGATCCCATCATTCTTAACTATGGAAAGGGTCAGCTCACAGGTTTTCCGGTAGATCCAAGTGGAGTTCTTGACGTGGTAATTCTGATCATTATAAATTATATATATATTTTTCTGTATACTAATAATAGTAGACTTTGTAGTATATTCAGAGTGTTACATAATTAAAAGATGGAGATTAAAAAACCTGATATATCAAGGAATTGTTTCAGGTACCAGTGGACATGGTTGTGAACGCAACCTTAGCAGCCATGGTTAAGCATGGGGCGTCTGGAAAAGCAGAAACTAGCATATATCAGATTGCTTCATCTGTTGTGAACCCGCTAGTTTTCAGGGACCTGGCCAAACTACTATTCGAACACTTCAGTTCTCTGCCATTCATCGACTCAACAGGGGTCCCAGTTCGTGTTCCACAAATGAAGCTATTCAGCTCCATGGATGACTTCTCCTCTCACCTTTGGAGGCATGCTATCAACCGAACTGGATTAGGGGCTTTGTCCAATCTTGATGGAAGTTATCTCAGAAACTTCAACTCATTTGCAGAAAAACTGTGGAGCAAGCCAAAAATCTGGCTAATATTTATGAGCCCTATACATTCTATGGTGGAAGGTATATATTTTGGAGTTTTCCATTATCCCAACTCTCTTTTCTGTATATAGTTGCATTAACGTGAAATACGTAACAGGTTTGACAATAGCAACACTAAAAGATCGATGGCATTTATGTCTAAGGAAGAAAGACTGCAATTTGGGTTCGATGTGGAGAAAATAGATTGGAGAGATTACATATCTGATGTTCATATTCCGGGGTTGAGAAGGCATGTGATGAAGGGTGGAGGTTTGAGCAGCTGAACATTTTTTTCTTCCAAATATACTAAAAGTTCTTGTTTGTAATTTCATGATACCGGTAGACAAAAATAAGAGTTGCTAGTGTATGGTGGCTGTGATAATATATATAAATTACAGTCACCATGTATGTACGTTTAAACGCATGTACTTTTTTTAATGAATCACCAATCCAGTGGACTGTACTCTGTTTAAATGAAAAGAACTCCCGTGTTTTTCATTGATCACCATTATTGATGCACACATAGCACCAGCACCAGCTGTAGTTGCGACTGTAGTTGCGCTTCTTGCAAATCTTGTACCATACCCAATACCAAGGAATTTTCAAGCACAAATGGCTCCAAAAACAGTCGTTTAACGATAAACCAAAGTTAGATACAGACATGGTTAAAAAATTCTAACGAAAATCTTATCCTTCCAAATTCTTAACTGCTTGGTCATGGCATTAACAGACAAGAATTTCATCGTCGACATACATTTGTGCATATTACAAGTAATGCACCCAAAAAAAAAAAAATAGCTCGCTATACAAAAGCGTATGATACATGGTATCACAAGCCGAGGAAAGAAAATAGAGAAGGAACAAGGTCAACAACAGACCAAGCAAGACCAGAATACTGAATGAACCTTATGCCAGTATCAACATCAAATGAAGTCTTCTCGGTGAAAAAGAATAGTTTCTGGACACACCCTAATTGCTTAATTTCATCCAACTTCTTATTAGGAGACATCCCACCTTTTAAGGCAGGTAAATAGCTGGTTGACCTTATTTGAATTCCCAAAGCATTCGCAACAATGGGAAGAATCCATTTCGCAAGAGCCTTGCTGCAATACTTCACGAGAAGAATGGTTGGAATGCCCAAAAAAATTCTACCGACAAATGTGGGAACTGGCAGCTGAGAAAAAAATATTCGCGCAACATTTTCATGGTGAAACTGATGAAACGTTAGGTGGACCCCGATCACCTGAATAATACAATTGCCATCAATAATTGCACTGGAGTAATATGTGGGATTATAAACCAAAATATGCTGAAACGTCAGTAAGTATTTGAATAATGTGAAAGAAAACACAGCATAACACATCAGTCAAGTGGTTAGACTGCAGAGACCTACATTTTCGACACAATATAGAGAGCTATAACTCTAATTCATTAAGCACATGGAGATAAATTGTAAGAAAATAAAATCATATCAAAGATAACATATTAATAATCTTAATGATACCAATTCTAGATTATATATTTTTTATTTCAAACGCAATTACCATGTAAACCCACTTGTGTGTGTGTGTGTGTGTGTGTGTGTGTGTGTGTGTGTGAGAGATACAAGAGGGGGGGGGGGGGGTAATATATGCATATGTAAATCAATGCAGTAATTTAGAAGCTAAAGTTGTATAAAAAAGAATATAGGAGGTAAAAAATGAAAAAAGTAGACACTAATGCAATGGAACACAGAAGGCAGTCAAATATATTGATTTCTACAGCAGCAAACATGCATAGAAATTAACGGGAAAACAAATTGTTCACTTACAATTCCCAAGGAAACACCATTGAAGGCAGTGTGGAACTCAAAACTAGGGGTCGGACATTCAGGTGTTGGGTAGGCAAAGAGTAACAAGAAGCTAAGAGCGGCCCAAAATGATGCAACTGCAGACAAAAAAATCCAATTTATAGATATCAACAAACATAAAAAAAAGCACGTTAAGCATCACCATTGTGATTCTAGGTATGATTATACTTGTCATTTTTCCTAAAGGCCAAGATTCACATCAATTCCTACTATAAAAACAATAATGGTGTTAATATATTTTCAATGATAGAAAACAAAACAAAAACGAAAAAAAAGTTTACTCCAGGTTTTCTACCTTACTGACAAATGACCAGCTGTCAAATAGGATAGAAATGGAAATCACATTCTTGATATATCAGTGTTTCCAGTTAATGGTGTCGATCAAACTATAGATCAAATAGATAGTAAGACATTCAAAATTAAAAAGATATTTTAGAATGTCTACGAGATCAACAAATCTTGGTTAAATGGATGGTAATCAACAATGTAAATCAGGTATGGTTCCCACTTGATACACAAACCTGTGCCATGTAACTTCAAGAATCCATCAAAAACAAATCTAAAGAAATTTCAATGGTTCAGTAACATAATTGCGATTTCTTAGAGGTAGTGCTTGAAATTAAATAAATTTACCGAAGAGGAACCAATAGAGGTGCTAGTAACAAGGTACTTGGGGAGAGACTGAGATTAAAGATATCCATGAGCTAATCTAGTTAATCAAATGGCACTTGGGGAACAAGCGCATCAAGTAACCTAAAATCCAACATACCTAATAATCAAGGCTCCTGTAACAAATAGCTTACGGCCAAGATAAAAACTGTTTTCTCTGATCAAATTAGTCCAATTCTCAAATTTAGCATACAATTACGTGAGAGCCAAATGATAAGAGCTCCCCTAGTTAAAAATTGCTAAAGCAAAGTGGCCTCTGATTTGACACTTCAAGCACCTGATTAAGCATGCACTTTAAATAAACCAATTGAAAAGGTGACAAAACAAGGAAGGTCTACAACATGATTAGGTAGGTCTATCTAAAACACATCATGCAAGGCTCACATGCCATTCCACATTTTTGGGCATTAAAACATGAAGGCAAAAGGCAATCAGCTCTTGGTCTTTGAACTGATAACGTTTTTTACATACATATGCATTCTCATATCCTCTGCTATGAAACAGTTTTGTTTTTCTTCATCTCATGTTCAAGGGCTTCTACTAGCTAGCGTCGCCAAGAACCGACCCTTAGCATGTCGATATTCTTAATTGGTGTGAGAATGGAAACATAACTGCGCAATTACCAACTGGATAACTGGTAGGATCTATCTCACTTCTGCATCACCACAAATCTATATCTATATACCCACAAAAATGTGGATAACGGCAATGTTTTTCAATTGTGAATTGGCAAAACTAGCATTTCATCAACACTTTGACGTGTAAAACATAAGCCATCACATGGATAATTTGATCAATTTATTTGTGTTAGGGACATATATGGAAAAACAATCTATCATTGCCATTAATCATCTTTTAGTTGTATCATTATCATTACACATCCCTTAATTTCAAAAAGAAAAATCACCCATTATAATAATAATTAAGAAAACGTTCATTTCAGATAATTAAATTAGGATAGGAATTATGTTAGTTATTTATAAGTTTTAGTGATGTGCTGCAAACATTAAAAAACAATAAGTGATAAAATTCAGCAAAACCAGTGAAATCAGCAGGAGAATAGTTCACACGAGCGCTTATTTCAGAAGACTTCATCTAAGCCTCTATAGGTCTACCGATTTTAGTTTGGGAAGCCTTGCTGAAATTTGACTTAATATGGCTTAAGGCCCTATTGAATCTTGATCCCAGTTGAACTCTAAATTTTCCATATCTGAATAAACTCAATCATCAGCAAATCATATGATTCGGATAATGTTTTGGATATAAAGACAAATTTATTATGACCGTTTGATATCAATACTCCAGTCATTTAATGTTGTATTCTATTTTGGGAAGAAGATAAATGACATCAGACATGGAGTGCTAATTATGTTATGGCCTTAGTACAACCGATTTATAGCCGCTCAAATCTGAATGTTGCATTATCTCTATATAAGGCCATTTCAAAACACAGAACATACTCTACGCTACACACATTCATTACATGCCTGAGATTTTCTGAGTAATCAAATCTCTGCTAAAATATTATCAAGCACACGCTCCAAGTCTTATCTGATCATTTAAAGGATCTTCTGCGTTCATTTTGTACTCACCAGTGCATCAATTTTTATCTATTCGAAGTGTGAGTATTTGTAACTGACAGAAAGATTTTTCTGTGCGTATTTTGTTCAAACATGATTCAGCAAGGCAGTTGGTAAGTCCTCCTGAAATGGGTAACTGCAATATATGAAATTATTAAAGTTTTTTAGTGGAATCTTTATGGAGACGTAGAAAAGATTTATCCTTCGAACTTCAATAAACAATTCTCTGCGTTATTTCTTTTCAGCATTTTCATTACGGCCGTCTACTGATTTCTTGATCTGCTGATTTTAACAGCATTTGGTTCACGAAGTATAGTAGGATTTTTTCCGCACCGATTATCCAAGTTCTCAGCTGCACTTGGAAAATTAAGATTTGATCTTGTCTGCTACCAGTTGTGATCCCGAAGTATTTTTTAAAGAAAATTTTGTAAGGTGGTTATTCACCCACTCTAAACACATTCACCGTTCCTAACAAATTACAATAATAATATAAACTATTGATTAATGTAAAATAATACCTTTTGCGCTTATTTCCACTAAGCGTGCGCTTCAAGCCCCATACACCAGATCGTTTTTTTGCACCTCGTGCTTTTGATAACTATGGTAATTACAAATTAGATTTAATATTATTATTTACAATTAGAATAAAGTGAATCTTGAAAGAATAAAGTGAATGTTGAAAGAAGTGAATTGAATAAAAGTGATTAAAAAATGAATCGGATGAAGAAATAAATAAATTAAGATATAAAACATGAAATTAATTAAAATTAAAATGGAATGAAGGAGTCATAGAAAAGTTTGTAGTGTAAGAACAAATCATGAAATGAAATAAGAAATTGATAATTATGTAACGGAAAAGTTGTGAATGGATGAAATCAATAGGAACTTTCTTTGTAGTGGGAATGAATTATTAATCAGTTATATTTGTAATTAGAATATGAATTATACAATGCTATTTTTTTAAACATGCTAAAATTAGTACATTAAATAAAAATCAAGCTATATGGGAATGAACTAGTAGATCAATCATGTTAATAATTAATATATAAATAAAATAACAACGATATTTTTAAATGCTAATATAAAACATAATCAAATTATTGTCATTGCTTTATTTTATATTCTAATTAGGAGAAAAAAGATTGTTGTACATGATTTAGGTGATTTATATATTTTGTAAGAAATAATTGGCCTTTTTTAATCAAACAAAAATATTAAGAAATTAATAATAATGAAGTAATTAAATTTCTAATAATGTTTATAAATAAAAATTATACAATTAAAAGAAAAATATTATTTGATAAATGCTAGGAATCAACTATTATAATTAATATAATTAAAATTTCCACCATTATTATTATATTAGGAACAAATGCACAAGCACTACGTGTATAATATAATGAATATATCATATTTATAAGATGAGTAAATTAGGGATACCAATTTTTTTTTGCGCAAACGGGGTTAGTCCTCATAAATCAAATTTAAAAAAAAAATAGCATTTCAAAATAATAATAAAAATATATAATACAATATATATAATACAACAAGAGAAAAATGTGGATGAAAAGCAGTGTTTGAAAATTGTGAATTAGCAAAACTAGCCCATCATATGTGTAAAGCATAAGAAATCACATGGATTTTGTTTATATGATAGGGAGATACATGGAAAATCAACTTCTCAACTTAACATTGTACCTATCATAAGCTCCACTTTATACCTATGACTTAAATGTCATGTAATTTTAACTAAATACATTGACTACTTGATGTAACTTACATTCAAAAAAACAAAGAAATAAACATACTCAAATAAAGCCTTGTATAATTTATTAGGTTATTGTAACTTCCAATTTTATAAACTTAATTTCTAATTTTTAAAATTCTACGACACCAATATTTCAATATTACTAAAGGATTCTTAATAATTTGGTTAACAAGTTGACGTAGAATAAGGGTCGGCCTTTAGTTTTTATTCTTCAACTCAGTTGCAATAAGATGAATATAAATCAATAACATTATGACATAATTTAAAGGGTATATCTGTCCCTTAATCACAAGGAAATGAAGAGTGGAAACAAACTATATAATTAGTATGTTAACGTTTGAATATTTCTTAGGATTGAAAAGGTAGACTTTCATGCTTAATATTACTAAATACTAAGAGTTGTACTTGGTATTTTTAAATTTCTAACTCAGGTTAATTAATTATGTTTCAGTATTTAATATCATAATTATAAATTTTTTATTTATTTCATTGGTTGATAAACGTTTAATTTTTTATTGTGATTGATAAATTTTATTTAATAAATAAACAAAAAGAGAAGAATGAGTAAGAACAAGTCTATAAAAAGTTTACTAAAAAAGTGAAAGAATATGTTAATAGCAAAAATTGGAAGGTGAAGTATTACCTTGTGAAAAGTGAAAATGCTATAATATCATATATTAACAGACAAATGAATAATCAATTATTATAAAGTTGATGTTTAAAAGGAGTGAAAATATATAAAATAAATAGCATAATTAAATTAAATTAAAATTAGAATTTAAGTTTACAAAGTTTAACACTATTTTTGTTATTATTTTTTGTTTTTTGTTGGAATATCTAATTAATTAATTCGTGCCATATAAAATATGGGTTTCCGTACGAATGCACGTGCTGCCCACCTTCCATTTCAATACCTCAGTATTCTTCTTGCATATAGGAAGCTGTGCACCTCAAGATTATAGCCTACTTGTGGATGCGATTGGGGCTAAAATTAGCTCTTGGCCAAGATACTCACTAGCATATGTCGGGATGATCGAATTGATCCGATCGGTACTTCAAGGGGTGGAATGCTTCTAGTTATCTATTCTACCACTTCCTTCTGATATCGTGGATGACATTCACAAGATTCGTAGAAAGTTTGTGTGGCCCTCGAAGCACCCTTCTATCTCGTGGAACATGTTTTGTAGACCAAAGAAAGATGGGGGCACAGGGCTTAAAAATTTATATATGCTTGGAACAATGCTTTGATTGCAAAAACATTATGGAAGATTCATATGAAAAAGGATAGCCTATGGGTGAACGAGATCCATGTACGGTTTGGTAGTGTTTGGGAATGGAATTGGAACAAAGATGAGTCTCATTTGATTAAAGGAGTTCTGAGAATTCGAGATGTTATACTTAGACGACCCTCGGCTGAGAGTGCAGGGATGCTGCTGGAGAGTTGGTTCGGATATCATGGTGGTCTTGCTCGAGCTTATAAAATCTTTGTTCAAAGAGATGGGCGATGGCCATGAAAACCTATAATTTGGAAATATTGCATACTCCTCAAGCATTGTTTTGCCATGTGGTTGTTTGCACATGGTAAAATCCTAACTAAAGATAATAGACAAAGCTATATTGAGAATAAGATGTGTGTACTTTGTAATAACAGTGAGGAATCAGCTGGTCATCTCTTCTTTGTTTGTAATGTGTCAAAGAGAATCTGGAATGACATCAAAGAATGGCTAGACAAGCGTAAAATCATGGGATCTGCAACATCAGCTCGGAAAGCTTTGCGAGGTGTCTATAAGGTAATTCTGCATTGTCCAAGTTGAGATGTATTGCAGTGGCAGAATATGTCTACAACATTTGAAATGCACACAATCGAGCTATTTTTTAAGAAGAAATGTTGTGCCCCGAGGATATCATTAAGAAAATCAAGATCCTTGCTATTCGATGTTCGCCAAGTCATCTAGATATAGACTCTTGATTGTATTATTATTATTTATGTTGTGCGAGGATATGATCATCTCTGTATGTTTCTAAAATCGGGGTATGTCCCGTGAAGTTGGTGATGGTATCTTTGGTTCTATCGGTTCGATATTTGCTATCCCCTGAGGATGTCTAGTTTACTTGTACAAAACTCATTTTACCTTATTTTAATGGATGTCATTCGTTAAAAAATTGAAAAATTCTAACAGCCATGGATTCTGTAAAACCAAGTCTGAATGAAGATTTTAAAAAAATCATCATCATTCTTTAGCTTCTCTAAACAATTGACACTGATTCCCAACAATTATGACATGACAGCGGTGTGGGTAGAAATTATGTCATAAATGGCGAATTCAGATGAATGTCAGAAGACGGAAGGGGGTGATAATCCTTACCATTTGGACCCGAGACTATGAAATTATCCAAGTATTCAGAAGTAGAGAGCCAGATTGCCAGGATCCCCAATCCCATAGCTAGACCAACAATTACATCAATCAAGCTATGCATTCCCAGGTATATCCTTCCTGAAAATATAGCAACCTTAGATCAGGATATAAAGGACAAGAATAAGAAACCATTAAAATTCTGAAACATAATACTTGCCCAAGCCAATGAGTCCCACAAGCAGACAAACCATGCTGAATCCCATTACAGCAGTGTAGACATTATAACCAGAGTAGGACAGAATGTAATGAAACAGATACCTGCGCTGCCCAAAAGAGAAACTCAAGAAGATTAGATGGATTGGGAAACTGAAGATTGCCAATAACATGGAGAGCAATATCAATTTTCTCACAACAACAAATACTAACATAAGTTTTTTTGGCACGTGGCGAGCAAACATAATAAAAGGATACTGCCTCTTGAGTAGGCCTTAAATAACATGAGTCGGAATGCAAGAAAACCTTCGTACCCTGACAAGCAAACGGTATTAAGAGTGTGCGAAGAAGGTAATCCGTATTCCATTGCATTCTCTTCCTCGTCTTTGGTCGCTGTTAATCTCCTAACAAGCGAAGAACTAGGTCTAGGTGCCGATACTACATCCTATCAGCCATGATCATAAAAAAATATCAAATAATACGCTACAAAATAGATAATCACGTTGCCGTTATATGTTGGCATATAATCCGATGAAAAGTATGGCGAGAAACTTACCTTTGTGCAGTTTCCGATGTAATCGCAAAAGGCCATCAAGAGAGTCATCTGCCTAGCCAATTTGCAATGCCCAGTCTAAAAGACAAGGAAAAACTTCAAAAACAAACACCTATTCCAAGAATGCAATTTTCAAAATTCAGCCAAATCTTTGCCCATTTGAAATACAAAACAGAATCACAAACAGAAAATGCACATGTAATAAAGGATAAACGAGAGCATACCCAGAAAACGAAAGGAAGAAAAGCAGTGTAAAAAGGCACAGAAACAACACAAGACATCCCGGAAAACAAGGCATCCAAATACGTATTCTGGTATTTCTGCAAAACCCAAAGAAAATAGCCCATGAAAAAGCCAAAACAAAATAAAAAAGAAAAAAAATCACACCCCAACAAACCTACCTGGATCCGGAGAATAATTGGAGTGCCAGAAACAACACAGTGCAAAACCCATGGCTGTGTTAAAGATCTGATCTTTCCAGTCAAATTTAAAATCGAAGAAACCACAATCCACAATGCTATCCCACATAGAATAGTCACTTGCCACCCTGTGATGCTTTCCATCTCCTTCTAATGTAATCTATCCCTCTCTTTTTCTCTCTGTCCTCTTCTTCCCCCTTAAAAAATCCTTTCCAGAAATGATCTTACACTGTCCCTCGCAAAGAAACAGAGGGAAGACAGAAAAGAAAATAATAACAATAATAGAAAAAGAAAAGCTAGAGAAGGTTCCAAGACAACAAAAATACTGTACGCTGATTCAGGCGAGATTTGGATCAAAACCCCCCTCGAGTCAAGGGGTAAATCTAGGTGGCGTTGAGAAGTCAAATGGAGAACCACCACCACCCAGCCGTCGGCTTCTTGACCAGTAAAAAAAGGCTATTTTTCACTCGTGGCTTGGTAGAATGATTGGTTCAAAATAATTACTGCATGATAAAAAAAATGAACCAACAAGAGCTAAGTTAATCATTTTACATTCAAGAAAATTTTGATAATTTGTCTTAGAATTTGGCCATGATCAATCTAAAGTACAGGAAAAAATAACTCTTTTTTGGTAACGTAAGATTTTTTTTATCGTCGAATTGACGACTAACTTGTAATTTTTTTCATGTGTAATATTTTTTTCCATCGGAGTACTAATATAACATCGGATGCATCTGCATTTGACGGTTCTACGTTAACATTTTCCGATACCAAATCAATATTTTTTAGCGTCGCATTATCATTCCAGTAAAAATAGACCAAAAATTGATAAATAAGACTAAAAAACAAAAAAAATTACAAGTCAGGTGACCAAAATATTATTATTTCAAATTAGCTTAGTGTTGTTTTGTATCGACAAAAACTTAACAAACATAAAGGGATGGATTTGCCTTTGTGTTGGGAAGTGATAATGATTATAATTTTGCTAAAATTGTGATAAAATTAAAAATTTTGAATTTGAATAAATTTTCAATTTATGTTTGAAATCATAACACTCGAATAAAGCCGACATTTTAAGTTCTCTTCGTTGTCCTCAATTGATTTATTTTTATGAGTATATATATATATATATATAGAAATAGAGCGTCTTAGAATAACTATTCTGACACGAAGATTTCAAAATTATAATTATCATCCTTATTTTTAATTGATTTTACTAATTATTTATTTGTTAACTCATCGAACAAAAATGAAAACTGTATATTTTTTTAATTAATTAAATAAATGATTTTAGATAATTATCCGGAATTAAGAAAAAAATAAAAGAAGCAAAGATCTCCTGTATGAAGAAAAAAGTAAAAACTTGTGTGAGACAGTCTCACGGGTCGTATTTTGTGAGACATATCTTTTATTTGGGTCATCAATAAAAAATATTACTTTTTATGTTAAGAGTATTACTTTTTATTATGAATATCGGTAGGTTGACTCGTCTCAGAGATAAAGATTCGTTACCTATTCAAAAGAAGAACAAAAAACGCTAATATACAATAATCCGTCTTTTTGTCATAATTTCAATAAGTGTCTTAAACCTTTTATTTTTCAGCATCCAATCGAACATGTTATTATTTATAACTATGTTAATCCAACCTAATACATTACTATTTTTAATTAATATTCGCTATCACATGTAATCATTTCAATAGTCAATATAATTTACAGATTTATAATTCGTGGCAGAGTAGCCAAAATTGAATTTACTAAACAAGCATTATGTTTATTCAATAGTCAATAGAATATGCAACTTTCATCCGATCTTGTCATATGTTTATATTCTCTCTTTTTTTAAAATAAAAACATGTCAAAAAAGTACAAAATTATATATTATTCAAACTTTCCAAGAGTCATCTATCTCAGAATTGGTTCATGTCAAACACGTTTATAAGTTCATAGCATACAACATGACGGCTTACAAGCAAGTGGCTCAAGCTGAACGTCCAAATTACACATCAATACAATTTACAAGCGAGCAAAGTTATGGACTTAGATGTAACGTTTAGATCGCACAACGTGACGATTTACGCATAACTCAAACTATATGTTCAGATCATACAACAAAATGACTAACAAGCAAGCAATGCTAGAAACAAGTATTTCACATAAACACTAACATCATATAAATATATTATTATATTTTATTATAAATAAAGGTCTTAAAAGGTGATTCAAAGACAAAAAAGTCAAAGGACCAATTCATCTTTTTTTGAAAAAAAATTTTAAAAAATATAATAATTTTTTAGATATTTATATAGTGTATGGAAGCCCTATATTTTTGGATATATATCAAGAACTATATTTTATAAAATTTGTTCATGTATATAACTATCATAATGGGTAGAAAAGAGTATGCTGGGGTGGCCAAAGTTCACAAATGAACATAAGCAACACGCTTGCTTTTAAGGTTTTGGGGTTTTCCCAACCCTTATAAATTATACCAACATTTCGACTTTCCCTATAAAAACCAATACAACTCATCAATTCTGCATTGTGTTCGGTTGAATCGGTAATTTAAATAGTTTTTTTTTAGGAAAAATGAATTTTTTCCACTAATTTGTCTAATTTTATATTTTTATCAATTAAGTTTTCAACATTTAGTTTTTATACACTAACTTTAATATTCAAATTTTGGTAAAATTGTTGACTTGTCATTCGACAAGACAAATTTTTATTGCTACGTTAGTAATTTTTAGTAAATAAATTCAATTTTAGTAATTTTTAAAAATAAGTTAGATTATTTTAGCTTTCTTGATGAATTGTAGAATTATTCGGCATGTTATACTATTTGTTAGGCCGATGTTTTAAAACATATTTATATATTTTTTTATGGATTATTAATGTAATTCTGTGGATATACGAGTTATTAAATGTCTTGTTGATTATATGTCCATGTATTTGATATATTTATGACATTTAGAATTGACATGATATTATGATATACATGTCGAGTTCTATCATTCTTGTTACTCATTTTTACTGTGTATTGTATTCTTGGCACACGAGATTATTATTTCTGAATCAGTTGGAGACATTCGAGATTAGTTATCCCGGAGACAAAAAATATGATTGTCTATATTTTGACGCAATTTATGTGTGATATGCTCTTGAAATCTTGACATTATATGTTGTTTGTTATTGTGCTTTCATGTTGTATCGTTATCAGCTGTATGGAACGTGATTTTTTTTTATTATAAGTTTATGTATGATTTATGATGATTGTTGTTGTTGTTTAATTGTTTCATGTTAGAATCCTAACATCAGTATTTTGTACTGGGGGACTATTGAGGTTGCTGTTAGGCACCATGATCGATCACTCGAGTAGTTTTGCAGCATTAGGCTAAAGGTCTGCCAGTGGAGCTCTCGAGTGAGATATGATTGCTTGGTTTTCAGAGTTGAAGTCTTGAAGTTAGTCCATTTATATTTATATTGGAGTCTTTTCAATTTTATGTCATAGACTATTTACTGGGGAAATGACACGTGCATCTATATGATTATTTAGAGTTGCCATGATGGCTTGGATTTAGTTTATGTTTTTTTTAGTCTTTCCGGCTCTATTTGAATGTTGCATGTAAATTGTTGATTTATGTCTGGTTGACACTTATTTGATTGTTTATGAATATCAATAGGGTAGTTCTTGAGTAATTTTTTTTTCATGTTTTTAAAATTTTTGGTTTGTCCTATTTACGGAGAGGTCATGCCGAAATTTATATAGGTCCTGAGGTCCATTTTAAAGTATTTTAAACCATTTTTCGCTTTTAAATTAATCAACACTGTTTGAAAATTAATTGTAATTATAATATTTAAGACTCACGTCATGGTATA
Source organism: Primulina tabacum (assembly GCF_025594145.1). Lineage (NCBI taxonomy): Eukaryota > Viridiplantae > Streptophyta > Magnoliopsida > Lamiales > Gesneriaceae > Primulina > Primulina tabacum. Next base: position 16,808,628 of record NC_134554.1, read on the forward strand.
AGAGAATAAACTAATATACGCTCGAACTCAAGCCTAGGGCACTCGAGTCTTGACACTAAAATGCTCATTGCACTTGTGCATGCTACTTGTCAAAATAAGTGTGTTTATATGCTTTGTTTATTTTCGTTCTAAGTAGTATTTTTTATATTTTATAAAAATAAAAAAAGAAAGTGAAACCTTGGCTGGTAGGAGACGTGGACGTGGCAGACCTCGTACTCGTGTTGATGTTGATAATGTTACCCAGTGTTGATTAGATAGAGAAACTTAGGATGGACGAGTATAGTGGTAATGAAGGTGCCAAAAAATATGAGTTGTAGACTTTTGAAATTGAGGATCTCTTTTATTTGATCGAGTATCCACAAAAGTGTTGTATGAAGTTAGCCTTTCATAAGTTAGGGACCCTGTTAAGATATAGCGGTGTACTATTTTGATGACTCTAGATGCTCATATGATTGTTTCATCTTGGAATATCTTTAATTTGAAATTTCGGGAGAGTTATTTTCCGCTGTCATTCTATAGTTGTATGGCTTCCGAATTCAATAATCTGAAACGGGAAGACAAGTCTGTTGAGGAATATGTTGATACTTTCTATGCTATGTTGATGTATGCTCCTCATGTTGATGTTAGTCATGTAGCCGTTGTTGAGAGGTTTGTCGAAGGATTTAATGATTGTTTGCAACCTTTTGTCTCTACGGGAAACCGATGAATTATCATGATGCAGTGGAATTAGCTAAGAGAGCCGAGGCTAGTATGAGAATAAGTGGTAACCGAGTTCCTATTCAACACCAACAGTCTGGGAAGTAATATTCAGTCCATCTGGCTCTGTATCACTTCACCCCAGAGATAAGAAATTTAAGAAATCTGGTTCTAGCTCTTTGAGTTCTGGGAATCGTAGTGGACAACGTTTTACTATACCTTATTGTGAACATTTTAGAGGTAAACATTACGGTAATAATTGTGTTGGAGTACAAGAGGTTTGCAATATTTGTGGCAGACATGATCACTTTGCGAGAGTTTTTCCCAGTCAGACCAGGAACAAATTTCAAGCAGTTGATAGAATACATGGTAATACAATTTTAGCACCATCTTGCTATTCACAGTAGTCTAGTCGACCTTTGCATCAGTGCAGAGGACGGGGTGATAGAATTTCAGAGGACATGGTAATAGATTTTCAGCACTATGTCTTATTTACGGGAATGTCATGCCGAAGTTTTTAATGGTCCCGAGGTCTATTTTTAAGTATTTTAAACTATTATTCGCTTCGATTTTAAATTAATCATTGTTATTTGATAATTAATTGTAATTATAATAGGTTAACCTACTGATGTCATGTAAACATTTGTTGGTGCTATATCAGCAATTCCATCGCCACATAAACAATTAGACCAAAGTAAAAAAAAAAAGTACTAAAACCAAAATTTAAAAATTTAGTAAATCAAAAAATAAAATTTAACAAGTTAGTGGAAAAATAACTAATTTTCTAATGTAACGTCCGAAAAATCAAACCTACGTAAACCACATGCATGCAAAATTATTTTAATTACTTAATTGTTTTATTTAATTGCTTTTAAATAATTGTATAATATTTATTAAATGATTAAAGGTATTATTGCATGATTAAATGATTATATGACATGGTTTCATGAAATTGAAGGATTTCACCTGAATATTCGATAATAGGCAAGGGAAAGGAGGCCGTGAACGACCAAGACTAGAATAATTATTTTTTGTTAAATGTTTTCAAGGCTTTCTAATATGATTAAAAATGATTTAATTTTCCTAAAAATGTTAGAGTTCGAATTATTTTACGAGTTGAGCTCGATTTTTCCCGGAAAACCGGTTTTGGGCAAACAAGGAGTTTGTAAAAGATCAAAATATTACTTTTGGAAAACTAATTTTATAAACTTTTATGTTTTAATTAAGTAAGAATTATTGGACTCAATTTAACCAAATTGAGTAGGCTCAATTGCTCCTACACTTGGAGGTCCAAAACCAAAGCCCATTAACTTGCAATTAAATCTTTAAATATGTTACATAGGCTTTCAAAACCCCATATTTCATTCCAAACCAGCCAAAAACACACAGCAACACACACTAGAATTTTCGAAAGTAAGGAAGGAAGAAAAGCTTGGATTCTTCGTCGTCCGGTTGTCCAACTCTTTTAAACATCATACAAATCATATGGGGTTTTGAAAGGAAGAAAAGCAATTTTTCTAAACTCTTTTAAACATTATACAAATCATAATATGCTTGATTTAATTGTTTATGCATGAAAAAATAGGTGTTTGAATATTTTTACGGTATGACGTTTACTTTCAAAAATACGATGTTTTTACACTTATATGAAAAACGTTATGAACTCAACGGACACGCTGCCAACTAAGGTTAATTTTTGAACAAAACATGATAAATTTTGAAGGAAAAAAATGCTGGAAACCGAAACTTGACAAGGAGGAACACCTAGGATTTTCTAGGAGGCAATCCACATGCTTAGATTCTAAGGGTTGCGGCTTTGGGTGTGCTACATGTGGGCTCGTCCAGGGCTGGCTGGGGCTCGGGGATGGTCATGTTTGAGGGCCTGGTAGAGTCCTAGCAAGGCTAGGACTCGTGGGTAGCAGCTGGAGAAGAGTCCACATGGGGTGGGACTCTTCCCCGTTCCACCCCCACGCATGCAGATGGAGAGCTGGGGCTAGGACGGCTCGCAGCTGGGTTGTGGCTGGCCAAGTTGGTACAGTAGAGTCCTAGGTGAGCCCTAAGAAGGTAAGGGGCAGGCTGGCTTGAAGGAAGAGGGGCTGCGAACTCTACAGCCTGTTGTGCATGCACAGGGGCGTGGGGCTGGTTCGCGAGGCTTCAGCATGGATTAGGGGCTTGGGGCTGGGATGGCATTGTTTTGAGGCTGGTCCAGGGGCTTTTAGGAGGGTGTTTCATCGGTGGTTGCTAGAGTAGAAGGGTCCTAGTTCGAATAGAATCCTAGTAAGACTAGGAAGCAAATTGTGCATCTTGTATCTTTTTGCAGCGCCTTTGTGCGTGGTTCAGAGGCTCAGGCTGGGCTTGGTTGGGTCTAGGCGTAGTCCAAGGTCGGTTAGGATCAGGTGGGCTCGGTGGTGGCTCGAGTAGGAGGGTCCTAGGGTCACTAGGAGTCTTGGGCGTGTGATGCAACCAGCGCGCAACAATGGTCTTGTTCCAAGAGGCTTGTGCGTGAGCTAGGTTCAGGTTCTAAGGGTCAGAGTTGGTCAGTAAGGTTCCTAGATGGGTTGGCTGGGGTTTGGCTCGAGGTGGCTCGGGCGTGGCTCAAGTAAATAGGGAAATGGCTCGGTGTGTTCCTATAAGGGTCATATTTCGAATTTAAAGAATAAAAATTGTAACCATGGGTCCACGGGTGTGGTTCTTGGCTCACAAGGTTATTTTAGGTAATAAAAAGTCTATGTTTAAAATTTGAGAAAAAAATATTAAGTTTTGAATTTATTCGGGAATTAGACGCCTCACGAACCGTTAATTAAAGAATTAATTGAAAAGTCTCGATTTAAGTTGAATAAAATTATGAAAAATTAAATTTAAGCATAAATAATCATTTGGGATAAGCCCGTGCCATTAAAAGTAAGAAAAAGATAAAATCGAGAATTTTACGTCTAGAGGCAAAACGATCATTTTACGCTTGGGTAATACGTAAAAGCTTGGCAGCATCCCGAAGGATCATAACGCATGTTAAATGATATTTTATGATTTTAAATCATCATTTTTAAGAAATATGAGATTTTATGATTTATGGTAAAATTGTGCAATTATTATTGTTAAAATGATATTTTTGGAAAGTTGTGATATTTTACGCTTTTAAAGGAAAATGAAAAAAAAAATTTGAGAGATGTGAATTAACTGTGACAAAAGATATGATATATGATTTTGTGGGGATATCGTGAGGGCCAAGGCCCCAGAGGGACCCCGTTTACGGGCCAAGGCCCTAGAGAGGGACCTCGTTTACGGGACTGAGGGACCCTGAAGATCGTATTTTCATGATGGAGCCTAGTGCCCACCCCCATGGACCATGTGGAGCTTAAGACTAATCAGTTGACCAAAGGATAAAAGCTAGTCACTTTCAAGGATCAAACTTCACCCAAAATGATAAATGATTGAAAGCTTTACGATTAAATGATTTTACGATATATGATTTATTTATGCTGAAAATGATTGTAAATGGTTTATTTATGCTCAAAAAGCTATTTTAAATAAAAGTATGATTTTTAAATGTATGCGATTGTATATGTATTATTTGATATTCATGTTTAGAACGTGCTGAGTCATTAGACTCGCTAGGTTTGTATGATGCATGATTTGATGATATTATGGGAGGCGATGACACTTGAGTGGATCGAGTGCAGCTGTACACTCCCGAGAGATCTTTATGTTTCTGCACTAGCTTGTTAGATAAAAGATTTAAAGGATTTTGTTAATGATTTATTAGAGATATTTTTATGCTTTAATTTTATGTTAGTTGATCTTTTTAAAGGTCGACGTAGAATTTTTGGTTAGTTGATGATTTATAGATGTTATTATACACTTGAGATTTTAAATGTTAAATTATTATGATTTACGAAAATGTTAAGTTATTTTATTAGTAATTTTCGAGTTCACGATTTTTTTTAAAAAAATCGAGGTCGTTTCATCTAATGTCATGATTAGTAAAGGACATGCACATTAGTATTCAAACTAATAGATTTGAGCACCAAATCAATATGAGTCTACATCATCTCGGCGTTCAAACTTATTTTTTTCATAGCCCACTCATTACGCGTGGAAAAGCCTTGGGTGTAGGGATCACAATGGGGCGGTTCGGAGAATCCCCAAACCCGAAACTTTGGGGATCAACTTCCCATCCCCGTCCTCATATCCGTTTCAAAAATATTAATATGACAAGACGACGACAGATTCAGAGATTTTCTCAAACCAAAACTTATTATTATCTATTATTATTAGTGATAATAATATTATTATTATTAATATTTTAAAAAATAAAAATATTATTATATTATTAATTCTAATAATACTATTATTTTATTATTGATATTATTTTCGAGACGGGTTCGGGGATGAGAATGGTAATCCCATACCCGCCCCGAACTACATCGGGGATTTAAAAAAATACCGAACCCAAAGCCAAACCCGAAAAAATCGGAGATCTTCATCCCCGTTTCGAGTTTTCCCCGTGGGGTCCCTAACCCGTGAGAAAAGTTGTCATCCCTACTTGGGTATTGGGCTTCTCCACCTCATTTCTTTTTTATTTTTAAAAAATATTGTACCAATTATTAATAATAAAAATAAATAAAATGAAATTATAAAAATCATATACTTAGAGATTTATAAAAAACGCAATAAAACCAAAATCCGTGAATTTGTGTTTTACAAATTTCAGAACGTTTAATTTATATGTTGTTTTAAATTATATGTAAGTGTTTGTTTCATATGTTGTATTACTTCATTTCAAATTTATAATAAAAAATTTTAAAATAAAATTATTGTTATTTAAAATAGTAATCATTTAACGATGTAAATAAAATATAAAAATATATTTATTTAATTTAAAATAAGAATAAAGATCGATGAGTGGATAATGAGGTCGGAAAGGGAACGCTCCCAACAGCAAGACAAGGGATGGGAGGGAGCTCCCCTCAACTATAGTTTATCTCAATTGTTTCTGTTGGGTGTTTTTAGGTAGTATTTTTAAATACTTTAAAAAATAATTATGAATATTTTTTTTATAAAATTGCAGAATTTTTTAAAGAAAAAATTCGAATAATTTTTTAAAATACTTTCAAACACTATATTAATATCTCAGATGTTAATTCAATGGTTAAAGAGATCCATGTATATGTAATATTTTTCATATGGACTTGTACGTTATGTTATATAAAAGACATATTGTTAAATCTGCAGAAATGTTGTCCATTTTACAATTGCCAATAAATTTTTTTTTCTTCAGATCTTTCTTCTTTCAGATGACGATTAATGGTATTTCATAATTATAATTATAATCTATTAATAAAAATATGAAATTAATTATAATATCGAGTTAGCGGTATATATAAAGAGTAAGTCTCTTGTGAGATGGTCTCACGAATCTTTATCTGTGAGACGGGTCAACCCTACCGATATTCACAATAAAAAGTAATACTATTAGCATAAAAAGTAATATTTTTTCATGGATGACCTAAATAAGAGATCTGTCTCACAAAATAAGACCCGTGAGACCGGCTCACAAAGTTTTTGCCATATATAAAAAATAAACAATTTTGACTATAAAGTGTGATTAAGTATTTCTTAATACAAAACATTTCTTATTACAAGAATCAAGTTGACTTTCGAAATGCTTGGTTGGATTAAGTTAAATTAACATGAAAACTTCACTGAAACGGTATCACATATCAATTTGACGGATATTCTATTTAGATCACTTTTGAAAAATATTATTTTTTATTATAAATATTGTAAGGCCCGAGAATTTGATTACCGTAATCGGAAATGATTTGGGTATATTTACCGTAATCTGAGATTAATCTGGAATGATTTATTGATTAATTGAGATGATTATGGATAAAACGGATCAGACCGGGACAGACGAGAAAAGACACGGATTAGGTGCGAGGGAGGTGCCACTCGCGCACATACGCGACGTGATGCGCGAGCTGTGCGCGAGTTGGGCAGAAGATCTCGCGCATATGCGCGGAGTGATGGCGCGCATATGCGCGAGCTGTAGTATGCTTTGTCCAGAGAACCTCGCGCATATGCGCCGAGGTGAGGCGCGCATATGCGCGAGAGATGCCGAGACACACGCGCCGAGAAATGGTGTCTCGCGCATATGTGCCGAGTGATGTCGCGCATATGCGCGAGCAGTCCAGAAGCCAACGTTTTGGAACAGAAGCTTTGGCGCATATGCGCCGGATTGAGGCGCGCATATGCGCCAGTAGTTGCGAAGCCGAGCGTGGAGACCAGTAGGTCTCGCGCATATGAGCCATTCAGAGTCGCGCATATGCGCGAGTCATGCAGAACAAGAACATGCCACGTTTCTATCATGCACGAGTTATGTATATATATATACATACAAACGTTAATAAGGATAAATCGAGAATTGAGGGGAAGTTTTACTTCTTGATTTTAGAATTCGATTTACGAGAAATCCGTTCGTCTGATTTTGAATCCAAGGACAGTAACGAGTTCCTATCAACGCAGGCTACAAGTGGACGTAATTTTTATTACGTTTTGACATGTTCTGAAATTATGATGTTGTTGGAATTGAATACACGTCATATATGATGTTCTTGACATGTTAGACATCATAGAATCGAAGTCATATTAAGAAACGGACTGATTATGTAATTGTTATGATTTTTGGAATTGATTAACTGAGATTCGATGTCAGATTGGTGTTGTTATTGAAATTATGAATTGCACCGATATTGATTATGAGTTCTGGTATTATATCTGTGGTGTTGGAATTGACGGGGTTATCGAGACTGTATTGTTATACCGTCGAAACATCCGTAAATTGATATTGATCAGATTCAGTAATGATTTCGATTGTATCGTGATATCATTGGTATGAATTAGATTGTACCTTGTTCAGATATGGATCAGATTATATACCGATTTGAGTATTGATCAGAACGGGTCTTGAATTGAGTTATATACTGATATGGTATTTATGTGACTTGTCATTGCCAGACTGGGTATGGACAGATTGACATACAAGACTTTGTCTTCATCAGATCGTGAAGAGAAATGTATAAATAAATGTTGATTCGGGATTGCACAACTCGAGTTAGGTTTGACTTGAGTTTCCCAAAATCACATACTTTACTTTATTGCATTGATATTTGCAGATTATCAGATTGATATGTTTAGTCTATTGAATTATAGCAAAGCCAAAGTTTGAGTCTAGGGCAGATCAGCCTAGCTAGGGCAGAACCGCCGAGTATTTGTCAGAACCGCGTAGACTCTAGACTTACGGTGTATCGATGAGCTTAGATGTAGATCGACGTCTATTGTAGACATTCGATACAGCATACCAAAGTCTAAATTAGATCAGGATCCCTAGATTAGAATGAGAGATGAGTCGAGTCTTAGATATCGAGACTAGAACTTGATTTATAGATTTGTATTGATTTATGTTTCGTAGATTACGATTCAGATATTATTTACAGATTGGTATTGATACATGTTGTTTGATTATGCTACATGTGATAAGATATAATTCATACTTTTATGTTAATTCAGTTAACTGCATGTACACATTATTTATACGGGATTTATTCTCACCGGAGTATCCGCTGTTGTCTTGTTTGTATGTGTGCATGACAACATGTGGGACAAGATCGGGGTCAAGAAGATGATGAGAGAAGACGAGTTTAGAGTGGTGACTCCGGATTTATTGTAGACTTGGTTTAATACTTGAAATTTAGTAGTTAAACCTTAGACTAGTTTGAACTAGAAGCATGTTGTACAAGATTTGTATTATTATACTGGTTTGTATAATAGATTGATTTCATTACCTTCCGCATTTAAAAAAAAAATTAGACCCTGTTTATCTTAATTGATAATTAAATCCCAAAGACTATTAAGAAGATGATAGCGTCCAGGTCCCCACAACATGTGGTATCAGAGCGATAGATCCTTTAGATTAAGATAGAAGAGAATGACCGGGGTAGATTGAGTTTTCTTTCCTTGCATGTGATTGCTAGCATGAGATTTATTTTAATGTTGATTTACATTGTGTATGCTAGCATGAGATTATGTTTTATTGCTTTGAAATACATGGTTACCTGATTATCTGATTTGAGTTGGTATTATGTATTATCGAGTATGAATCAGATCTGATTCATGATCAGCAGTAAGATGATCAGAGAAAGATTGGAACAGATTTGTAGTATTTGAGTACTAATGTTTTGATAAGCAGATATACCTCCACGGAGAATCCCAGAAAGGGGTAGTACTTCGACTGAACAGATAGATGTATCAGAAACTCAGATGAAAATACAGTTGGAAGAGTTTCAGTTATTTCAGCCGCCGATTCTGAGTGGTATCGAGACATCTGAAGAGTGTGGGAACTGGTTTGATGACATAGAAATACTGTTTGATTTACTTGATTGTTCAGATTAGCAGAGAATTAAACTGATATTCCACCAGTTACGAGAGACTGCCAGGAGTTGGTGGATTACAAGTAAAAGAATGTTAGAACAGAGAGGTACAGTGATTTCGTGGGAAATATTCAAAACTGAATTTTATCGAAGATTTTTCTCAGTTTCGTACCGGGAGGACAAGAAAGCAGAATTTGAGAATTTGAGACAAGGCCAACTGAATATTGAAGAATATGTTGCGAAATTCTCTACTCGACTGCGTTTTGCTCCTCATGTAATTGGGAATGATGAAGCTATAGCGGATCAGTTCATCAGAGGATTGAACTCGGAAATATTTGCATTGATGAATATGCAGCGACCTTACCATTTTGTTGATGCCATGAGTAGAGCGAAGAGAGCGGAGGCGAGTCTAATTAGACAACTAAAAAGGGTGTGTGCGATGCAACCCCAGACACAGCAATCCACTCTTCGATTTGATCGCGGCAGCACGAGTGGAAAGCAAGATTTGCTGAAAGCTCGAAAGAAACCATTCAAGAAGTTAAGGAGCGGACTGAGCGGTTCAACTAGCTCCAGTGGTTCCAGCCCAAGTTATACTGGAATGTATTGCCGGATTTGCGGAGGGAGACATTCCACATAGCAATGCCAGGGAGTGACTGGTAGTTGTCGTATCTGCCGACAGCCGGGACATTTTGCTAGAGTTTGTCCCCAGAGAGATTCCCGAAGATTTCAGGGATCAGGACCATCTGGTGGTAGTGACCGAGGAACAGACCCAAGAGGCACTTGATGATATCGTGGTAGGTACTGTTCTTTTATGATTATATTGCATATGTATTGATATATATATTAATGCATTTCTTACGATTGTCTTTGACTGAGTTGCATTGATATATACGGTACCTGTTGGGTCTGTATTGCTGTAGTATTAATTTTTGTACCTTCTGGGAAAGAAAAATTGATATCAGAGATTTCTGTGAAATATCGTATACTACAGTAAGATGAGAATAAGATTGAGTTGGATTATGATGTACTTGTGTTTTCTGATTTGACCGCATTATTGATATTAATATGCTGAACAAGTACAGAACTATTATAGATTCCTTTCAGGAGAGTATAAGATTCAAACCAGATATGGTTGAGTAGAGATTCCACAGTAAGGATTCTAGATCTAGAATTCCTTTGATATCTGTGTTGTCTATGACTCGATTGTTACAGAAAGGAACAGATGGTATCCTTATGTATTCAGTAGATGTACTGAAATCGAGCCTAACATTGACAGATTTGCCAATGATATACGAGTTGGCTGATGTTGCCAGATAAGATTTCAGATTTGCCTTATATCAGAAAGATAAATTTCAGAATTGAGATCAGGTACTGTTTGTGCTTTAGAATTCAGTACAGAATGATATTAAATGTACAGAATGACACTGAATGAATTGAAAGAATTGAAAGATCAGTAGAAGAGTACCGACCAGGAGTTACATCTGATTTAGTGTTTCTCTTTGGCATGTTTCAGTATGTTCCGAGATATTCTGTTGAGTTCATGCTTGTTGTATCTATGATAGCTTAATATACTTACAGCATCTGATTGATTGAATCGAATATCTGAAGATTGTATTGAATACTCTGAGAACTGTGAATATTGTATACAAAAATTATTTAGATATGAATTCTGCTTGAAACAGATTGTATTCAGAATATGCGATATCTGAAGTTAGTATACCGATTGATTTTGACACAGTTGAGACCAGAATCAGTGACTGAGAATGATACCGATATCAGAAATATCAGAAATATCAGAAATTTCAGAAATGTCAGAATTGTCAGAAATTTATATTTGGTCTGAATTGACATATTTTCGTATACGATTGTTGTTTTGTGTCTGCTTGAGTATTGTTATATTTCTACAGCCGTATTTGATACAGATCAATGTGAACCGTTGAGATTATATACAGTTCAATCCGAATCAGAGCTGATTTCGAGAATTAAAGCAGTTTAGAAATGTGATCAGAATGTTCAGAACTTAATTTCGATAATCAGAGCAGAACATCGAACAAAGTAACAGATATGTGATTTTACTGTATGAGAATGATTATCTTGTGATATCAAATGTTTCAGAATGGTACAACAGAATTTGATATCGATAGTCAAAACAGAGTGGCAATCAGAATATCAGGTAGGTATTTTTTATTTACATTAAGAACTGATTGTTGGTGCATCTTTCGAATATGAAATGATAGATAGTGGCAGAAAAGCACATTATTAGATTCAGTATTATTTTGATGACTGAGAATGTATGATAATTCGAACAGACAGTTTTGAGAAAGATAGATTAAATTCGTTGTGGCAGAATTTATACTGAAATGTTGGCAGAATTTGTGCTGAAATGTCTGAATCGCCAATAAATGAAGATAGAAAGATAGAGATCAGAAGATTTATTACAGAATTTGTATATTTCTGACTAGACATGGGGAGTATATTTCGAAGAATTTCGTAATGAGATCACTGCAATACTTTCCAGATTGTGATGTAATATGATTGTGATTGACAGATTGTTCAATCTATATCTATTAGTTTGTACCAGATAACGTACAAACATGACCAAATGACACAGATCGATGTCAGAAAAGTGGTCAGAATAACTAGAATGCCGAAGTAGAGTATATCGGATTGTGATTTTGCTTGATTTTGTACTTTTGGCAGAATGTATAGCATGATTTTATCTACGGTTTATAGATTGACGTATAGTTGGAGTAAACTATCTAGATACTGGAGGATATACAGAAACTGTAGTGCTGGATTTTAGCACTAGTGACCTGATGTCTTGTCACTTTATGAATTATTGTATAATGATAGCTATCAAACGAGTATTGAGATAGCCACAGATAAGACATTGTACAGTGAGTACTGCAGATTTCCGCTGAATGGGAATGATATTACGATGATATCTGAGATTGAATTTGATAAAAGCAGAAATCTTTATAAAGAAAATGAAGCTGATTCAGAAAAGAATGAACACCAGCTTCGAATGAACCGATTTGATATGCCGACGTCGGATGGTGACGATTGGTATTTAAAGCCAAAGATTGAGTAAATCCTTGACTGGGATAAACAGATTTAATAACAGCTGATGATATGAATTTGGTATGAGCTGTTGATTGGTATATACGGATGTTGTATAGCCAGTATTTGCAAGCAATTTTATCAGAATGGTTTGGTAGAATGAGTTTGCTGAAGTAACCTCTAGTATACATTTCTTCCTTATCTGATTTGATTGCCTGTGATTTCGAGGACGAAATCATATCTTAGAGGGGGAGAAATGTAAGGCCCGAGAATTTGATTACCGTAATCGAAAATGATTTGGGTATATTTACCGTAATCTGAGATTAATCTGGAATGATTTATTGATTAATTGAGATGATTATGGATAAAACGGATCAGACCGGGACAGACGAGAAAAGACACGGATTAGGTGCGGGGGAGGTGCCACTCGCGCACATGCGCGACGTGATGCGCGAGCTGTGCGCGAGTTGGGCAGAAGATCCCGCGCATATGCGCGGAGTGATGGCGCGCATATGCGCGAGCTGTAGTATGCTTTGTCCAGAGAACCTCGAGCATATGCGCCGAGGTGAGGCGCGCATCATGCACGAGTTATGTATATATATATACATACAAACGTTAATAAGGATAAATCGAGAATTGAGGGGAAGTTTTACTTCTTGATTTTAGAATTCGATTTACAAGAAATCAGTTCGTCTGATTTTGAATCCAAGGACAGTAACGAGTTCCTATCAACGCAGGCTACAACTGGACGTAATTTTTATTACGTTTTGACATGTTCTGAAATTATGATGTTGTTGGAATTGAATACACGTCATATATGATGTTCTTGACATGTTAGACATCATAGAATCGAAGTCAGATTAAGAAACGGACTGATTATGTAATTGTTATGATTTTTGGAATTGATTAACTGAGATTCGATGTCAGATTGGTGTTGTTATTGAAATTATGAATTGCACCGATATTGATTATGAGTTCTGGTATTATATCTGTGGTGTTGGAATTGACGGGGTTATCGAGACTGTATTGTTATACCGTCGAAACATCCGTAAATTGATATTGATCAGATTCAGTAATGATTTCGATTGTATCGTGATATCATTGGTATGAATTAGATTGTACCTTGTTCAGATATGGATCAGATTATATACCGATTTGAGTATTGATCAGAACGGGTCTTGAATTGAGTTATATACTGATATGGTATTTATGTGACTTGTCATTGCCAGACTAGGTATGGACAGATTGACATACAAGACTTCGTCTTCATCAGATCGTGAAGAGAAATGTATAAATAAATGTTGATTCGGTATTGCACAACTCAAGTTAGGTTTGACTTGAGTTTCCCAAAATCACATACTTTACTTTATTGCATTGATATTTGCAGATTATCAGATTGATATGTTTAGTCTATTGAATTATAGCAAAGCCAGAGTTTGAGGCTAGGGCAGATCAGCCTAGCTAGGGCAGAACCGCCGAGTATTTGTCAGAACCGCGTAGACTCTAGACTTACGGTGTATCGATGAGCTTAGATGTAGATCGACGTCTATTGTAGACATTCGATACAGCATACCAAAGTCTAAATTAGATCAGGATCCCTAGATTAGAATGAGAGATGAGTCGAGTCTTAGATATCGAGACTAGAACTTGATTTATAGATTTGTATTGATTTATGTTTCGTAGATTACGATTCAGATATTATTTACAGATTGGTATTGATACATGTTGTTTGATTATGCTACATGTGATAAGATATAATTCATACTTTTATGTTAATTCAGTTAACTGCATGTACACATTATTTATACTGGGATTTATTCTCACCGGAGTATCCGGCTGTTGTCTTGTTTGTATGTGTGCATGACAACAGGTGGGACAAGATCGGGGTCAAGAAGATGATGAGAGAAGACGAGTTTAGAGTGGTGACTCCAGATTTATTGTAGACTTGATTTAATACTTGAAATTTAGTAGTTAAACCTTAGACTAGTTTGAACTAGAAGCATGTTGTACAAGATTTGTATTATTATACTGGTTTGTATAATAGATTGATTCCATTACCTTCCGCATTTAAAAAAAAAAAAATTTAGACCCTGTTTATCTTAATTGATAATTAAATCCCAAAGATGATTAAGAAGATGATTAGCGTCCGGGTCCCCACAAATATGACCATGATTGACTCATTTATATATAAAGATTCGTGAGATCGTCTCACAAAAAATCTATTTTTGAATTAATATCCTCATCGGCATCGATTAATTATTATGTTATTAATACTAAGCTATGTGTCCTTTCGTATTGGCATGAACAAATGTCGCGTTGAAAGATTAGGTAAGCGTATTTGTCGGCAATGATAGCATTTGGAAGCCCGGGCGCTGTGGATTACGAAGAGGTAAAATTATTCTTGATATTTTCCCCAAATTATATAATAAATATATATATATTCCGAACACTAATCTTCTTCAATTGTTTCTTAAAGCTCCATTTTACAAAATTATATTAAGTACAAACTATTGTTATTTGTTCTTTACAACAAAATTACTTTTTTAATCGATGGAATATTAGAAGAAAATATTTTAAAATAAACTATATGATTTATTAATATTCACATAATGATATTCACGTACTTGATCTTGTGAATAAAAAGCGAATTATTGTATGAGAAAATAAACCATAATTTATTTTTTCATTTTCATCAAACCTTTTTGTAGCTAAATTGTTTCACTAGATTCCTTACATTACAAAATTGTTTCAGTACATCCAGACTATTGCGTTAGTTCAAAAATTTATTCAGTGCAAATTAAAAAATAGCGGCGATAGGTTCTCACGTCATAAAAAAATATTTCCGTAAAAAAAATTATACCTTGGAAGTATCAATAATTTAAAAGAGATTGTTAGGGAAATAAAAAAATTCAATTGATGAAATATTTTTAACAATTTAGAATCTATTGCTTGGAAAGTCCAAACAAAATTTCACTGGAACAATAAAAATATAAAGAAAATATAATAAATAAAGATAAATGAAAAATAAAATAATAATTTAAATTTTTTTTGTGTAAAAGTATATAAGAATTTTGTTAGTGATTTGAAGATTATATATCTCTGGAAAAATTTAAGATTCAAAACAAATTTTAGTTAATAATCTTTCTCAGTTTTTTTTTCTTCCCAAATCTCTCACACTTTTTAATGGTGCCTCCATTTTAAATTACTTAAATGTTTCAAATCATCTTCATTCAAAAACTTCATCAAGTTTAATAAAAATTATATTTTCTTTAAATTAATTGATAACTAGTTTTTTCTGATTAAATTTCTACATAAATTTCGCCTCTATTTTCCTTCATATTCACACGATCAACCAATTTTCCCTTTGATGAATAAATTAATTTTTTTTTTTCACTCATGCTTAATGAATTTCGTTTCGTGGTTTCATAAATTTTCATTAAATTAAATTGTATGGCAAAAACTTGTATGCGACGGTCTCACGAGTCGTATTTTGTGAGATAGATATCTTATTTGGGTCATCCATGAAAAATTATTACGTTTTATTGTGAATATCGATAGGGTTGACCCGTCTCATAGATAAAGATTCGAGAGATCGTCTCACAAGAGACCAATATATATATATATATATTCATAAATAAAAGAGATAGTGTGTAACTTATATGAGACGGTTTCACGAGTCGTATTTTGTGAGACATATCTCTTATTTGGGTCATCCATGAAAAATTATCACGTTTTATGTTAAGAGTATTACTTTTTTATTGTGAATATCGGTAGAGTTGACTCGTCTCATCGATAAAAATTCGTAAGACCGTCTCACAAAAACCTACTATATATATATATATATATATATATAATTCTGGAATCTGGGTCAGGTACCTCGTTAATGAATCCTGATACCGCTGAGTGGTGAAAGACAAACCCCACCTACTCCCATTTAATGTATCTATACCATGCCTTAATCGCAATAAAGTCTCAGCTTTTCATGCACATCCACTTCTGCCAACAAAACCAAAATTCAAATCAACCCGAAATTCCATGACATCCTTCTCTCGATCTAAATTTTTTGAGATGAATCTTCTAATCGACGTGATATAAATTGAATCCGTAAATAAAAGATATCTATCTGGCTGAGTTCCTGCTGCACGTTTATAGTAGTAGATTTAATGACTACAACTGGTTTATTTATTTATTTATTTTTTGTATGGAACTAATTTTGTTTGAACTACTGATAACCGGTCCGCAATGGGGTACTTGTAACATTTAAATCGATATATATTTATTCAATGATGATTATTATAACATATAATAACAAAAATTAAGAGGAGCAAAATACATGTTTCGGCGGGTACGTAGAATGGGAAATTGAATTGATAGTTGTCCAAGATTTTTGCAAGTCGACCTTCTTCTTGTTCACCGTAAATGGGCGGTCTGAATTCTGAGACCATGTTCAGATAGATACAGCTACTTCAGAATCTGAGGCCTTGAGTGATGTATACAATGGATTCGGAGACGCCATTGTTGTCGAGTAAGCAAGAACCCGCAGAAACTTTGTTGAACCATCAGAAAAGCAGGTATTCTATCAACACCCTGAGATGTGATTTCTTGTCCAAATTGCCTGACAAGGTGAAGTCGGGCCTTGATCCTGAATCCCCGTTTCATATTGACTTCTCCAAAACACCCGCCTTAGCTCAAGGTACCCACGCCACGCTTGTGTCTTAATTTCTTTCTTTAGATTGATAATCTCGTTTCTTTTTTGGGTTCTTCTGAATTCGTAGAAAAATAAAGGTTCTTTCTTTCTGGAACAATATTGAGCTATGTAGCCGGTAGATTTTCTGCTGAGAAGGAACATATTCATGGTGAAGTTATTTATAGATCAATTAATCTGTATGGATCTGTATATGTTCTGTGTGTTTCAGGCGAGAGAGAGTACTACGAAAGGCAATTCGCGACCTTGAAGTCCTTCGAGGAAGTTGACTCCCTACATTCATCCAATGCCATCGATGAACGGCTGGAACTTCAAGAACTGGCGGAACATGAAAGGGCGATGAATGTTTCTAATTGGGCCAACGTTTTCCTCCTTGGGTTTAAAGTAACTAATTGATGATGCTAATTGATTTTGTCATATTGCCTTTTCACCACTGAGTATATGTTATATGACATATTCGACCTTTTTTTCACAGATTTTTGCTACCGTAAAAAGTGGGTCTTTGGCCATTGAAGCTTCAACACTGGATTCTTTGCTTGATCTTATGGCTGGAGGAATACTTTGGATCACCCACTTGTCAATGAAAAACATCAACATCTACAAATATCCCATTGGGAAATTGAGGGTTCAACCAGTCGGCATTATCATTTTTGCTGCTATAATGGCAACTCTTGGTGGGTATAAACAGAGGTGTTCTTTTAAGCATTTATGGTATTAAATTCTGCAGAGGAACATATGTATCGAGGGTTAAGATTTTTGATAATTTTTCAGGATTTCAGGTGTTAGTGCAGGCTTTAGAACAGCTAATTCAAGATAAGCCTACAGAAAAGATGAGTTCAGATCAACTGATCTGGTTGTATGTCATCATGCTTACTGCTACTGGAGTTAAACTTGTTCTTTGGATTTACTGCAGAAGGTCTAAAAACAATATTGTTAGAGCCTATGCCAAGGTCTACTCTCAAACCGATTAATGGTTTTAAGGATGAAAATTATTTCACTAAATGATTACTCTACATGACTATTTTAGGACCATTACTTTGATGTTGTGACAAATGTGGTGGGGTTGATTGCTGCGGTTTTTGGAGATAAGTTTTATTGGTGGATTGATCCTACTGGTGCTATTTTTCTGGCTCTTTACACAATCTTCAATTGGTCAGGAACTGTTCTGGAAAATGCAGGTTTCTTCTTTATATACATATATATATCACACACATTGTTCTGTTTGCAGAGGAATTACTTGACCATATTACTGTTACTGTCTTTCCTTCTGACAAGAAAAATTCCATTCAAGGTTTTTGGTATTCATGGCAAGTTTCTTGATATACATGGCAGGTTTCATTCAAGTTTTCGTGGTGCAAATACAGAAGTTTGTTAGAGGCCGTTTTTAAAAAAGTTTGAGCTCATGAGAGTTGGACCAATAATAGTTTTTACATTCTAATATGGCATCTTATATATAAGTGTAAGACTTGGAATATTTGCCCAGAATAACATATGAGGCGCATACCTGAATTTTGGTCAGGTATTGAGCTACAGAGACTCTGAAATTACTTATCAAGACCAACTTAGTCCGATATTTCGAACTTGTGAGCTTTTGGCCCTGGCACTATTGAAACTAGTCTATCCTAAAAGATCGAGCTAATGGGAAATGGTCAATGATAGCTTTATACATTTAACAAGCTTCTTAATGATTCACATTAAGAATCTCTGCCAAATAAGTACAAGGCTGATTGAGTGCCTAGAAAATTCATAACCGGACTTGTACACTAAAGATTTTGGTTCTTTTAAAAATTCTTTAAGCATGGTGCTCACTTTTGGCTACTTCATTATGGTTGGATCATTTTCTGTAGTTTCATTGGTGGGAAAATCAGCTCCTCCTGAAGTGCTGCAGAAACTTACCTATCTTGTTCTGAGACATGATCCTCAAATAAAACGTGTCGACACTGTCCGTGCTTACACCTTTGGTGTTCTTTACTTTGTGGAGGTAAGTTGAGCAGTTTGTTCTGTATGGCTTCCTCCGTCAAATATCATAGATGTTAATGTGAAATTACGGCTTACTCATATGCATTCGAATGGGGAGCAGGTGGACATTGAGCTTCCAGAGGATCTGCCATTAAAGGAAGCTCACGCGATCGGAGAATCACTTCAGATAAAGATCGAAGAACTTACCGAAGTCGAAAGGGCTTTTGTCCATTTGGATTACGAATGTGATCATAAGCCTGAACATACAATACTCTGTAAACTCCCAAATAATGATTCCTAACTTGCAATATTTGCACTTCATCTTCCTGGAAACATACAGCGTTCTGAAAATGGGCTGAAATGAACATGCATGTCATTGGGACCGGTTTGTGGGGCCGACTAGAAAAAAAAATTGTTTACCAAAGAAACTAAATTATGTTTCTTTATGTGGCGGCCAATTTCAAATTATATTAACACGATGTGAATGTTGGAAGATAATAAATCTGGAAATCGGAAAACAAGATTTTATAAAATTTGAATCAAATGTGGGATAAAACAAAAACACGTAATCAATAAAAGCAAAAACTTGTGTGAAATGGTTTTACGGGTCGAATTTTGTGAGACGAATATCTTATTTGGGTCCTCCATGAAAAAATTTTATTTTTTATACTAAGAGTATTATTTTTTATTGTGAATATCGGTAAGGTTGACCTTTCTCACAGATAATGATTCGTAAGACCTTCTCACAAGAGAGAGGCTTTCTCATCAATAAATATTTAATCATTCACACGCCAACCGCGTGAATGTGTACTTACGTGGCTACGTTTGGTTGGAGGATAAACTTATGAAATGATTAAGACAGAAATGATAAAAAGAATGATTGAAGTAGATAATGATAAAATAATATTATATTTGATATGATTGTTAAGAATGTGATAATTAATAATCTTTTGATGAATTGACGAAATTGTCCTTCCACTTTTGCGGCGGTGGTGGTCGGCCAGCGGTGTGATTGCCGACGGTGAGGCGGGCGGCCGGCAGGAGAACGGGTGGTCGGATGCGGCGGCGGTCGGGCAGCGGGAGGAGGGGGTGGTCGGCAGCGGGAGGCGACATCGGGCGACGACCGGCGGTGGTCGACCGGCGGCAGGGCGGTCGGTGGAGGGAAGTGGTGGTGAGTTTGGATTTAAGAGAATGGTAAAATTGGAAAAATATGATGTATTAAGAGTAGGATAAATAATCCTAGGGGGTGAGGAGTGATTATTTTATCCCAGTTAATATAACCTAATCATTCATAAGAGGGATTGACTTGGTTAAATAAAAATTCTACCAAACATGAGATTAAGTGGATTAAAAATTCATAAACTCACCTTATCTCCCAACCAAACGCAGCGACGAAGTATAAAAATTAACTAGCTCACACCGTCATTGTTCTATCGACACAAGGGAAACTTTCTACACCCCTAGAAGAACAGATAATATGATTGCATGTGGAAAAAATGTATGAAAACTTCTTACATCATTTTCATTGTCGATAAAAAAATATTCTAAAATGAACATATAAATAACTCACTATAATTTCAAAATTTTATATTTTTATGAATATATGTAAATTACATTGAATACTTTAGCCATATCACGAAAACATATTCTAGAAATGACTTGATATTATTTATGTTGTAGTGATATGATTATTTAAAATTTATGTTGTAGTGTTATGATTATTTAAAAATTCGATAATAATAAAGAAATAATTTAGTAATTATAAAAATTTTGAAAAAAGTTTACAAGATATGATACTTACAAGTGAATTATAAATTTAGAGAAATCTTTTTATTATATTTTTTAAAAAATAAGATATAATAATTTGTGTAACTTGAAATAACTGTTTTTTATACTTTATAAATTAGACTAGACATCAAAATTAATTATCTTAATTTATCAAATTTAATAATGATGATGATAGTGTATAGATTATGTCAAATTTCTTGGTATAGCCTTTTTCTTGGCGGTTATCTCTAAATACCTGATTTCTCACCCAATGTGACATGTCCTTTTAATTTTTAATCCATATTTTTTAAAATATTTTCTTAATTATAATATATTGTAATAATTTCTTTCTGCATTCCATTTGGATTTTTTGAGTATCACAATATCATACAGAAATAGGTTACTTCGGTCATTCCAACCCGTTGCAATATTTTAGTATAACTTTAACTTCAAAATAACATAATTTTGCAGTAAATCTAAAACTATTATCCAATCTACCAACTCTAAAATCAACTCTAAAAAGAATATTCTTCATTATTATATTTAAAGCAATTATATTATTTGTCGGGTTAAGCGTATGAGATGTTATCATGTATCAATCTGCTGACATTGCGTCATTTGATCTGGTTGGCTAAGTGGACCGTAAAAGAGTGACACCAAATCTTAACATAAAATATTGTCTCTGTGGGGACATGGCCGATGGTAGGGAAATGATAAGACTGATGTCTAATGGATATGAGACATCACCAGCAGATATACACCCACCTCTCCGAACTCATGGGCCTAACAGCCGTACCCATTAGTACACAATTGGTGCACTCTGCGCTGCCACAAGTATAAGAAAATAAAGTTGTGTCTTGGCTAACAACTATAGCTTTTGACCTAGTAGTAAGCGCTTGATCCTAACAATTGGGGCGAGAGCCTTTCCTTCCCCTATATGGAACGGAAGGAGGATCGGCACCTGAACGATAAAGAGGGTGTGTGAGCTCAACGGATAAAAGTTACTCTAAGGATTGTTAGAGTAGATGCTCTGCAAGCCAACTGTTGGCTAGAGATTTTATTGACTCAGTTGTAATTAACAATATTTATTTTAATATAATTCATTATTTCATGGTTTGTTATTTCTTTATCTGTATACACATATTATCAAACATAGATAAAGACCTTGATTATACTTTAATACAAATGAATCGTAATTCGATATTGAAACTCGTTTGTAAACATTGTATAATCTAAATTCGTTCCTAGTCGATTCAGCCGCCTAAAACATGGATAAAGGTCGCTTGAGCTTGAGACTAGCATCTGTGATGTTGTATACTGCGTTTCTTGGTAAGGGCATAGAGATGTCCAAACATGCAGATGGGTAGTCATATGATGATTATACCGAACAACCCTCCCTCGGACTTTCCAAGTGGTTATCATTCATCGAGAGGATAAGTCCGTGGTTATGATTGTACACCATTAGTCCTTACGACTCGGGACAACACTGAGGCTCTATATGCTAGGGCTGTGCTTTGACTCGTTTACCGGCTCCATGAGAGTCATCACGTGGCGAGGTTGGGTACAGTTGCGACACATATAAGAGCCAGTGCATTGTAGTCGGGGATTCACCGCTCACCTGCAGGTGTGGATATCCTATGTGATATGATGTAATAATAGTGCATGGAATCTCTGGCCAGAGTATGAGATGTACGTTGGAGAAAGAGTTCTCCAATAGTACACGCGATGCCACTATTAAAGTTATCACATTATAATCGAATTAATATGCAACCCTCGATGAACCAATGGTTGCAGATTCGATCGGGATATATGAGATGAAGAGACCGTACTGTACGTTAATCATAATCGACCGGTTCTTGCAGGCACTATCAGTGATACCTAGGGGATCATGGGGCGATGTTACTAGACGCTCTTACCATGATCCGATGGGTGCAATCAGAAATGAGTTCTGACATTCTTGATCAAGGTGTTGATGAAAAGAATGAGGCTAACTAGGGTAAGCCCGAATAAAGAATTATATCCTGAATCACAAAGAGTTGTGAACTCACGGCTAGCTGTATCCCTGAACCATTGAGGGTCACACAAGCACTGGATCGTTTGTTCACGTTGAGAGAATAAATTCAAGAAGTTGAATTTATATTATAGTAAATTCAAGGAGTTGAATTTATGATAATTAAATTTTGAGAGAATAAATTCAAGGAGTTGAATTTATAAAAATTTGAGAATTTAATTTATTAAACTCAAATGTTGGGTTTATTAAATATTAAATTTTGAAGGTGATGAAAATTCAAGTAGTTGAATTCATAATTTAAATAATAAATTCAAATGTTGAATTTATAATATATTTAATTAATTAAGCTCAAAAGTTGAGTTGATTAAATATTAAATTAAAATTGGTGGTAAGTACGTTTAATGGGCTTGTAGGAGTACAAGTCCAATATACCATATAACTAAAGTTTTAATGGACTTTGATTAAATTAATTAAACTAGTTGGACTAGCCCAATTAATTAAATCAAGCCCATTAATGTTAATTATGTTATTAGGTAATGGGATAATTATATAAATGGATTGAGAAGTCAAAACCCTAGCCTCCAAGACCACCAAATTTTCGAGAATCCCAACCCCAAGGAAAGAAAATAATCGGCCACCTTCTTAGGAGAAGGGTTTTTGAGCCGTCTCTCAAATAATCTTCTCCTACGTTAAATATCTTCCAATATTTCTAGTGCAATTTGGAAGAAGATCAAACAATTCAGTCGTGGACCTGATTAGACGACACGAAAGGAGTCTCTTGAAGAAAGTTCGTAGGGATTCATCAAGAGCCAGATCTGTAATACCGGATCGGTTGGTGTCCAGTGATTAATTCACCAAAGGTATAACGATTCTAACCTCCTATGTATGTTTTAGTTATAATCATACGATCGCCCAAAGCAAAACACATCTTGAATGTCAAGATCTAAAATTTTTAAAACTCCCGCTGCCTTTGAGCGTGTAGAAAACCAGATCCAACAGATAAGGACAATCTCTAAATGATTTTGATGAAAGATTTAACAACGTGGTAATTGAATTAGCTTGTTGTTGGACAGAAATACACCAACATGGAAATTGCTCTGAAAGTTAAGAGAGAATTGCCCAGATGTCAAAACCATTGCGATAATATAATCCAAATATTTGAACACAGTGGAACTACATGATACATTTGAAGATTTGAATGCATAGGAGTTTGAACTAGAGACAAAGACTGAAGGAGAATCCTCATTCAATCAGCCAACAAAAGCCTTATATGTCACTGTTGAACCGTCTACTAAAAGTACTATTGAACAAATTAACAATGATACTATGTCACTGTTTTAAAGAAATAGGAAGATTCACACAGAATAATCAAAGTCAGTTTCATAATAAAAATGAGAACTAAAGAAACATTCATCTATAATGATACAAATTGTCTTAACCATGGATCAAAAGACATTCCAAAGAAAGATGACCGAGAGAAAACATAAAATATTCAAGAAAGGAGAACAAAGTTCAAAAAGGACAAAAAAGCAATGGTTGATTAAGAAAACAATAGAAAATGTGCTGATATAGATTATGAGTCTTCTAACATAGAAATCCAATCCAACGAAACTGATTATGAGAAATTTCAGTGCTTGATGGTCGATGCTTATATGGAAACAACAAAATATGAGATATTTAACTTTGAATGTGAAGAATTTACACGAAATGATCTTACTAAAACATTGCACGACATGATAATGTTCGAAGCTTTCTTAATCATTAGAAGAAGTCAAAGCTGAAAACAAAAGCCTGATTAACCAAATCAATAAGTCCGATTGTATACAAAAGGATAATTGTGAAAGTATTAAGGATTAAGTAAGTAAGCTGAGAATGGGGAATGAAGGGGCAAATGCAGGTTGGATGCAACTACAATTCATCATTGTTCTTAAATTGCAAACCAAGTAGCACACACAAACTGACCAGACAAACTTTCAATCTTGAAGAAACTTAATTTTTTTAAAAAACAGATTAAATTTTTTTTAATCATTTTCTTAATGAAGGGTATTTGAGTCCTTTTAAGAAAGTAAATAAATATTTTTAAAACATTACAAGGCAGCGGGGTTGAAGAATAATTTTACGAAAATCCCAAATCAATTTTGGTACATGCGTTCTCGCTCTAGCTTCCGAGCCCTAGAAATCAATCGTCCCTCCGAATATTCTGCAACTCCGGCAGTCGATTCCTCGTCCACCTCCATGCGAACGCCTCAAATTTCGAAGCCCGAAGTGGTAGATATATCAATCTTGGATTCATTTTGAAGTAATATATGCATGAGAATAATTGTCTTATTTTTTATTATTCGTTGCTGTATTTTTCAAATAATGGAAGTCCTAGCGTTATGGTAAGTGAAGCTTAAAACATGTGTAGCTCAATTGCCATCTGGGAAGTTTAAAATTTGGTCAATTTCTATATTTTTCTACCTCATTCAGTGTGCTGTTAAACTGCAGAGGAAGCGGATTGGTTAGCGAGCGAAACGATCTTTTTTAAGAGATGGCTATTGCGAGGACAGGGGTTTTTGTGGACGACTATGTAGAGTGTGAGCTTTTCATTTCTATATAATCGCGGTGTTGGTTAAATTATAGAGGGTGATGTTGATTATTTGTTGTTTTTTGGATATTTAATGAAAGATTCTAGCACACTTCCGGGGGAGTTGCAGAGACTTCTTAACACCATTCGAGAACTTGATGAACGCTCCCAAGGTTTAGCTGCTATTATTTGATGTAGTATATGTTAGTGTTTGCTTCTTTTGCATGATCGATTGCTGATGTTGCTGCACTAAAGCTATTATATGAAAAATGACTAACATTGTCTCTGTATCTGAGTGTTCTCATTTAAGCTATGATAACTCACACGAGGCAACAAACCAAGTACTCTCTGGGGTTGGCATCTCAGGTGAACTCTATGTGGAGGAAAAACAAGGAGGTGGAAGAGGATGATGAGGATAAGATTTTTGAAAAGCTTCGAAAGGAGATTGAGGTGAACCAGGACAATGCCCTCAGCCTTTGCACTGAGAAGGTTTTACTGGCTCGACAAGCTCATGACCTTGTAAGCCCTTCTATATATATTTGCCATTGTTGCATTGATTACTAGTATCGTGCGGAAGGTTTCTTTGCCATTCATTTTGTTTATTTTCTGCGTTCAATGTTTTAATTGACTTGCAAAGTAGTTGTGTCTGAATCCATTCTTTTACCCTGTCAGATGAAATATTTCACCTTTGGTTTTGATGATAATAAACCTTTTAACTCAGTTAATGATGCTTGTTAAGTGTTTTGTCTGTTTGACAAGGTCGGTTCTATATGAATTGAACTTGCTCGGAAAACATTTGAGAAGTGTTTGATGTTTAACTGCATTTTTCGGTCACTTCTGCTTGCTCAGTGAAATACCATTTTCAACAAGCTTTGGCTCCTTTTGTCACTTCTATATGTGTTTTCTCTCTTTATCTTGGTCCCATGTTTGGACACTGGAAAAAGGCAAGCTTTTCGTTGGCTTCTTGTTTCTTGGTTTTGTGTGGTGAATTAAGGAAGGAGTCAGCCTGCTATCTGTTGTGGCCATGTCTATATATTAGGGAAGGTGATAAATTTTTATTATTTGCGACTTTCCAACAGATTGACAGTCACGTAAGACGTCTTGATGAGGATCTGAACAACTTTGCGGAAGATCTGAAACAAGGTACTCCTGGGGATTTTGATATAGTGTGTTCTAGTTTGGAAAACAGCTTGATAGTTATTTCTTTAGTAAATTTAGCCGGGGCCCTATGGCTTGTAAAAGTTTGACAAGTTCTTTATTGTGGATTTCCAAGATCACATGATATTCTTTGTTGTGGATTTCTGAGTTTGACAAGTTCTTTGTTGTGGATTTTAACATGGTGTATTGCTTCGAAAACAACTAGATATTACTTTTCTACTAAAAGGTCTAGGAAGTTTTTATTCTGAATGGTACTTATTACCCAACGGTAATGTCAGCCCTTTATGGACCAACAAATTGTGTGAGCTTATGTCTATGCGTGTGTAGTTTCTAAGCCCAACAAGGTGGGTGTGAGCTAGTTAGCCAACATGCCTGTTTCTAGCATAGCTTGCCAAAATAATTATATTGATGATGGATCATGTCCATAATAATTTTTGCAGAAGGTAAAATAGCACCAGATGAATTGGCTGTGCTTCCTCCATTACCTTTAGTTCCTAAAAATGAAAAGCGTAGGTTCCACGGAACTCCTCAATCAAAAAGGATTGATTACAGGGATAAGGATTGGGACAGGGAGCGCAACAGAGGTTTGGATCTCATGCCGCCTCCTGGCAGCCTTAAGAAAGAATTTGCTTCTGCGGTTGAGCTAGATCAACCCATTGATCCAAATGAACCTACTTACTGTGTTTGTCATCAGGTCCTGACTTCCGTATCCCCGATTTCTAGTTTGAGTGCCTGCTTCAGAATTAACACAATGTTGTATGAAGCACTACTGAAATAATACTTGTTGTGCAGGTTTCTTTTGGTGACATGATTGCTTGTGACAATGAAAATGTAAGTTTATTTTCCCTTCTTTTTCTCCTCTTTTCCCTGAACTTGTTCAAAAATAGTCTTTTCTTTCCTGTTTGGATCATTTAGTCTTAGAAATGGGACCAATAATTCTTGAATGCCTGTTAGAAGAGGTTGGCAGCTTCCATGAATCGTTGCTACATTACCGAAATATATTCTTTTGGTGTAATGTACTCAAGGCATGGTTTAAATATATTGAACGAAGGGTGGGAATAATTTGGGTGTAAATATTTGCCATTACTTGTTAAAATTGAAATGGACTTACATGTGTACATTTTTCACTCTTGGGTTTTGTTGACAGTGCCAAGGGGGTGAATGGTTTCATTATGCCTGCGTCGGCCTCACACCAGAGACGAGGTTTAAAGGAAAGTGGTTCTGCCCGACCTGTAGGCTATTGCCACACTGAAGCTATTTCATTGTTAACTGCCGTTTGCTGGTGTCATAAACGGATTGTCTTCCTCGTAAAAAAATGTTGATAGAAAGGTTTTATTTTCTCTTCAGAAAAACTCGTTCTAATATTTGTATACCAAGAAGATCAATTTCTTGAAATATAGTATTTTTTTTCCCAAAATTTCTTTGAAAAACTTGATTTTCAGACCAATACAATTATACATGCCCAAACCACAGACTTCTTCTAGGAGTATTTTATTCGGGTAGAAATTCCATTACTGTTCAAACCTCGTATAAATTGAACCAAAATTTTTCATTGTTAACACCATTTATCCAAAATCAATATAATTTCTCCCTGTATCGGTCAATTTGATCAGATTTCTAACAAATAAATTTTAGAATCGAATTTTTAAGATTGGAAATACTTAAATACAACAATGAATAAATCAATTTTTTTAATGATCACGATAGCAGGCAGCATATCTTTGTCCTCGTAGCATTTTTTTTCTTGCTCCCATAAATGAATATTATATGTGTTTATCAGAATTAAATGTTAAATGTTACAACATTTCAGACAACATGTAGCGAAATATATAAGTTTGTAACACAAATTGTCTTTAAGTAAATACGATGGAACAAAATAAATTTTGCACAAGTATCAATATTTGCGTGGTGACTCAGGGTAAAAATAATCACTAGAAAACCAATGAGTTTATACAAAAACTATCACTATTGATTTTAATCAAAAACCAATTTCCTCAACACATTAAGAAAATCAAATGCTTCCTAAAACAAAGAATCATATTAAAACAATATATAAGGAAGCAAAATATGATGTCAAAACTGGAGCAACAAAAAAAATCTACAGCCAACGCCTTCACAGTTGTTCTCTGCAGATGTCTTCAACAATCACAGCAACACGTGGATACATCATTCTTCGATCAGTATCAACCTTGTAGATTGTTTTCTTCTAAATTTTATGGAGTGCAAAGGTGCAAGAGTATGTATGTGCTTATGTGTAAATCACCCTTTTTTGGATGAGATGAATCCTCTTATTTATAGCCATAAAGTTTATCAACAAAGAAACCTACACAATATGAAAAGTAAGAGTTTTATTGGAAACACTCTTTTTAAACAAAGATATCATATCATAAAAATCTTAACATAATTATCACATTAGTTATCACATTATCTAGAAAGACAAAACCATATTTAAATATTCAAAATCATATCAACAAGGAAAAATTAATCTTGTGAAATAAATTTAATACGAAAATTATATTTCCTTTCAATATCCCCTTTTTGCCTTTATGGACAAAATGATATCAAACTCAATTTCTCAGTTAAACTCCAGTTAACTCCCTCTTAATATGAGAATTTTTCTCCCCCTGAAAAAAATCAATACCTGAAAAATATCATTAACAATTCATTAAAGTATAGTAAACATAAACATATCAGGGAAAGCAAAAACTTTTGTCAATCAAATCAGATATAAACTACCATACTATAAGAGAAAAACATTAAAAGAGAAAACATAAAAATTATCAGATAAAAGTCATTTGATCCTTTCAATTCGCAGTCCCTTCATCAGTATTTTCACCATCCTTGGTGCTAGATGGTCCAACAGCTTCAGCATCAGCATCAGCATCAGCTTGGGTTTGAGTTTGAGTTGCATCTCCTCTTTTTTTTTGTCCAGAATGGACAACTACCTACATAGCCAGTCGATAGTCAGCAACTAAGTTCTCATAGTAGGCCAGATCAGCTTTGCCCTGAATTATCTTGGCCAGAGCATGGTCTATCTGGGCTTGGATGTCAGTCGTTGAGAGCGTTACATATGCCGTAGATCTGGTAGTATCGTGAGTACTTTGAGGGATATCATCCGCAGTAGGAGAAGTATGATAATCCGACCATGGAAGATTGGTGTCAGAGAGTTGCTCACCAATGTCCCGAAAAAATCCTTGAGATATAAGAATTCCATAGATCAGTGACGGGAACAAGAGCTTTGATGCTTTGAGGCCTCCTTCAGCATATTGAAGCACAATCTTAAAGACTAGCTTACCAAAGTTAAACACTCTTTTAGCCCCAATGGAGTATAGAACCAAAGCTTGGCGTCGGGTCAAGATGGTGGAATTTGTAGAATGTGTCTAATTTCGAATGGCCAGTTTGTGTAACACCAAATAAAAAGAGGTCAAGTTTGTAGCTGAGAGCCATTGTGGATGTGCTGGAAATTTGGTGATAAGAACCCCGGTGAGTGTGGAAGTGACATCGTGAATGTCAGAAGGGAATCCATCTTCAGAATCAGTTGGTGTATGGTAGTGTAGATTGATCGCAGCGAGATTGAACTCAGAAATTTTGGTCTCGAACAAATAATTTCCCATATTTAGCTGATCTTTCATCACTGACTCCTGGTGATAGATTGGCATAGAATTTCAGCACCAGTTTGCGACAAAATGGTGTGACGGCTGAAACAATTGAATAAAGCTGGCAATCTGTAAGAAATGCTATCAAATTTTGCCTTGCAAAGGCATCACCATCCACATTCTTTTTTTCCAGAAAGTCTCGATGTGCATACAGGTGCCATTGAGCAATTGATTTTTCAGTGTAGAACTTTTCACTGAAACAATTGAATAAAGCTGGCAATCTGTAAGAAATGCTATCAAATTTTGCCTTGCAAAGGCATCACCATCCACATTCTTTTTTTCCAGAAAGTCTCGATGTGCATACAGGTGCCATTGAGCAATTGATTTTTCAGTGTAGAACTTGTCACTGAAGGCCATAGTCAGATCATAACAACTGAGATCGGTGTTTTCTCCAGTGTCCTCAACATCTTCGGCAGCATCTGCAGCAGCAGGGGAATCTTCACTGCTTGCATCAACAATAATAGTAGCCTCATAAAGGGCTTCATAAGAGATGTGAGAAGATGAGGAAAAGTCAGAAACCTCGGGACGGTTTTCCTCAAATTCTTGCATAATTTTAGCATCGGGTTCATCATTGGAATTTTTTCTGGGTAGGCGCAATACTAGAAGGGACATAACACTTGTCCATCTTCAAAGTGGCCATGAACTGGGCCAAAGAGATTTAACCTTCATCAGGTTGGGTAGTCTCTGCTGGAGGAACAGTGGTGGCATTCTCATTGGATTCTGTAGCTTCATTAGACAAAGAGCTACTCGTCTTTGCCGATGCAACATTCTTTCGAGCCACAAACTCATAATCCACATCTTCCGAGTCATCCCCCGAAGTGTTCTCTAGATCAGCAAGGGATGGTTGGCTGGCCCTTCTCCTTTGTGGCAAAATCGCTTGGATGTAGTCAGATCAGGGTGGTACCCTCTCTCTCTTTTTGATCTTCTGAATTGCGGTGGAGGTGGACATGCCATATTGACAGCAGTAAAATCAGGCAGATCATCAATGTTAATTTCATTCCCCGGCTCGCCTGGGGCGATTACTTCCAGTGGCACATGCTCTTCAATGGTGGGTATCATCTCCAGAGAGGGTTCAACAATAGATGTTGTAGGAGATGTCGTGGGAGAAGGGGTAACACCGTCTCTGTGTCTCATTTCACTTCTAATGTTGAGTGGGTCATATCCACTTTATGTCATTGATTCAAACCGAGTTGCGAGTAAGGAGGAAAAACAAGGAACTTTCAGAGAATTGGGAGAAATAACACAAAAAAAGTTACAAAATCTTGCGGAAAGAATTTTGCAGTTAATGTGAAGTGGAACAATGTGGATTAAAGAGATAAGCATATACTCTCAGTACAACGGTAAAAAAAATAAAATCAAGATTCAATAAATCAATTGATTTGATCCTAACGGTAAAAAAAATAACGACCAAAAGATTTTTAACCGTGATCAATTTCCAAAATTACATAGATAATCGCGTCCAATTTCATTTCAAAATAATTTCCAGATTTCAAGCCCACATCGATTTAACACCATTGAACCATAAAATATTCACAAATATTGGATTTATAGTCAAATATAGAATTTCATCGAATTTTCTCTGTTGAAATACTCAACTCCTCATGACGCAACAATATTCACAATATTTATGTTTATGCATGACCTAATGACGTCTAGAAATAGAGTGTAACTGAAATAAAAACATGAAAACAAGTATGAGATATGTTCACAGACGAAATGTTTTCACAAATGTTGACAACATCTCCTGACAACACGTCCAATTCCAAACATTTATTTTGATTTTTTTGCACACTTAGAGGCTTATCAACTTTCTGATCTTAGAAGTGGTAGCTCCCACACTAGAAGAACAGTCTTTTTTAGTACTCCTCTAGATAGATTTTTTTCCAATTTCTTCTATTTTAACTTCTGTAATAAATTCAGAAGAGGTAGCTCCCACACTAAAAGCACAGATCATTTGACTCTTTTAGGTAGTTTTTTCCAATATTTTCTTCTGATACAGAACATATTTTTAATTCATTTTTCTTTTTACTCAATCTTCTTAATTCACCTTTGACAAGGGTCGAGGTTATGGAGTACATGATCATACTTCAACTACTTTGTGATTTAATCAGATTACTAATCATGTCCGAGTGTGTTTAGTTAAATATAACAAGAAATTGTAAGTGCACCAGAAGATTATGCAACAATATTCCAATACATCATATCACAATATGAATGAAACGCAGAATGCCTAAGTCCTAGAAATGCACATGCGTGTCAGGTGTTGTCCGATATGTTGTAACATCTAAGACAACATTATGATGGTTTAGAAAGAACACATGCTGAGAGACTTCCTAAGATTGTCAAAATCCAATGCTTTTGTGGATATGTCGGCCAGTTGGTTATTTGTACCAACAAATTCCATTCGAATCAACCCTTTTTCTACTAGATCTCGAATAAAATGATGTCGGATGTCAATGTATTTTGTTCAAGAGTATTGTACTGGATTTTTGAAATAAAAATTGCACTATAATTATCACAATACACAAGTAGGGTTTCACTCTTAAGTCCATAGTCTTCTACCATTTGGTTCATCCATAATAGTTGAGAGCAACAACTTCCAGTTGCCACATATTCAGATTCAGCAGTGGAAAGTGAAACACAATTTTGTTTCCTACTATGCCACGAGATTAAATTATTGTCAAGATAAACACAACCTCCATATGTACTCTTTCTATAATCTAAATCACCAGCCTAATCAGTATCAGAAAAACCTAGCAAATTGGATTTAGTTTCTTGAGTGTACCATAATCTAATCCTAAATCAATTGTTCTTGCTATATAACGTAGAATATGGTTAACAGCTTTTAAGTGAGAGATTTTAGGATTGACTTGGTATCTAGCACACAAGCATACACTAAACATGATGTCATGTTGACTGTCTGTCAAATAAAGGAGGCTTCCTATGATGCTGCGGTATAAAGTGTTGTCAACATTTTCGGCAATATCATCTTTGTTCAATTTTTCACTCGAGCCTATAGGTGTCTTCATGTGTTTGATGTTTTCATTTGCTAATTTCTTAACTAGATTTTTGACATACTTACTTTGATAGAGAAAAATGCCATCATGCATTTGATTAATTTGCAAATCAAGAAAGAAACTCAACTCACCAATCATGCTCATTTCGAAAGGAGATAACATACACTTAACAAAATTATCAGCATGTTTTTTAGAGAATGCACCAAAAATTTTGTCATCAACATAGACATGACAGATAAGGACTTCACTTTTAGACTTTTGAATAAAACGAGTTTTGTCTACCTCACATCGTTTGAAGTCCATTTCAAGTAGATACTCAGTCAGTCTTCTATACCAAGCATGTGGTGCTTGCTTCAAACCATAGAGTGCCTTTTTCAATTTGTAAACATGATCCAAATGATGTGGATCCTCAAATTCTTTAGGACGTCTTACATACATTTCTTCACACAAAATCCCATTCAAAAATACACTTTTACATCCATTTGGAAAAGTTTGATTTTCATATAGTATGCAATTGCTAGCAATAGTCGGACTGACTCAATACAAGCAACAAGAGCAAAGGTCTCATCAAAATCAATCCTTTCAACTTGTGTGTACCCTTGAGCCAACCTTTATTTGTTTCGAATGATGTTTCCTGACTCGTCGGTTTTATTTTTGAAAATCTATTTTGTACCAATTATATTTCTATAGTCAGGAGGTGGAACTAAATACCATACACCATTTCGAACAAATTGTTCAAGCTTATCATGCATTGCATTGGTCCAAAACGTATCTTTTAAAAGCTTCATCGACATTTTTGGGTTCGAGATTTAAAACAAAATATGAAAATCTGACCTGTGAGTACATAGAGCTCATGTACACTAGTCCAACCATCTTGCGATAATCGATCTTTTCTTTCTTTCGAGTTTGAACTTCTCCACGCACATTTTCAATTATTTGAGATGATGAATGATTTTTTTGGATTTTGGTTTGAACGTTCTGTCCATCATCTCCTGCATCATCATCAATGTGTATTTCATTATCAGGTTCAATGAATTCAGTGTCAGGTGTTATAACATCTGGTGCAACACCTACATTTTCCAGTAAGATTGGAATTTCCAGAAGATCTTCCACATCATCTTCAGCTGTTTTTTTAAGATATGCACAGTCATCAAAAACAACATTAATTGATTCAATGATAGTCTTTGTTTTTAGGTTGAACATACGATATGCACGATTATTCGTAGCATATCCCACAAACAGACACTTATCATTTTTCGAATCAAATTTTACAAGTTGATCCATGTCATTTAAATTATAACAAACACAACAAAAAACATGAAAATATTTAATGTTATGCTTCTTTCCCATGATTATGTCATAAGATTTCATGGTTGAACCACTTTTTAAATACACCTTATTCGAAATATGACATGCATTAGGCCTAAACTTATGCTTATTAGGCCTAAAACCTTATTATAATATTTAACTATATTATATGTAAACCCTCCCTATTATCACACAACTCACGCCTCAAAAAAATCAGAATTTTCTCCCAAAATTGCTTCCAAACACACGACAACACACACATCAGATTTTGAAGAAAATTTCGAAGGGAGCTTCAAGGATTCAGCCTAGGGTCTTCCTCGTCATCGTTCTTCAAATCGCCATCGAATATTCGTGCGTTTAAAACGCAAAGACACGCCATACATCTATTTTTCTCGTCTATCACATCGTATTATCGTTTGAAACATCGTTAGTATGAAAAGCATGACACTCATATTATTATTTTCGAAATATTTCTAATACATGTCATAAACTTATGAATTTTAATCCATAATCATGTTCTATACATGTTAAGGGGCTGTCATGATGTTAAGTTATGATCAAGCAAAGTTTTTAGATGAATTAGAGTCCTAGACACACACCAAACTCACGGCAATCACAAAAGAAACAAGCTGGAATCGATTTTGCTGTCTTGGGGTTCATGGGGTTCGGTCTTCATGCCTTGGTAGCTTGGCTTGGTTCGGTTGGACCAATACTGGGCTAGGGGCTTGTGAGGGGTCATAGAAGGGCCCCGAACCACGTTAGGGTTCGAATCAAGAGGGCTGGGAGGAGTCCTAATCAACTAGGACTCCTACCCGAGAAGCTCTTGTGCAGCGCGCAAATCGCGCAGCTTGTGCAGAGAGGTGGGCTCGGTTCGGGGCTCAGGGGCTAGTCTAGGGCGAGTCTTTAGGGTCCTAGGGAGAGGTACTAGAGGTTGGTTCAGGGGCTGGGCTCGTTGACTAACTCCTAGCAGCAGCAACATGGAGTCCATTCTTGTGGGGAGTTCTCGGCCAAGCTGTTGGTTGGTTGGGGGGCTTTGAGTTTTGCTTTGGGAAGGTTCCTAAGGGTTCCAAGGGTCCAATAGGGTGCCTTAGGGGGTTGTTCAAGGTTTGGTCCACCATGGCTCGAGGGTGGCTCGAGAAATTCGCACCATGGCTCGAGGGGTTCAAACATAGGTCAAGTTAGGTTTTTTTAAAGTTAAAAATAATCGAAACACGGCTCACGGGGGTCGAGTCGTGGTTAATAAGGGGTAAAATAATATGGGCTAAATTTTAAATTTAGGAATTTTATTCTAAGGTTTGTGATTTTTCGGGATTAAAACGCCTTCAAAACGATTAATTAAAAGTCTAGTATTTAAGCTAAGTAAAATTATGGGAATCTTAACTTAGGCTTAAATAATTATTTGGGACATGTTAGAGTCAATGAAATCATGAAAAAGTAAAAAACGTGGAATTTTACGTCTAGGGATAAAACTGTCATTTTACACCCGGGAATTAGTAAACGTCATGGCAGTGCTCTGAATGCTGTTTTAAATGCTAATATGATTATTTCAAATGTTTATGAATTTTTACATGTTAAATTATGGTTTTTAAATGTCCATGTATTTTTATGATTTAATGTTGACATTTAAAAGATATGTTGCATGCTTGGTTTCAAAAGAAAACAAAAAAGATATGTTTAGCATGGTTTTATAAAGTGATTAAAATATGAAATGTTGAAGGAAGTGAAGTAATTGTGACTAATGAGGATATGAGGATATGATTGAGGATAGGCCAATGCTCAGTTGACGAGTATATATCGTTGATGTCCCCGCCGCCCAGTACTGTAGTTACATATAGATGGATCCATAGACTTTTTGAGGATTGAGAAAACTCACAATTAAAAATCTGAATTCAATAAAAAGAAAATATGTTTATGATCATGATAAAATGATACATGTTATGATTGAGGTAAAGGAAAAAGGTTGAGGTTTATGTTATGCATGTCATGAAAATGCTATTTTTATGTAAAAGTATTTTCACTGTTGCTTGTAATTTTATACGTATTATTTGTTATAAAAATTATGGTGTGTTGAGTCTTTAGACTCACTAGGGTGTGATGGATGCATGTGAGTTTTAGGGAGGTCTTGATGGTTGACCTGACTAGACTGAAGGTGCACATAACCCGAGGACCAGTGCTTCTACTTTTTCCACACTTATGATTTATTAACACGATTTACGTTAAAAGATTTTTAAGATCATTTATTTATGATTTTGAGTGGTTTTTGAGAGGATGATACTTTTCACGTTTATTGCTTTTTAGGTTTGGTAAAACATTTGACGATTTCATTGTTTTGACTATTTTCTTTGGATTTTCAAATATTAGTTGGTTGATGCTTTACATTTAAAATGGTGCAAAATATGTGAGTGGTCGGCAGTTTCATGTTAGGTTTTAAAAAAAAATTCTAGTATTTTTTAAACATTAAGAAACGTAGATGTTTCATCTAATGATTGTGCCTTTTCATGAATGAGATAAATGAAGCCATATCTTGAAAAATTGTTCTTGAACGTTATAAAATACTATTGACTATTCCAAGAAGCCGAAGGAAATGATCCACAAATATTAGTATGTATAAGTTTTAAGACGTCTGAAAAGCTGTTGGCTTCAAATCTCATTTTTTAAGTTTGTTTTCCTTTTATACAATTAACAAAATTATTAAAATCTGTGTAATTGTAGGAACATTTCATGTTTACAATCGTAATTTTGATGTTAACAAAACTTGTTATTGTGTTTCTAACATATTTACTCAAGTGTGAAGTTATTAACACAAGAAGAAAACTGAAACCGAGTTTAGCCAAACTGAATTTATGGCGAGTTTCTGTATTTTAATGATATCTCTCAGCTGGATGATTCATATGACAATCCGCTAACTTGACCGAACAGAAAACTCAATTTGGAACAATTCGTATTTTACGTCAGTTGAGAAAAATCGGATGTTATCTAGGCCAAACCGTTTGCTAAATGACCAAATTGATTGCACGAAAACAACAATCAGTTGGGTATGAGAAGTTTTGGTATTTTGGCAATATCTCTCAGCTCGATTAATGGAATGACACGATTCAATATGCGTTGGAAAGTAAGACGATGATCTACAAATAATCTTCAGAAGTCAAAGTCTGAATCGAAGCTTAAGATGATGATGAATGGCGATGAAGCTACTGGTTCTGCAAAAACTGAAATCAGCAATTTCACCACACCAGATTGAGCTGCTGACCAGTTCAGTTTAAACCGTTGAATCAATCGCTGATCAGTTTCAGCCGCTCACTAGTTCAACCATTGACCAACCACTGAACGACTAGTTTAAGCTCGGGAAAATGTCCAGCAATGCGAATTTGACCGTTGCAATTTCAGAAACAGTACAAAAACTTTCCAAACGATCATATTCTTGTGTCTAACGTATATATCATTATTGAGGCCTATAAATACAACATCTTGAAGATCAAACAAGAGCTTTTGAAAGACATTAAAAAGCATGTGCAGTTAGCATGAAGAAATCCGCTAGTTGAGTGCACAAGTCCTTGTGTGATCATACATTTGAGATGACACTGTAAAGGATAAATTCCTCGTACACAATCACTCACACATATACAAGAGAGTTGAACTTCAAAGTTTAGTTGAGTGAGTCTTCACACAAAGACATTAAAGATTGTGCTTGTAGTGTTGGCATAAGAGATGTTAAACATTATGTGGATTGTGAGGTTGCGGCCTACAATCGAGAATGTGCTAGGAGTTTCAATTAGGCAATAGATAAGTCCTAAGTTGCAATGGATTTGTACAAGGTGTTGTATAAATCAAAGTCTTCTAGTGGATTTTTCCTAAGGGAAAGGGAAGAAGGGGTGACGTAGGAGTTGTTAATCTTTGAACATCCATAAAAAATTTCGTATCTATTTATTTATTGTATTTAATTATTATTTTTATTGCTTTTAAAGATGCATTGTTTAAGCATTTTATGTGTTCTTCAAATACCAAAATATTGCATACCAAGTGTTTGATAAAATGTTTCAACCAAAATATTTTTACTCATTCAAATTGCATATATTTTAAATTCTTTACAAAAATATTTAATCGGTTTCTACGAAGGATTATTTTGAGTGTCTTCCGTTTGGTTTAGAAACCAAACTCGATTTAAGTAGTTAAATTACCACGTCTGTCTAGGCACTGAAGTTAAATTAACCTCAGAACAAACCATATTCAGAAGCATACATTTCTTAGCATGCCAAACGTGGTAATTACTGCATTGTTTCTTTATATTCCCATAACTGCCACATAAAAAACAACTGGAACTTTGAGAATCACTAGGATTCTTCTGTTGTTCTTCGGAGGCTGTGTATCCTCAGCTTCCTTATCCTTCATTTTCTTTCCTTTATCCTTCGAGGTAGAGACATAATGTGCACTTTCTGGCTAGTTTTGCTTCAACCTTTCCTCTTCCTGGACACAGTGCGAGATAAGCTCATTCGGAGACCAAGTCTCTTTCTGACAGTTATAGCTCACCTTGAACTGGTTAAAGTGAGGAAGAAGAGATATCAAAACTAGATGCACCAGCAAGTCTTCAGAGAGGTCAAGCTTTAGTGCTTTCAACCTTGAAGCAAGATGAGACATTTCCATAATGTACTCCTTGATGTTGCCCTTACCCATGTACCTCATTGAAACAAGGCTTGCCAAAAGTGTACAAATTTCAGACTTTTCACTTTTAGTAAACTTCTTTTCAAGGTCCTGAAGGAAAGCCTTAGTGTAGCAATGTCGCTAGACATTGTGCCCCTGAATATTTCTGGAATGGCCCTCTTCATGATCATCATACACATGCGATTCGATCTCTCCCACCTTTCAAACTCCCTCTTTTGATCAGAGGTACTCTTATCCGTAACGACAAGAGGAGAGTCAACACTTATCGCAAGGTCCAAATCCATGACTATGAGAACTATCAATAAATTCTCTTGCCATGATTTTAAATTAGAGCCATTTAACATAGGAATATAATTAATGTTGGAATGAATATTTGCAGGAGTCAAATCTGAACAGAGAAAAAAACCAAATATAAATGCTCAACCAAATATCCAAATAAAATAATCAATAAATTCAAATAATGTAAACCCCATAAATAGAATATCGGGCACACCATTAATGTTTCATCTTTGGATAAAAGATTGACTTGTAGGTTATATCCTGGTGCAACAGTCAAACACTGATAGTAACTATCATGTCAAATAAACCTTCCTTTGGGTCGATTTATTACTCACATGAAAAACCGAACAACTATGACATGTTTATCACCACAAGTAAATATATAATTATATTAAATATTAACCTTCCTTTGGACCAATTAATATTCATACAGATCACATATACCAAAATCCTTTTGTATTTCAAAATAAAATTAATTTCCATAAAAGATGTCACTTTGGTGACATTTAATTCGATTGATCTATTTTAAAATTTATATAACCTTATCATTATTTGAATAATTGAATATTTAACCTTGAACCGAATAAATCTGAACCGAAAAAAAGTTGAAATTATGTATGGTCGACCCGAATCCGTATGAGTTGACCTGAATCCGTACTTTTTTTTATTCAAATTTTTCCCCGAAATTTTTTTATTGAACAAAACTAGAAAGAAAATTGAAATCTTATACCAAATCCTTAAAATTTTGAACCAAATCGTTTTACTAAAACTGAAACTTTAAAAGATTTGATTTTCAATCAAAATATTTTCCAGATCTGAAACCATATCAAAATATTTTCCAGATATGAAACCATATCAAAATTTTTTTTAAACAAAGTTTTATTTTCTAGATCTGGATCCAAATAATATCCAAAACTTTAAACAAATCTCAACGATTCAAGCATTATTGGCTCTGATACCACTCGTTGGAGAAAACCCATAAACCGCAGAATCCATCATGCTAAATCATTAATAATTTGACTGAAAACTTAAGCGGAAGCGTACCTGAAGCCATAATTCTGAATTTTTTAGAACGTGTCTTGATCTTCCAGATCTACGCGCTCTTTTCTTGAGAGAATCCTTTAGCTTTCTCTTCTAAATTATTTTTTAGATGTGGAAGAGAATAAAGAACGTGATAGAGCGTGATCTGGGGAACGTGCCTCATATATATATATGTAATGTTTATCATTATCTTCTGATATTTCTGTTTTAGTCCATCATAAAAACAGAAATTACACTTGTGTCTCTATACATTAAAAGCCCACAACCTATTAGATACATTAAAGCCCAATAACTCGAAACTTTAGTTGATCACTTTATTTTGGACTAAACTTAATAGACAATCCACAACGCATAATTATCCACATATAAGACCATATAAGTAAAATTGATTCAACATCTCTGGTTCTCGTTCCCTCCTACGTAATTTCAAAAAAGAAATTTACATAGTTTTGAAAGATTTGATCTTTTATGTGCTCTATGTTTTGAATCTCTTCATTTCTTCCACTTAAGCCATCTTCCCATGTTGTGACTTCTTATCACCAAATACAGCCTTTTTGTAGTTTGGATCATATCAGTACTCCCACCTTCATCACCGGCCTTCCCATGAAATTTGATCTCCTCTCGTTCCCCTCAATTCTGCACGCTCACATACGACGGTTCATTTGTGGGACAATTTTTTCAAACGAGGGGGACAGTTTCCCTAGTGCAATTTGAAGATTTTGTAGAGAAGGATTGGTCATTTCTTGACACGGACTTTCCAAATTTTGATGAGTTGACAAATAAAAATATTAATACTAATGTCAATGGAAGGAATTGAACACAAAACATAGTTGACAAAAAGATGAACTTACACCACATAGTCACAATTACATTTTTTTTATCTTATTTGCATATCATTATACTAAAATATTCTTTAAAACATAATAAATTAATAGAAATACACTAACTTATTCTTTTTTCCTCGAAAAATTTACATCACAAAGTCATATACACGTTGAGTAACTTTACAAATTATTATCCTAAAATATTATGTTAAATTGAATATAATGAATTTATATTGATTAAAAAAAAATTTATTTGGAACCCAACGAATGAAGTATTAAAGGAGTGAAGTTATTGCAATGTTATTTATATAGTGATATCAGTGTATGACGAATATTTGTTATCTGGATGCTAGATGTATTATTTTGGGATGTTCAATAATATAACGAGTTTATGTTTTTTAAACTGTTATTTTTGTCGTTTTGGTTATTTATGAATGAATTTATATTTTTATGTCTGATTTAAAATTAGTTCATATATAAATTTAATTTTTAACAAGCTCGAATGATCAAGCTCAAACTCGAGCTCAATTCTATGCTTTACGAGCTCAAAAACGAGCCGAGCTCAAGCCAAACTTGTTAAACATGATAAACGAGCTTTTAATGAATCAAGCTCGAGCCCGACTTGATTAACATGATAAACAAGCTTTTAACGAGCCGAGCTCGAGCTTAGTAATTTCAATACAAATCAAGCTCGATCCTAATAATAGAAGTTCGAATCGAGCTCGAGCTCAAACAATCTTAAACGAGCCAAGCTTAAGCTTGATATTGTTGTTTTGGTTTGGATCGTTTACATTCCTAGCTGGAGGCATTTCAGAAACCTCGAGTGTTTTGGTTTCCATTGGTTCTGAAGCATTTGTGGATAGAGTTGTTGATACATCACCTGTCGAATAGTTACTTATCGTACATGACTCTCTTTAACTTTGGCTTGCATCAAGGAGAAACATGACAAGGTCAAATGCTGGCAAGGTGAACTGGTCAATGTACCTGAGAAGTGGACACCACTTCCTCCCTGGTCTACCCTTTGAACTCGATGAGGTTCTTGGAGCTCTTGCCAAGCTTTGTTCGCCAGGTAACATTGAATTTATATAGCGATCTTCTTCGATCATTCTGGTACTTCTCATCTTTAAATTTCCGTCCTCTTGTTTTACACCTTTTCTAGTTTTGGTTGAATGTTTCAATATGCTGGTTGAGTTGATTGTTCAAATCTCGAACTATAGCAATGGATGGAAGACTAAACAATGCCATGTTTTAGCATGATTCTTTGAGTTGTAATTCTCGGGGCTTATTTATATCCTTGTCACTGTTTTACTCCTAATCGTAGTATGTTGTAAAACCAAGTCTTGTTTGCTTTTTGAGATATTGGGTTGGCGAATTTTTTCTTTGCTGTTTATGGTTGGATGACTTGAAGGTGCACGAGTTGTGATGAGCCATCCGCAAGGAAGGCGAGCGGTTGAAGAGCAACGGCTAAAGTATCCGGATGTCGTGGTTTCCAATTTGCCAGAGGAAACGATGTTGCGAAGTGTTGCATCTGAGCGTTCATTTGAAGTGGTTGAATTTGTGGATGAACCCGCTGGATTCTACCTAGCCGTTCTGAGAGTGAACACATTGCAGGGAATGTAAACGTGTGTACCATTGTTATTTCATTTGATCAAGAACAAGTTTGTTCCTTGGCATTTGAACAGTGAATTTGCATTAGTTTTTACTAACGATTTATGTCAGAAAATATTACGCCAAACCACGTCAAATCAAGCATAAAGCCACTGTCCGCACAAAGAACCACCAGCCAAAAAACGATAAAATTGTTTCAAGTAATGATCAAATATTATGTTTCAACAAAAATTTTGCAGATGGCCAAACAAAAGAAATTGAAGTAAAATCACCACCAAACATAAATGGGTCTCTAAAACTCTCCCTCGGCCTACTTTCCACAGAGAAGAAAAAAGAAAAAATGGCAATCGCAAGAAGATGATTATCGAGCACCAAATCAAAAGTAGAGTATTCAAATCTTCCATCATTCAGCACTCAGGTATGAAGGTAATGCTTTACATCGAAGTGCTCAGTTTCCACCATTCGATATGAAATCAGAAATATACCAACCGGAAGCCACTCGAATTGCTCACTTCAGAGTAAAATCATAAGTACCAACACTTCAGGAAAGTGAAAATTTTATGCCATTACTGGCAGCAAACAAGTTGTATTCTTCGATGGCATCTTTCTTATTGATGAAATGATCACCATCAGGACACTTTGCAGAAGAATCCCATGTAATTCCTTCTCTTAATGAAGCAGGATCAACATTAAACCCTGTTGAAAGAGCTACAGGGCCACCAAAATGGAAAAGAGAGAAACCCTGATTATCCCCCGCATCCAACTTGTTAGATTTCTCATTCTGTGTTGGATCCACCACCATTGGTGGTTTTGCAGGAATCTGGTCAGTTTCAGCCATATTCTCCACGTTCGGTTGCAATTCTTTCTGCCCACTTAGATTGGCAGTATGTGCCTTTGCGCTAACACCCTTGACATGTGTAACTGGCTGGAAAAATGGTATGTGTGCAGGGTTCAGCAATGGGGGTGGCAGATGCTGTAAGGTTCCATACTGAATTAGCCCTGCATTGCCATTCAAACCATAACCAAAAGTGTTGGGGAATAAATAATGGTTGGTGTGAGGTAAGGACATCAATCCATTTGTAGAACCAGCTGGCCAATTTAGTGAACTCGGATGGTAACAGTTGACAGGTGGGGCATGAAAGAATGCATAATGTGGAAGCACGCTCGGAGGATGAGCAACTCCTAAACTGACATTTAATCTCATGTTGTCATTATACGAGGTTGCTTCTGAAGGAAAATTTTCCAAAGAAATGGTCCTCGAGGAATCAGATCCCTGGATCTTAGTGTCCTGCCCTCTCTCTGTGCTGTGGTCTATCACAACACTGTGGCAAGCAGTGAACTCATTTTTCAAGCAGCATGGAGTTTCTCTTCCATCGGCGTTTCGTGATGCCTCCTTTGCATCTGATATGGATATTGTTTCTGGATTTTGAGAGTTTGACAAGGATGTGTTACTGTCTC
Organism: Primulina tabacum; assembly: GCF_025594145.1. Taxonomy (NCBI): domain Eukaryota; kingdom Viridiplantae; phylum Streptophyta; class Magnoliopsida; order Lamiales; family Gesneriaceae; genus Primulina; species Primulina tabacum. The sequence continues at coordinate 16,852,829 of NC_134554.1, forward strand.
CCTCACTGAGGAATGAGTAGTTATCAGAGTTGGAAGAACTGATAACTGATGACTCTGGTGTTCCATGTGGAGATCCGGTCATAGAGTGTGGCTTGGGATCCTCTGCTACTACCTCCTTTGAATATTGTAAAGGTTTGTCTATTACATGGAACACATTTTCTGTTTCTATGCAATTATCAGCTGTGGATACCGTTGACCCTCTTACATCATTATCCAGATGATTGTTTCGAGCTGGAAGAAATATCGCTTCATAAGAACCAGAGGCACCTGATGATTCAGGGGCTTCAACTTTCAGTGTGGATCTCAAGGTAACATCAGGGTCTGAGTTTCCTTGCAGGCATTTCTTTCGCGAATCCAATGGTTCCCAAACTTTCTTAATATTAGGAGGGTGCAGGTGGCGAGCAATGAACTTGCTTTTATGTCGCCCAATATTCTCAGGTACGGACTCCTGTTGAGGATACTTGTTGCTGCGGTGATATGGTTTCAATAAATCTGATGGAGACACCGACTTAATTCCATATTTAGGTTCTTGGGTTACTTTTATCACGTGAGACTCTGGCCTAATGAAACCATTAATGCTTCTTGCAGAATCAAAACCATCTGCATGATTTCTAGATGCAAAACTGCTCATGATCGCTCCAGTTTCTGATACTGAAGAACCTTTTTTCCTATCAGACCATTTCAAACTTGCTTCTGGCTGGGAATCTTTACGGAACCTCAGCTTCCTGCGAGTGTATTTAACACGATCAGTTAGGAGACATGAGTTCCAGTCTCTCCTCTTTCCAAACTCCTCCCCAGTCAAACTATCTCCAGAGTGATTGACCATATTTGAATAAATGTAGTCCGTAAAAAGCAGGTTATCTCGAATATCAGGGGACAAAGGACTGACAGGTGTTTCACAGACTGTGTCACTGCTGCAAACAACATTGGCTTCCTCATCAACACATAGCGCTGATTCCTCTGAAATATCAGGAGCCTGTGAATCTATACTTGATTCAGTACCACATTTATTTTCCCACTTTTCTTTATTTCTTAACCTTTCCTTTCTTCGGAGTTTCTTTTCCTTTTCTTTAATTTTCCTGCGTTCCTTGCGCTCTTCTTCTTCCCGCTTTTCCATTTCTTCTTCTTCAAGAAGTTTCATCTGTGCAATCAAAAATTGAAAGGGATCAGTTATGAATCCAAATTAAGAAGTTCGATTCTAATAGGCCAATAGATAGATACAACTGTGACAATACGATAGATTAAACACCTGCTTCTCTAAAGTTATGATTTCCTTGCACGCCACGTGCACACGCTCCTCTAGCAGCTTTAAAGCAAGACACACAAAAATGCCATGTGCATTTTGTCGGGCTGTACCTTCTCTAAAAGCTTTTTCAACCTACAGATAGTGCATTGCCAAGTTAGCAAACTCTCAATAACGAACAACTTAACTGGATGATAAAAACAATAAATCAGCAAACTAAGGACTCCACAACAACTAAAGTTCATTAATTGGAGAAATTGTGCTAGTTCGTCAAATATACTTATTCAATTTTTAAATAGAATCACTGATTCCTCTGCTTATGGACTTTCTTGTACATAATTTTTTTTAACCGACCATAAAAAATGGAGATTTCGAGGGATGCACATCTACAAAAAAACTTGCCTCAGTCTCAAGAGAATGATGTGTATAATAATAACACATCAAATCATCATACAAAACTAAACATTGATTATCCAGAAACGAAAAACTATTTTTAAAAAACATAAATTTGGTGAAAACAATAAATAACAGTAGAATTTAGAATAAGTGGGCCACCGCTAGCGAACTTAAAATCTACCGCTAGCTAGGAAGGGAAGAAGGAAGACATGCCTGTTCCTTGAAAATGACAGTTGCAGCATCTAAGAGAAATTCTCGAGCTAGCTCAGGACTCTTCGCGTGTTTTTGGGGACGGGAACAATCACTATCAAGCTCATTTCCATCCTTGTCCTCTGAATCATCATCCTGGAAGTCACAAAAATAAAATACAGATATAAAGAAAACAAACAGACAACAGGAAAGGAACCAAAAATGCAACAGACATTTGGAGCATATATTTCTAAAAGAACATATCTGACACTGACCTCTTCTTCCTCAGCCTCCTCTGCATGTTCAAAGAACCTTCTGATGCTTTCCCCTCTTTTAATTGTGACAAATCCATCGCCAACCACAAGCCTGCAATGAACGCATTGTTGCCCATGCAAAGCATGAGCTTTTACACATAATTCGTTGTAGCGTCCATCCTTCTTCCAAGCACGCAGGGTTATGTAGCAGGCATTCAAACCACTCAAATCTAGACCGGTCACTTGAACTTTTCCACTCAAGCCAACATTTTCAAACTCCAAAATATCAGATTTCCCTTCTCCAGTTCCAATAGCCCATTCAAAGTGATGAAATGCCCCAAAAGAATCTAAAAATGTTTGATGCCAATCAGCTTGAATTGTATCAAACGATACCTGATGATTGAGACAGCATATGCATCATGATTCTAGAAATATAGTCGCAACCATAACTTGAGTTGAAAATTACACTTGATTTGAATAATCAATGCAGTTCTCATGACACAAGAACTGTAAATACAAAGAGGGAATATACAACAGCAACACTGTCCAAATTGTACACCTCATATTGGAAGGCTGTGTCTGCGGCACAAAACCAACTTGTGCAACGAGGTTCCATTCGCATGCGCTTGAGTTCCTTCAGCTCCTTGAACTCTCGTATAACATTTCTCCTGCAATCTCTGCAAAACCTTTTGCGGTAAAACCTGCAAACAGGAACTTCATAAACCTCATAAAAAGTGATCACCAAAAATGCATTCTATCTTTGTGATCATGAAAATCAGAATATACGGACTCTATCATCTACTATATACCAACGTTTTAATAGTAAACAGGCCACCAGTTGACAAGATAAGTACTTCTCTGTCAAACAAAAGCTAACTATTTGCTATGTTTTCCAATGTATAGGGTCTCACCAATGAAACGAATACCCTGCATGAATGCATGCACTATGCCTGTATTCAAATAATTACTTCTAGTTATTTTTTAAAAAAAATCAACCAATTAGGGTAAATGGATTGTAGATCTAATAAAAAAAAGAGAGCCCAAGGTAAGTGAATGGCTTTAAAGTTCATGGAATGTAGATAACTCCTATGTACTCTGCATGGGCTACAGACAGACATCTCGAGATAGCAAAATTATCAAATTGTTACAGAATGGCACACCTATACATAAGTCTTTCAACAAAATCATCTTCTTTCATCCTTAGAAGAGATTGTTGAGTCTCTTTACCAAGGGCAGCCCAGAAATCTGCCAATGTTTCCACAGACAATCTGGCAGTGTGAAGAGCACATGTCTCTCTTATTCCATGCACTCTACCATATCCTGCAACTCCTTGACTTATCCATCCTCTACCACTACCCCCACATGCATCAGGATAGAGCAATTCACGTTCCCTTTCCCTTGCACAAGCGCTGTCAAACACCTGATGCAAATCAAAGCAATTTAATGATATTCCCTGAAGGAAAAATACATACAATAACAGCATGGAAATGAAATTTACATTTTGGAGCCCCTTGAAAGATTTTGAACAAAGATAACAATTCAACAGTGTGAGTGTTCCATCCTTAGCTGTGGTTAATCCACCCCATGGATGGACGGATGGATCTATCGAATCATCGTGGCAGCGATTGGCAATGTGTAATTCGTCATCAGTTTGATTGCCCGTGAATTCTACACAGCACTGGCCACCAGATGCAACCTGCTGTAGAGACTTTCCATACATGACAATCTGAAGAAAACCTTCAAGCAGCATCCCGTTGCATCTGGAGCAATACATTTTCTTACGGGCATGCTCAAATAATGTCTGCTTGTCTATCCTCATAAGTTTCTGACGAGCTTGTAGCGTCAGCTCACACCAAAACTGCAACACAACAAAGAATATTGTCCGTGACTATTTGAGTTACTTGTTACTTAGCTAACGAAGAGCAATAATAATAATAATAATAGTAAAAGGACAAAGGTGTACACAAAATAATTCCAGAATCACGAAACTTGATAGTTTATTTATACGCAGGTCACACCCTCACCCTACAACATTACTGAGATACGAAGTGGTAATCAAGCACATGAATGAATTAACCAATAATAGTGCAGATAAAAAGAAAAACATAATAACAAATATGGGCATTTCCGGAGACCTATGGAGCTTATTAGATTATTTCGCAGGAACCAAAGATATATTTAGTAACAAAAGTGGATACAATCCAGATGTCGACCCACTGAATACTGCCGTTTGTTGCTTTGCTATAATGCACAATCAATCTAAAATGTTTTTTTTTTTAAATTGTGAACTACTAATCCCAAACATAATATGGATTCATACCAACACTACCAATACACTTAGAGCAAACTTCCATCCTGAGAAATCAACTCTACAATTCAAAGCAAAAGATCCAATCGAATCAATTTAAAAAACCACCCATAAACCCACGTTACTTCAGTATTTCTGAAATGCCAGCAAAAGTAAAAATAAAAGCAAACACATATACCTTCTGTAGTTGGTTGTAGCTCACGTCATCGCGATGCTTCAACCAGAATCCATCATTAGAACCCGACGATCCATTGCATGAATGAAATGGAACCACTCCATTCCCCACCAATGGATTCCCATGATCAATATCGATACTATCTTCACTGAAATTATCAATCCTCTGCGATATTCCTGGCATTTTCCCCCAATTTCAGTTCTTCATCAGCTCAGAAGAACTCGCCTCCGCTCACACCCATCCGAATCAAAATTATCCAAAGAATCAATTACACGGATTAAATGATACTTCATCGCTTGATTAATCGTCATCCATAGATCGAAAACAAGCTAAATTGCAGATCAAAAACAACAAATGATCGAAAATAATATCGCAAAATTGGAATATACATCAATAAAAAAATAATAGAACATCTATACGTGTAAGCGCACGTGTGAATCAGATTTAGTGGTTGAAATGATATCAAAATTTGAAGGTGAAGTCTGAGGAGACATCGAGATGGATTGGCAATTGGGGTTGAGGGGGAGAGAGAGGTGTTGCGCAGATGAGATTTGATTCTCGAATGCTTGCGGTGAATATATACAATATACACATACCTCGTGTGTGCAGTGATGTCAATTGGGGCGCATATGACTAAACCCAAGATTCTTTCCATGAAAAAAATTTTGACCTATTATCCGTTCCATTTCGGTTAAATATTTTTCGGACCCACCCCACCTTGAATACGTAACGGGACCGGATAGATCCGTGAGACCCGAATTTTTTTAAAATAAATAAGTAATCTTTCTTCTCACATCACTGAATTATGAAACAAACAAGCCTCTAAATACAACATTGTGAAAAATTAATTCATGTCTTCGACCACATTTAATAATAACAAACAAACTATTTTCACGACATAAAGAATTACATAAAAAAAAAGAGTAACTAGCTCTCCAAAAAAATCTTGACATCCCCAAAAATAAGTCATAACTTAATTTAAACATATCAATATAAAATCAGCGAGTGGTCAATATTTCAAACACATTTTTGGGGATCATTTTCCTCTTCACAAGTTGGTAAACTACTTGAAGAATTAACTACAAAATTAAATAGAGAAAGTACATTGAAAAAATAAAAATGTAATTTCAAATTGTAAAAAAATGTAATTTAAAAAGAGAATGTACAGTAAAAAAATTAAAATGAAAGTACAATAACAAAATAAAACTGCGATTTATTTACATTATACTTTACCCCACAACCATCTTTGCGAGCACATCAATGCCTCCAAAGTCGTTGAATTAAGTCTACTAAGATGAGGACCAACTATTCTTCCACTATTGCTAAAAGCAGATTCAAATGCAACAATTGACATAAGAATAACTAAGACCGTTATGGTTGATGTGAGCTACTAAAAAAATGAAAATTAATAAAACAAAAACCCTAGAGTATTTATATCCACATATATGAGGCGGGTATTATAGGACTCATGACCCGCCCCATATCCGGACGGGTCTGAAAAATTGGACCCGAGACCCGCCGCATGACCCATTTAGTATGCCCAATCCCACCCCATACACACGGGTCTATTGCGGGTCTGGGTAAAACCCGGACCCACTGACATCCCTACGCATGTGTGTATAATTTCTAAATAAATATTTTTATTATGATAATTAGTAATGATTAAACATAATTAATTTATTGATATTACGATAAGATAAAATTTTAAAATAATTATGTGAGATTGTGAGATGAATAAAAATATGTAAATAAATTATAGAGTAGATCTCTTGTGAGACGGTCTCACGAATCTTTATCTTAGAAACGAGTTAATCCTACCGATATTCACAATAAAAAGTAATACTTTTAGCATTAAAAGTAATATTTTTTCATGGATGACCCAAATAAGAGATCCGTCTCATAAAATACGACCCGTGAGACCGTCTCATACAAGTTTTTACCTAAATTATAATGGTAGATTTTTTTTAAGTGCCTAATAGATATCTCCAAACAAGTGATAATTTCATATAAATTGATGTAAATTCTTTACACAAAGAAATTCGTCACTTGAAACATCAGATTGAAAAAAAATTGATATCCACCAAGAAATCGACTCGAGCCGATCATAGGGCCGAGCCTATTGGATATTTGGTACCATGCTCATCTTCTATTTAAGTGACAAGAATGATAAAGAGAGCTCAAAGCTAGGACCGAGCCGCTTCGGCTCATGAATCACTTCACCATCAGGTAAGCTGTAAATAATTGGCTATTTGTGCCTTTTTAGCCCTTTTAGACCGACCCGAGCTCAGCCAAAGAAAATCCTATTATGATTAGGAAATCTACGAAGATCCCCACAAATATGAAATATGTGTATAAATCTATAATGATAAAAGAAAGAATCCCAAAAAAATTGGGATATAAACATATATACATTCGTCCCGATACGGATCGACATAAATGAGACAATGAATCACCTATTTGAAGGAATTTTCTTAATTAGTCATTCTTCTATAAGGTAATCGGCCATTCCTATTTCTATAAATATCTTGTATGTGCTACAGATTTAACACACTCACACATTATTATCATTCAACACTAATTTTATTGCACTTTTATGAAGTATTTGGATCGAAGAATATGGATTTGAGGAAGCATCTGAGGGGATGATTTGAAACGACTCTAAGTTGGGATAAATTTGAAATCCACCGAAATGACTAAAAATAAGTGAGCATCTAGGGACGTTGCTAAGAATCAATATATTGAATGAATGAATTGAACACTCAAACCTTGTATTTATAGGAGAGTACATGGGCCTGTCACGGGCCACCTACCTTGGTTAGGAATGCGACGGGATCCAAAGTCTGGTTTGGACATGATTTTGATGGGCCCATTCATGGGGTATCACCGGTCTCCCCCTCCCAAGTCGAACTGAATCAAATATTCAAAGTTCGATTAATTGCGTAGCCCTTGGTTTACAATAAGTGAGTTGTGTATTCTTCTCCTGCTGCTCATTAGTCTCCAAAAAATTGGAAACAAATTGGATCACATTTCCATTTGACATGCCAGATCTGTGTTGGGCTCCCCTATAAATAGTCATCCACTCCCCACTTAGTCTCATCTCTACACTCAATACATGCTCCTCGCTTCATTCACTAGTTCTCCCTCGCTTATGTAGTCTGCATCCTCCCGTAGCCTTCCCTAGTGTGGCCTCGCCCCCGCCCTCGCCAATCTCCCCTTGCCAACAGCCCCACCCACACTCGCCCATCTCGCCCGCAGTAGCTGAACCAGCCCTCGCGGCATGCCCTTGCACCATAGCCACACAGTCTCCTCGCCACATCCTTGCCCATCGCCCAGCCTTAGCCGCCTCGCCCTTGCCCTCGTCGCTCCTACCCGCAGCCTCCTCTCGCCACACCTGCAACATCGCCCACGCCCACGCCAGCCCTCACCCGTACACACTGCCAGCCGCCTCGCCCAGCTGCCTCACGCGCTCGTCCCATCGGCGTGCCCTCTCCTGCACACCTCGCCCTGTCCGTACGCCCTGCGCTTGCCCTCTCGCCCACAGCCACATGCCCTCGCCCACACATCCTCACCCCGCTGCTTAGCGTGCTCGCCCCCGTCAGCATGACCTGCCCAGCAGCCTCGACCTGTCCGCGCGCCTTGCATGCTCGCCCCTCGCCCAGCTACCCCACACGCTCGCCCCCGTCAACACGCCCTCTCATACACACCTTGCCCTGGTGCACGCCCTCGCCCAGCTGCCCCATGTGCTCGCCCTCGTTAGCACGCCCTCGCCCTCACACCTTGCCCAGCCAACTCGCCCACAGCCGCAAGCCCTCGCTTTCACACCTTGCCCAGTTACCTCGCCCACAGCCACAAGCCCTCGCCCACACACCCTCGCCCGCGCGCTCGCCCCTTGTTCTTGTTCCTCGATTGTTTTCTCAATCTTTTTTCGAGTAAGTTTTATCCTCTGTTTGTTTAGTTACCCTTAACGTCCATGTATTCATTTGATTCTGAGTTCACTTCCTCGAGCGATTCTGAGAGGTCTAGCGAGTCTGACATGACTAGGACTGTTATGAATCTGACCGGACATGACGTGATAAATCTTGCGATTCAAAGCTTCAAAGAATTCGCATGCATAACAATGAAATTGGAAGATATTTCAATGTTATTCAAGTGATAAATTATGAAGATGAAGCCAAATCAATACCCAAGAGCTCCGCACTAGGGCGGCCAAACATTCCCGCCCCAGCCCCAAAGGACCAGAAGATCCCACGCTAGGGCGGCCAAACATTCCAGCCCCAGTGCACTTTGTACTTCCCAAGACGGTGAAATGTCCAGAAGAGTCCGCGCTAGGGTGGCCAATCATTACCACCCAACGCGCCGCCTGCGTGAAGAAATCCTAGTTTCCTAGTTAGAGTCCTAATTAGTTTGTAACTAGATTTTGCAATCTTTTAGGTTGGTAAATAATATATACACGAAAATTGGTCATTGTAAATAATGAATTCTTGAGTTTTAATCATATTTTGTGAGTTTTTCTCTAAAATTTCAAAGCTTGGCTTTGTATACATCTTTGTGCTTTTTTCAAATCAAACTTATCAAAGTTTAACACTTTGTGTTGTTTGTCGATTGTTCTTCACTCGGATTTTCAAAGACGAGTTTTTTGAAGGTTTGTTTGAATTTCGATTGTTATCTTCGTTAATATTTGTTGCTAAATTCTTCGTAATTTAGATGTGAATATTACAAACTTACTTGTTCAAAAAGATCGGGACAACACAAAATTTTTTTTGTTTCATCGAAGGCGTGACTCTGTTTTTGAGTGCGTTGGTTTTTCATGGTCGAAGAATCGCATCAAGGACTTCCTTAGAAGATCCTGAATTTTCTCCCAACTCCCACGAGGAGGAGATTGTAAGCCATATTTGTCTCGGTAAGGAAATCAGTTACATGAACCAACAGATGAATATATCCAACATCGATATATGGTATGGTCACATATCATCCCACATCTCCCCTGCTAGTGAGTCGGACCTTAGGACTTCGTGGCATATCCCTTCTCCCAAAAGATCATCATTCTCACCTCTGAAGACCGACCCCATCTAGCTCCCAAGGGTTGTTATATTTTTTTAAAACATCAGTTAGATGCAGGTCTTCGCTTTCCTCTATGTGATTTCCTCCAGAAGTTGAGCAGTTATTATCAGGTGCACCTACGTCAATTCACCCCAATGCCTTTCGTTCGATATGCAGCTTCATCGTATACTTCGAGCCCTAGACCTTCTTTTTAGATTGCACTACTTTCTCCTACTTTTTGGTTTTGGCCAAATTGAAGGAAGGGCCTTCTACGTAACATCTTGATCCAGCCGTAAGCTTTTCAATGGGGCTCATAGTCATGTGAAGGACTGGAAAAAATATTTCTTGTTCATCCAGCCTCCCAAAGAGTGGACTTGTAACATGAAGTGATACCCTATTTTCACCAAGCCTACTCTTCCCAAGGGCTTCAAGAAGGATAAAACATATCTACGCTTAGTGAGTGTACTAGGGGACCGATGCTTTAGTATTCCCAAACTTTTATCTGAAGATCTCCTGTGCTATGCCGAGTTAAGTCCTACAAAGATTAGATTGAAGGGGGACGTTGGTAGATATTGTTATCTTTTTATATTCTTGTTTCATTTTTACTTATTACGCTCTTTGATAACATTTTCATCTGGTTCATTGTTTTTATCCACATGTAATAAAGTAATGAATGCCATATCTCTATGTGAACTTGAGAAAAAGGTTAAGGTTGGGGGTTCATCATCAGCACCCATAGAGCAAGTTACTCCAGCAGTCACGACAAACATGAAGGGAGATTGCTCCACTGCTGCAAAGAAACATGCTGGCTCACCTACCACCACGAAGAAAATGACAGGCTCATCCTCCTCCACCTAGAGGTAAGTTTCCTCCCCACCTCCTCAGGCCGAGTCCCCCCTCACTCTGGCAAGAAGAAGACTTCCCCTGATCTCGGCCCATCTGTCCAACAAAAAGGTAAGCGAAAACTTTCCGAGATCTCAATCAAATCGGCTTCTTCTCAAGAGGTGTCCGGTTCAGATGATGAACATCCTTCTGGGTCAGGGATACATCCTTTGTATACCCCAGAATCGATTATTGTTGGGCGATGTCCTACTCACATAGCAAATAAGATATTATTTAAGATCCCTTCCCATGCAGAAGCAACGTTCTTGAATTTACTGGGATGGTCTGATCTTGCCCGCCGGACATGCAGCAGTCTCACTGAGGTACATTTCTCTCTTGAAACCTTAACTTGATGTTCAATATACGGTTAATTTTCTTCTCATTTTCTCATTCTCGTCTTCTTTATTCAGGGCATCACGTATCTAGGAGAGTTGGTTGAGCGTGCCGACGTTCTCAGGTCAAATGCCTGCCACGATTCACACGAGGTTAAGGCTCTTCGCGACCAGCTCCAGGCGACTATCGAGAGGCGATGGAGACACATACTAAAGAGCTTTCGAAGTCTCTAGCTCGATGTGATGAGCTTCTGAAGAAGAAAGAAGAGAAAGAGGAGGAGCTTCAGCGACTGATAGAAGAACATAAAAGAGATCCAGAAATTGAAAGAGGAGTCAAAGATTTCCCAAGTTGAAGCAGCACAAGCCCGCGGGGACCTCAAAGACTCCAAGGCACAACATGTGAAGGAAGCCTCCTCGTTCAAGGAAGAATTTCTCAAGTCTGAAGAATTCAACGAGATTTGTGGTCCGAAAGCTTTCTATTAATTAGAGGTGGGTTTCGATGGTGCAGTCAACCTCTTCAAGGCTCATGGCTGCCCTCTGACAGGTGCTTCCACCGAGTTCATCAGCCTTAGGAAGCGAGTCTCCCTCCTAACCTTTAGACAATGCTCCTTTACTTATACAATTTTAACATTGACGCGGACGATATATACCTTCGGGCCGTATTTTGTCACGCACTGTGCTGCTTTACTTTTCCGTACTATTGTGCGATTATGGATTTTGTGACGCTTATATTTTGTTATCTCCTTTTGTGCACTTTTGGTATGTATGACACCCACTTTTATGCTACATCGAGTATCTTGCGTTTAAATATACTGTTTTTTCCGAGTTTATCTTCGACGTTTTGGAACTACTGGGGTACGAGCTTTCCAAAGCTCATTAGCTAGAATGCGAGCTTACCAAAGCTCTCTCCCTCTCCTTATGTCTTCTCTTCTGTCATGCTCGACTTGGTCTTCTCATTACTAGGCATAGCCTAAGTAAGTAAAAATTTAATTTTTAATCTCCCCAAACTCTTCTCCTCTACAAGGCATAGCCCAAGTAGGTAAAATTTAATTTCAATCTCCTCAACTCTTCTCACATACTAGACGTAGCACAAGTAGGTAAAATTTAATTTTCAATCTTCTCAACTCTTCTTCTCTACTAGGCGCAGCCCAAGTATGTAAAATTTAATTTTCAGTATCCTCAACTCTTCTCCTACACTAGACGCATCCCAAGTAGATAAAATTTAATTTTTCTTCTCCTCAACTTTTCTCCTCTACTAGGCCCAGCCCAAGTATGTAAAATTTAATTTTCAATCTTCTCAATTCTTCTCCTCTACTAGGCGCAGCTCAAATAGGTAAAATATAAATTTTTTTCTCCTCTACTATATGCATCCCAAGTAGGTAAAATTTAATTTTCAATCCCCTCAACTTTTTTCCTCTATTAGGCACAGCTCAAGTAGGTAAAATTTAATTTTCAATATACTCGACTCTTCTCCTCTATTGGACATAGCCCACATAGATAAAATTTAATTTTCCTTCTCCTCAACTCTTCTCCTCTACCGGGCATAGCCCACGTATGTAGAATTTAATTTCAATCTCCTCACATCTTCTCATCTATTAGGCATAGCCCAAGCAGGTAAATTTAATTTTCATTCTCCCCAAATCTTATCCTCTACTGGGCATAGCCCACATAGGTAGAATTTAATTTTCAATATCATCACCCCTTCTCCTCTACTAGGTGCAATCCAAGTAGGTACAATTTAATTTTCAACCTCCTCGACTCTTATCCTCTACTAGGCATAGCCCACGTAGGTAAAATTTAACTCATATCATCCCCATAATACAAAAACATTCATGAACTAAATAGAAAAACTTGGTTTTATTGAGTTTGAACTGATTACATATGACAAATTCAATCAAAAATGAAATACATCAACAATAAAATCAAAAATGATATTTCCTAAGGTGATAAGCATTCCAGGGCCTCTTTAAAGCCTTTCCGCACCAAGTAATAGGCTATAGAATTAAGCTTCTCGATCACTCTGAAAGGACTTTTCCACTTTGGGTCCATATTTCCTCTCTACTCTTCTTGTACCTTCCCCAGGACCAAGTCACCCACTTGGAAGCTTCTCTGAATGATCCTACGAATGTAAGAATGAGCCATACAATTTTTATAAGCTTCCATGCAAATGCGCGCGACCTCTCTCTTCTCTTCCAACAGCTCAAGGTCAGTGGCCTGTCTCATACCAATCCGATTTCAGTTGGGAAAGTCGCCTCATTATCATAGAATAAACTTAAAGGAGTTTCTTTTGTCCCTTCTCTTGGAGTGGTTCGGTATGCCCACAAGAAGCTTGGTAGTTTATCCACCCAGTTGCCCGTAGCATTGCCAAGTCAAGATTTTAGACCTTGCACTAGTGTCCTATCAGTCACCTCCACCTGTCCATTACTATGTGGGTAAGCTATGAAAGTAAAGACTTGTTGAATTTTCATTTCTTTACAGCAGGCTTGGATCTTAGTTACCTGGAACTGTCTTCCATTATCGGATATCAATCTCCTAGGCACCCCATATCTGTACACTATATTCTTCCATAAGAATTTAAAGACCTCACTCTCAGTAATCCTAGCCAAAGGCTCTACCTCCACCCATTTCGAAAATTAGTTCACTGCTACCAACAAAAATTTCTTTTGAGCGGGCGCTATAGGAAAAGGTATCACAATTTCAATTCTTCACTGGTCAAAAGGACAAGCAGCTATGATAGTCCTCATCAGCTCAGCTGGCATGTGATGCAACCGAGCATGACGTTGACAACTTTCACAATATGTCACTAACTCCTGGGCATCATGCAGCACCAAGGGCCAACAATAACCTGCTAGCAACACTTTTATTGCCAAAGCATAGGCTCCAAAATGATTTCCAAAACATTCCTCGTAAACTTCTCGGAGCACATAATCAGCTTCTTGATAACTCAAGCATCGAAGGAGCGGCCCAGCAAAGGATCTACGATACAACACTTCTTCGATTAACACATAGAGCGAACACTTTATCTTCAATTTACGAGCTTCCCTAGAATTATCAGGAAGCTTTCATGTGAGGTGTGAGTTCGACTTGAAATACCACTTCCCTAGTCTTCCAATTTCTCATTGCCCCAGCCATTTTGGCTAGAGTGACTGTCTTCTCATTCTCTTTCCTGGAGATCTGGTCAAACATGACTTATGTGAACCTCTCTCTAACCCTGTCCACTTCTCGAGCATATTCGATAAGTTTTAAATTTTTCACATGACACACTCCTTTCATCTGCTGCGCCATCAATTGTGAGCCAGAAAATAAGCACTCGAGCAGCTCCCACATTCTTGGATGCCCAGAGCCCTGCCAACACAGCTTCATACTCCACCTCATTGTTGGATGCCAGAAAATCCAACTTTATAGCTAGCTTCACTTCATCTCCAGCTTGCAAAATCAACAGCACCCCCACCCCACTTCCACCATTCGAAGAGGAACCATCTACATGCACCTTCCAAGTGTCCTCATTTTCCTGATGTACAGTTTCAGCTAGAAAGTCGATCAAGGCTTGTGCTTTAATAGTTGTTCTTGGTTCATACTAGATCTCCTAATCTCCTAGCTCAGTAGTTCATTTAACCAAACGATCAGACATATCCGAATGAGTTACGATACTACCCAACAGACTGTTTGTGAGCACTGCAATTGGATTAGACAAAAAATATGGTCTCAAGCACCACACAGTCATTACCAAAGCCAAATTATCCAGCACTGAGTACCTTATCTCTGTCCTTTTGAGCGCATGTGAAACATAGTAGACAGGCTGTTGAGTTGATCCTTCTTGCTTGATAAGAACCGAACTCACAGCTCCTTCGGTGGCATATAAATATATCCACAAACGCTCACACGTTTTTGGTTTGGCTAGGACAAGTAGTTCAGCTTGATAATTTTTCAATTCTTCAAGAGCCTTCTCACAGTCCGGACCCTATTAAAATTTTTTTGCATTACGCAAAATTCGGAAGAATGGTAAGCTTATGTGAGCGGACCTCGAGATAAACCACGCCAGCTCAGCAATCCTCCCCGTCAGCTGTTGGACGTCCTTAGGTCCTCGGGGGGAAACCATATATTGAATAGCTCGGACCTTCTCGGGGTTAGCTTCGATCCCTCTCTCTGTCACCGTATATCCCAGAAACATCCCACTCATCACCTCAAAATACATTTCTGAGGGTTCAACTTCAGCCTGTAGGACATGAGGGTGGAAAATATCTCCACTAAGTCAAGTACGAACTAGATTGAATCCTTCAACTTCACCATGATATAATCCACGTATATTTTGACATTCCTTTCTACCTGCTCAGAAAATACTTTATCCATTAATCACTGGTACGTGGCTCCGACATTTTTGAGTCCGAAAAGTATGACTATGTAACAAAAAGTCCCTTCTGAGATAATGAAACCCACTTTATCTTGATCTCTCACGGCTAAGGAGATTTGATGATACCCCTGATAAGCATCCAGCAGACACAAGTATTGATGACCGGCCGTGGAATCCAAAAACTGATCAATCCAAGGCAAATGATAGCAATCTTAAGGGCACACTTTATTGAGATCTCTGAAGTCAACATACACCCTCCACTTCCTTGAACTCTTCGGTGCTAGGACGACATTTGATAGCCAAGTAGGAAATTGATCGTCTCGAATATGCCCAACACTAAGAAACTATTCCACTTCTTTTTTTATAACTTTGTCTTTCTCGGGCCCGAAGTGTCTCTTCTTCTATTTCACAAGGCGAGCATTCGACAAGATGTTCAGCCGATGCTTTGCAACATCTGGGGTTGTGCCTTGAGTTTTTGAGCTAACAAAGCGAATATGTTGAGTTTGGCTTGTAAACAAGTAATGAGTTCTTTCTTAACCCTAGTTCAAGATCAGGAGGTATTTTGAGTGTCTTCTTCGCGGACCCCAACTCTACAATCTCAGGCTCTTCATCCGCTACCTCCTGAACCTCTCTCTTCACTATGGGTAACTCACTTTTTCATTTCCTAATCATGTTAACCTCCACACACGCTCTCTTTCATTTTTCCTTCACTACTCCTTCATAACATGGAAGCGCGAATTTTTGGTCCCCGCATAAAACTCCAGCTCCTTTTTCCACAGGAAAATTAAGCTTTTGATGATAGGTGGAAACTACAGCTCTGAAATCCTTTAGGATTAATCGCCCAGAATTCCATTATACACTGACGAGGTATCCACCACGGTGAAGGTCATTATCTTTGTTACCCGCTGAGGATCATTCCCTAAGGATATGGGAAGAACAATATGATCCAATGGCGGAATGACATGTCCCGCAAACCCAACAGAAGGGTAGAGACCGGCTCAAACTCAAATTATTCCACTTTCATCTGATCCAACGTTCTCTTGAACAAATTATTCACGGAGCTTCTATTATTAATACAGATCCTTACCACATCGTAATTGGCAATGCTGGCCATCACAACCAAGGCATCATTATGTGGAGCCACAGTTCTTTCCGAGTTCGTCCGGAGTCTCCATCAGTAGCATCCCCGATATCATATGAATCATCCCTCTTGTAGGAGGGTTGTCTTCATCCATTCTTTTTCTCGGATCGACAGGCTCTCGAGGGACATCTTGACTTTGTCCCTCCTTTCTTGGCTCTCCCACCCTCTGATTTATCCATGGAGGGTCTTGACCTCGTCTATGGGAAAAGCGAGACCTTGGGCGACTCCCAGATGAGGATCCCTCTTGTTTATTAAATAGAAGCAGTCTATCATTACTCTCAACCCTATGCCCGACCCAAAAGATCATCATAGCTCAATGGAGGTTTCTTGACCAGCGATTTGAATAATTCTCCTCCTCTCAGTCCTTGGGTAAAGGAACTTATCATGATGTCAGGGGTAGCCGCTGGTATCTCCAGTGCTGCATTGTTGAAGCGCTATATAAACTCTTGCAAATCCTCTGTCTCTTGTTGCTTCATCACAAACAAGCTTAGGTATCTCTTCTAGTACCTCTTGCTGCTAGAAAATCGATGCAAGAAAGCTCTGAAAAAAATCCTCAAAAACCGTATGGAGTTAGGTTGCAACGTGTTAAACAACTGCTAGGCTGATCTCACCAACATGCCCAGAAACACCCTGCACCTAACCCCATCCAAATACTGATGCAACAGAGCCGAAATCTCAAATATTCCCAAGTGTTCTTCTGGGTCAGTACGCCCGTCGTACTCTCTCACGCTTGATTCTCGAAAACTTGGGGGAAGCCCTTCTTCCAAAATGACGGGATACAAAGTATTCACTCTCTTGGGTGCTGGAGCTCTATTTCCCAATTGCTGCATCAACATTCTTATCTCCTTTCACATCTTCTCCATATCAGCATTCTCCTCTCGTTCCTGACGAAGAGCTTGTTCTTCGGCAAACATGACTCTTGATTCTTATTTATGGCTTCGTCTACTGTCCTGGTAATTAATTGGCCTAACTATTTCGGGGTCAAGCTCCCCACATTCTCATTGGGACGAGGTTGTTCAGGTCCCGTCTCAAGGCGAGGTTGTTTGGGTCTACCATTATGGATTGATACTGAGGTACCTGAGTTAGTTCTTTTTGTCTCTCTCTGGCCTACCATCTCTACGTCTCAGCTCAAGTTTCCCACAGACGGCGCCAAGATACTTATTAGAAATATAGGTTCTGTTCCAGCAGGTGATACTATCTCGAATGCAGACATCGAATTTAATCTGGGCCTGAAATCACATAGGAGCTCGTTAGAAGGGGCCGGAAGGGTGTCCCGACGTAATCCCTCCGACGCTCAAGTCAGATATCAAGAATAAAATGAGAGAGAAGCTAGAGACACTGCTAAGAATCAATACAATGAATGAATGAATTAAACACTCAAACCTGATATTTATAGGAAAGTATCTGCGCATCTCATGGGCCACCTACCTCGGTTAGAAATGAGACGAGGATCCAAAGTCCGGTTTGGACTTGATCTTGATAGATCCATTCATGGGGTATCACCATGGTGCATATTTGATCCTAAGTGATGTATAAATTGCAACACAGAAAAATCCATGTACAAAAAAAATAAAATTTAACCATTAGAAATTAGTTATTAAAATAAAAAAAATGAGTTACATATTTTTTGGTTTGTTTTGAGTGTCATTGTAAATAATAAAAGTGATGTCAGACTCCTTTTTTTGAAGTGTTTTATTTGAGTTGTTTCATGATACCTTGTGCTTGTTTGTTACATTAATGTACTTGACAATGCACATATCAATTCAGGTATAACAGATTAACAGTAAGATAATTTATATTAGTCTTGTTTTGTATCATTTATGTACTTGACAATGTGTGTGTATAT
The DNA here is from genome assembly GCF_025594145.1 of Primulina tabacum. Lineage (NCBI taxonomy): Eukaryota > Viridiplantae > Streptophyta > Magnoliopsida > Lamiales > Gesneriaceae > Primulina > Primulina tabacum. Next base: position 16,870,986 of record NC_134554.1, read on the forward strand.
ATATATATATATATATTAAATACTGTTAAAATGATCGATATCTCTTGTAAAATGAAATACTGAATTTTACTAATTAACGAAAATAATCGATATTTTTTTTGACAAACTTACAAATATTTATAAAATGAATGAATCAAGTTTTTTATAAAAATACAAGGCATGTAATAATTTTTTTTCTAATATATCAATCATGGATATTATAAAATTGTGGATCATGTGTTATGTTTTACACTATAAATTATCAACTTTGTTTTTAGTTTACAAAAGAGCCCTAAAAACTAGGTAGGGATGTTTTGTAAATAAATTATTATGACAAAATCAAAATAGAAAGACATAATATATATGTCTCATATTAATAAAAATAGTCTACTCTAACATCTACAAAATAGGTTTATGCAGTAAATAAAATTAAAAACAATATATTATTTAACTTAAAATCATAAAAAGTTTCGTTAATTTTCCAATTTTTAAATTTTAAATTGTACCGTGAATCGCATTTGAATTTTGAAAAGCTAAAAATTAAATGTATCATAATTTGAAGTATAAATTATTAAAATTATTTAAAATAAAAATAAATACTCCATAAAATATATTTCATATCAAGTCATCTATTAAATAAATTTTATGAAATAATTAAAATTAAATTTCATGTTAAGTCATCTATTAAATAAATTTTATGAAATAATCAAAATTAAATTATAAGAGTTATAATTATATTATGTAATATAAGTGTAGGAGATAGATTTTCATTATGAATCATCAATTTTGTCTTTCATTATATATATTTTTAAAAAAAATGATGAAAAATTGACTTAAATGTTTCTTTAAAAAATAAAACTAAATTATTAAGATATGATTGTCAAGATTAAACGCTTACCATTAAACTAAAAATTATAACTATTAGTCAATGTGACTTTATTTCCTTATACTTTTGGTAGTATAGAGTGAACCTACTTGGGTACTAATGGGTTATTATGAATCGTCAATTTTGTTTTTCATTATATATATTTCTAAAAAATGATGAAAATTTAACTTAAATGTTTCTTTAAAAAATAAAACTAGATTATTAAAATATGACTGTCAGGATCAAACGCTTACCACTAAGCCAAAAATTATAGTTATTAGTCAATGTGCAACTTTATTTCCTTATACTTTTGGTAGCGCATAGTGGATCTACTTGGGTGCTAATGAGTCGTGATGTTAGGCTCATGAGTCTAAGGAGGTGTGTGTGTGACTGTTGGTGTTGTATCATATCTCCTAGATATCGGTCTTACTTTTCCTATCACTGACACTGTCCTCAGCAGATACCTTATTACTCATTAAGATCTGATGTCATTCTTTTACAGCTCTCTTAACCAACCAAAAAATTAAGTGACACAACATTAACATCTTGATGCACGAGAAATTCCAAGGAGGTCGTTCGTCCCAGTAATACTTTTATTCATGCATGCTTAACCCAACATCCCATCAAGAAATATATATATATGCTTCTTGGGAGACTTGAACCCATGAACTCGCTTTGATGACAATTTTTAGGATCAAGCACTTACCAATAGGCCGAAAACTATAATTGTTAGCTAATGTATAACTATATTTTCTTATACTCGTGGAAGCGGAGATTGCACCTACTTGGGTGCTTAATCGGTTGGGCTATTGGGCCCTTGAGTCCAAAGAAGTGTCTATCTACTGGTGTTGTTTCACATCGCTTAAAGACTAGTCTTACTCATTCTCTACAGCTGGCACTGTCCCCAGCAACAGTATTATCCGATAAGATCTGACCTCAATATTTTATGGTCCACCTAACCAATCAGATTAAGTGACACAACTTCAGTAGCTTGAAGAAAATCAAGTTGGTATCCGAAGCGACTCAACCTGCGGATGTTCCACAAGTCCAGCCCACTCGACCGGTAGCTGGCATTTGCATTTTTGAAGAAGCTGTTCCTTCAACTACTTTTGTTGTTCCTTTAGCGGGCCCTAAGGACAAGGGCAAGGGTAAGATGCAACCACCATCCAAGATTCTTACTCGTGTTCAAAAAAATGTCGCTCTGACACTATCTCAAGTATTGAAGATGGCAACAAAGAAAATGAAGATGTTTGACATATGGTTTGAACATTGCACCTCTGTATTGTTCAAGATCATCCTGGAGGAAGATCTACTAAAGAAGTTGGTCACTCTGAAAGACCAGATGTTGGATTGGGCCGAAACTGATGAAATTGAAGTAACTCTTGGTCGATGGAAATTTATTGACTTCCAACTGAGGGAATGCCTTCTATGGCTGATAATCATCCAGTGGCAGAAAAATTTTGATGTCACGAGCCGCACAACTCTCAATGATGTTGTCGTCATCTCACGGCTGGAGTTGCATATTTTGTCCATCGACTCCGAGATTCAGAATAAGTGGAGAGAGTTTGAAATTCCTCTTCAACTGCTCTCTCTTCAACTACTCTCCAAGACAAACAAAATATATGCCACCGAAGCCTTTGCCATGCTAAATGAAATGAGCGTAGAAGAAGAAGATCCTGAGAATGAAGAGAAAGCAAAATAGGATGAAAATGTTGTCTCAGACATCACCTAGTCATATACCGATGGTGGCCCTTCCGCTATTTCTAATGCTGAACAAGCGACGGCTGAATAACCCTCTTGAACCACTATAGTCATTCAACTGTTGATCCTGCTTCAACCATTGGAGAGATCCAACTGAAAGCACTTTTCTTTTCCTCTAATTTTTCTAACCCTGAAACAGGTACTTCCACAATTGCTAAGATGGATGCACCACTACCTGAGACCCCTCTTACTTCAGTGGATGAAATAGTGACTTCTATGACAAACTTTACTATCTTTGCTTTTATATGTGTGTGTATATATATATAATATTTCGTTAATTCTTAATCTAAAATAAGAAGGGAAAACAAAAATTTGGCCAATCTCAACTTCCTATAATTCTCTTTCTCTTCCCCATGTCCTTGCTTTCTAGTTTGCCCCATCCTCAATCTGTCCCCACATCTCCGTTGATGTTTGAAAAGTATCTTGTGAGACGATTTCATGATATATATTTACAAAAAAAATTGATATTTTTTGCACAAAAGACAATATTTTTTAATGAATTTGGTTGAGCTGGAAATCCGTTTTACAACATTAACTTGTGATAAAATATCGTAAGGTTGTTTTTCTTTTGTTTTTATTCTTTTATAATGTTATTATTACTTACGCAATCAAAAAGATTATTACTAAAATATGGTTTATTGTTGGATTAGACCATAATTATTAGACAAAAACTTGTGTGAGAAGGTCTCACAGGTCGTATTTTGTGAGACAAATATCTTATTTGGGTAATCAATGAAAAATTATTACTTTTTATGGTAAGAGTATTATTTTTTATTGTGAATATCAGTAGGATTGACCCGTATCACAGATAAAGATTCGTATTCTATTTATTATTTATTATTGTTAATGACGATTATCAAAATTTATCACGGTCACTAGTCAAAATTATGCACCAGATGAGACGACGACAGTAATTTAATTCCCACTCAAACAAGGAGACCCAAAACGTTAATAAATAGAAATAGATTTTAACTTCACAACCCAACTAGATTATCTGATCTTCGGATATTCCCCAATGGCGTCAACCCTATTCTCCACCTTCAGATACTCTGACAGCCTCACGGTGGTCGGGATCTCGATCTGCACCGCACTTGTATGCGAAGCCATCTCATGGCTACTCATCTACCGTACTTCCTCCTACAAATCCCTCAAATCCACGATCGACAAAGCGTCCAAGAAACTCGAGACTATGAAAACATCCGACGCCACTTCTTCGGTCTCCTCAAATCTCATAAAAAAATCACCCAGAACCAAAAAAATCGATCGAGTCGAGACGTCATTGAAGGAATCGAGCCGCGATTTGTCCTTGTTTAAGTTCAAATCGGGCGCGGTCGTGGCCCTGGTCTTGTTCATGGTTTTCGGGTTGCTGAACAGTTTGTTCGAGGGCAAAGTTGTGGCCAAAATCCCCTTCGTTCCGATAAAATTGGTTCAGAAGATGAGCCACAGGGGATTGTTGGGGGATGATATGACGGATTGTTCGATGGCGTTTTTGTATCTGTTGTGTTCGATCAGCATAAGGACGAATCTGCAGAAGTTTTTGGGCTTTTCTCCGCCGCGAGGGGCTGCCGGCGCTGGACTCTTCCCAATACCCGATTCCAAATCGAGCTGAGTAATGGATAGATTAATCCACGCGTAAAATGCAGCACTGATGCGTAGAGTTGTTGGGACTATCTTATACTTTGGACACTGTTTGGTACATAACCCACTTTGACTCAAAAAGTAGCTTTATGTTATACTTGTATTTCAATTTAGTATCTCACCTTTGGTCATCTCGTCCCACGAACCAAACGATCGAACCAGTCCTCGGCCCGGTCGTTGCAGCACGTGGGTCTGGATGAGGAAAATATAATATGTAATGTTGCTCTATCACCATTGGACTATCCAACGGGATTTCCCTTCCTTGGTAACTAAATTGGTTTGTGACAAGAGATGTTATTAGATTTTGATATATGATGTGTTAATTAATTCTCTTGAGCTGTTATATGTCTCTATGATCTTTTAAGCTCTGTGAGATATATTTAATTCTTTGAATAGATGGGGGGAATAGGGCCAAACTTTATTCATAGCCAAAAGGAAGGAAGAACAATCCCCCTTGCCCTTTATCTTCTGTTCTGTTGATGCATTGAAAGGCAATGTCAGATATATATGTTACAACTTTCCGTTAGCGTATACGCAAAAATTTGTGTGAGATGGTATCACGGGTCGTATTTTGTGAGACGAATCTCTTATTTGGGTCATCCATGAAAAAGTATTACTTTTTTATTCTAAGAATATTATTTTTTATTGTGAATATCGGTAGAGTTGATATGTCTAACAAATAAAGATTCGTGAGATCGTATCACAAGAGATCTACTCGTTATAAGAGAGCAGTAGGCAAGTTAACAATGTTAATGTGGAAAGTCTCGTGTGCTAGAGTGCCTTTATTTGTCTCTTTCTTTGGTGCTATTATTGGTTTTGATCATAGGTGAAATGTGATTCTATTTAAATTTCCATTTTGACGTTAAGTAATTTTGTGGCACATTGGAAGATATGTGAACTAATTTGAGTTGGTCTTTGTTACACCGGATTTCTAAGTCTCAACGTCATTAGATGATATATGTCTCAAATATATTGACGGATATAATACGTTGATGATCTAAGAACTAAAATATCACAATATCATGAGAGGATAAACATTTCAGATTCACTTAAAAATTATGATTTAAATAGCATTAAAAATATATAGTTTGTGTACAACACCAGTCGCTTATGTAAGCGTTGTAATATTCGTCGACAATCCAAGAACCTTACACATGAAGTAATTGACAATTAGGTTTTGGATATTGAAAGGCTAAGTTCCATCTGTATTCAGAAAGGTCCTTGTATCAGCAATTAAATTCTAAGAAACACTTTTAAATATGTGTAATATGTTTAATATAAAAGTAGTAAACTTTAATCGATTACAAATTATTTAAATAATTTTTACATTTTCAAATAATAATCACAACATTGTCACTGTTACAGTGAAAATTTATGAGCATAAGAAAATGATTATTATTATTTATTAGTAGATTATTTGTGAGACAGTCTCAAAATCTTTATCTGTGAGATATGTCAAATCTTATCGATATTCACAATAAAAAGTAATATTCTTAACATAAAAAGTAATAATTTTTCATGGATGACTCAAATAAGAGATCTGTCTTACAAAATATGATCCGTGAGAGCGTTTCACACAAATTTTTGCTATTATTTATTTATTTATTAAATAAGCTAATAAATGCAACGATGTAATCTTGTCGTTAAATTATTGGGAGACAGCCTGATTTTCAACGCGGTAGGCTCAAGGTTGGAATGAAATTTGGATTAATGATTTTAATATATAAGAAAAGGATGTGACAAATAATTGTATTTAAAAAAATTAAAAAATAAATATTTTGATTTATCTGTCAATTCAAATTTATTTTAAGAGAGTTTCTAGCTGACTAAAAGTAAATATTTTTGTTGAATGAGAAGAGTTGGGAGAGAGATTTATTACAATTGAATTTTGAAGTTTCAAAATTCGTTTCAAATTTGAGATATTGAATTTAAATAAATTATATAAGTTATTTAGATTGTGACCTAATTTTTAGTACCTCGGACTAGGACAACCAGCTGTAGGCATTCAATGGGTTAGGATAGTTTTCCTTACATTTTATAGATCGAAATTTGTTGGAATGCACGTTCTTTCAGCTAGATATTTTACATCAGACTGAATAATTCTCTGAAAGCTCAAGCTGCAAGACTCAAGTTGGACTGCTCAATGAAGGTCAAGCCGCATTTTGGTCTCTGGTATGTTTGTGCATCAAGCTATTCCGTATTTATACCAACCAGACTTTTCAGAAGACCTTTAGACCAATCAATGCATATTTTCCTCTAATGAATCAACTTTTCTAAAGTCGTTATTTATCATTTTTGGATACATGCCAATGAGCATTAATTGTGTCATACTATGAAGGGAAATGAAACGAAAGACATATTGATTTTGTGTCGGCTACCAGTACAAGTTGAACGTTGTAGCAAAGTTTACGTTAAAAGAATTTCAACTATTTAAAGGCATGATTCAAGACTAAAAAGACTACTGAAACATTCACAATCTACCTTAATAAGATCTCGATTACTTTTATCTTTCAATCATCAAGCTTCTTAAACAAGCACCACATATTTTTTTATCCGATCATTAAAGATAATCTGATACTTCACATTCACTCAAGCTGCTCCAGCTATTTGTTTAGAATGTTGCGTTTATTATCTGTCTCAACTTAGGGTTCAATAGATAGTGATTCTGTTTGTATCTGTTGAAGAAGGTACTGGAAGTTTCAGTGTAGATATTGGATAAGTCCTAATTGAATGAGTTCTTGCACGATTGTTTAACAAACGAAGTCTTCAAGTGAATTCTTTCCTTGAGTGAGAGAAGGGTAGACGTAGAAAATTTTGTTTTGTTTTTATTCATTTTAATATATGTTTGCTTAGTTCATCTATCTATTTAACTTGTTAAAAGATCAACCACATTAATATATTGTAACTCACTAGTACCGGCCAGACCTTTTCGCTCTTTTTAGTGATCAAGATTTGTCTAGCTGGTCGAGAATCAAATATTAACAACTACTAAAGTCAACTCGAGTTTACAAGAAATTTTAAAGATTTTATTCAACTCTCTTATATACTTTTTTCGATCATAACAAATGGTATCAAAGAGGGTTTTCTCGACCTTTGAACTACATATATTCAATGGCGTTTTTTTAAAAAATAAAGGTTCTCTAAAAAAGAATTTGACGGCTGAAAAATTGTGTACATACACATTTCGATGCCCATGATGATATCATATATGATCTAATGAAGATCCTAAAGGCTACACTTCTATAGTTGTCTCTGGGGTGCACATCAAATGGTGGAAAAGCATTGGTCCGAATGGATTGCTGAGGAAAATAAAAAGGCCAACCTCGATAATGCGGTTAATAATATTTTTCACAAAATTCTTGATAAGAACATGTTCGATAATATTGATATGTGTTTCACAACTAATAAATATGAAAAAATTTGACCCAATGATGTGAATGAAATTATTAGACAAGATTGTGGTCATAACTGAAGCTTTTCAATGACGAGATTATCTTCTTGATCTTCTCATTCACACAAATTTTGATATCCGATTTGAGTTCAGACAAATTTCGCATTATAGCTTGATGAAGATTATAGATACTGACATCGAAGGCCATCAGACAAGCATCAAAGTCAACCATGAGGTGTCGAACATTTTCAAGATGGAAATTGACCTCCGCAAAGTGTGCATCGGTCGGAATCTGATCAGTTATGTGCAAAGGGTCAACCTCATTGTGACAAGGTTCCGACCGATCATCTTCATTATCAGTACTCATCTCAAAATTCTCCATCTTATAAACTACAGAGGTGCTTTCACGATTGAGAAGAATGGGAGAGTCATCTTTTGTTATGTCGGACTCGACCGGTGGAGGAAAATGAACCTGAGATTCTACATGTTCAGCTATCTTCTGAGAGTGTGGGGACTTCAAAAGTTCTTCTTCAAATATAGTCTCAGAAGATGTACTCTTGGGACTAGTGTCTTGATAAAAGTCAATTTGAGTGGACCGATCACAAAAGAGCTCAAAGTCCACCATAGACTTCACAATATCATCCACTGAAGTCAGAGGACCTCAGGTAGTGGTACATCCATCTCAGTAACCGTGGAAGAACATGTTTCGGGATTAGTAAAATTTGAGGAAGATAAAAGTACCTCAGATTGGGTTTCCTCAACGATTGTAGCAAGATCAACAGTTGTATCGTTTGCAGTGGTTGAACAGGTTCTTCAACCACTGGTTTTTCAGCTCCAGAGACAGTAGGAAGGCCACCGTTGGTAGGCGACTGGTTGATGCGAGTGATTTCTGGGACAACCGTTTCATTTTTTTTTTACTTTCTCTTCTTTCCCAGTCTCTTCTTCTTCATCCTCTTCCACGCCCATTTCATTGAGCATGACAAGGGCTTCACTGGCATATACTTCAATTGTCTTGGCAAGCAGTTATTTGGGCATCTCAAACTCCTTTATGAATCTATGAGGCGATAGACAGAACATCAAAATCCAGTTGTGAGATGATTACAGCATCACCAGGAGATGTGCGGCTTGTGATATCAAAATATTTCTACCTCTAAATAATTATCAGCAGCAGGAGACTCTCCCACAATTGGAAATTAATGAAGGACTGCCGAGCGAGAGCTAACTCAGTTTCATCATTCTCTGCTCAGTCCAGCAACTAGCCTTCAAGAATGTACAACTTCTCCAGTAGATCCTTCTCCAGGATGATCTTGAACATGACAAAGTTGTGATATTCAAACCATCTGTTGAACATATTCATTTTCTTGGTCACAACCTTCAACACCCAAGGCAGCAGAGAGACATCTGTCTGAACGACTGTAGGGGTATTGGATGGAGGTTTTATCTTCCCATTTCCCTTATCCTTGGGGTCCATTGGGGGAACAACAGAGGTAGTTGAAGGAACAGCTCTTTTAAAATGCGAATTCCATCCACCGTTCGACTAGGTTAGACTTGTGCGACTGGCTCAGGTTGAGTCACCTCAAACACCAACTTGAGATTCTTCTTCTTGGGCTCTTCTTATTGACTTCAACTACTATGGGTCAGCAGCATCCGACAATTTGGATGTAGCGGTCGGAGTTTTGGACTTGGTGAAGACTTGTTTTAAATGGACATTTTCCTTATTTTCTCTTCATAGTTATCAGAATAGACCATCTTTCTCTTCACTGGTTCCTTAGCCGGTGCCTTCTTCTGCTTCTCAGCTTCTTGTTCATCACCTTCACCACCTTGATCTTCAGCAAATCAACAGCAGTGGTTGTATTCCTCTTCAAAAATTCCGCAACGATCACAACATCGAACCATTTCTTAGGATGTAACGTTTCACTAATGTCAAACGTCATCTTCAACAATTAGAGTGAACTCTTCAAAATGACCAAGATTCTCAAACAATATGTCAGACCAGTTGACATCGATCTTTGATGTGATCACCGCCATGTATTGGAACTTCTTCTGGGTGATCTTTTCATCGACGATGGTGGCCAGAAAATGGAATTCCACCTTCAGATCATGCTTCTCTGCTGTAATAGAGATAGGGATTCCAGTCAGAGAGAACCCAATACTCCAGATATCAGCGTTCTCACTTGGAAGATCTGAAACTTTCGTCAAACCAGTAGTAGGTAGTTCCAGGGCATCTCTGAAGAATTTTTGGGAGATGATGTAGGTCGATCCACCGTTGGTGTAGATGATGCCTCCATCCTTGTAGAAGCAAAAAACTGTTTAACCACATAAAGATTTAGAACAGAACCGCAAGTATGGACTTCCCGAGACCAGAAGCCTCAAGAATCTCCGAGACAATTGACTCGTTCTTCAGGGATTGGATAACTTTAAGTTGATTGCGAGATAAATCTTTAGGATCTACAAATTGGAGCTGTTTAAGAATTTCTAAGAACAAGGGAAAACACGAAGAGTTTTGAAATAGAAACGCAAGGTCTAAAATGTGATACCATAATCCAACTACATGTAAATCTCGTAAAAATGAAAAATACCTAATTAAATTATTTTAATTACATTAATTAAATGTGGTAGGCATGCTTACATGTTAAAATATGAATTTCTATTAAAATGCATAAAATAGTGTTTTCAAAGGTTATTCGAGACGCGATCGAGGAACGGAGACCGAGGATCTTAAAGTAAAAATATTTTTATTAAATGATTATTTTTAATTATTTAATATATGGTATATTTAAAGTGTAATTTTCGAAAATGGTGTATTTTTTAGATATTTTTACATGTCGAGTCGTATTTTAAACCGGTAATCGATTTTTGACAAAAACAAGGATTTTTTGGATGTTCAATTAATATTTTCGAAAACTTTCCTAAACGAAATAATTTTTCTACATTCTAATGGGCCTATTCTACTAAGGTTATTGGGCCCAATTGTTTAACTTATTATTAAATTCCTAAAACTTGAATTTCCAAGCCCTAATTTCCTACACAACTCACGCACACCACAAAGAGTCATAGGGTTTCTCTCCCTAGCATCCAAACACACACGTCCACACGTCTAAGGCTTCTACATGTCGAATTTGAAGGGTAAAAATGAAGCAAAGGCTTCCCCATCTCTCAGACAAGTTCCTACGCGTCAAGACTTGAATTTTCGTGGGTGAATCACGCAAAAGAATGCCTTATTCCTTTTTTGATCATTGTTCATACCATATTATGTGTGAATATACATGTTTTCATGAAAAATCTGATACCCTCTTATTTATTTTCGTTTTTATGCATTTTACATGGAAAAATCTTGATTTTTCTTCCATGTTTTGATGGTTCATGAGGTAGGGAAGGGGCTGACAGGTTAGGGATGTTAGGGGCTCGATTTAGGGGCTGTTAAGGGGTCCTAGATGGGGCTGCACAAGGCTGGAAAGCAAGGGCTGAACAAAAATGGGGTTCTAAGGGAAACTAGGGTTCGGTTTTTGGTTCTTGAAGGGGGCAGGCGTGTGTGATGGAGTGGGCTGCATCCAGGTGACCTAGGAGCACTATGTGGTGGTCCTAGAGGGGGACAGAGCCGTGCTGGTTTGATGGTAGGGGATGTAGATTCGCGATCATGAGGCGCAACCATGATCTGCGCACAAGACTTGATGAACAATGCACGTCCTCATGCATGGCTCGCTAGGGTTGGTCCAATATGATCCTAAGGGTTCGGTATTGGTCCATGGAGGGCTGGTTGGGGTCTGGTCTCGTTGGATTGGGGCTAGGATCGAATGAGAGAGAGGTTGTAGGGGCCAGGGTTTCGTTCATGAGGTGCAGAAAAATTTCAGCGGCTTTTAGGCATTTTCAAGGGTTCTAAATGGCTTGAATTGGGTCGAAAATGGGTTGGTTAGGTGTTAGTAATCTATGATTAAAGTTTAGTGAAGTTTGGTTAAGATTCGGGTTGATTCGGGTTAAAAACATGTCATCGGGTCGAGTTTTAAAACTAATTAAAAATTTAGTCGAGTGGCTTAAGTTTACGTCTAAGAAAAGTTTATGGGTGTGTTTAAGGTGTTATGGTAAGTTTGGAGAGATTCGGGTCGAAGTTTTGAGGTCCAAGGGTAAAATGGGAAAAATAGGGTTTCAGGGGTTTCAATCATTTTACACCTGAAAAATGTTAGAAGTCATGGTAGTATCATGAATGCTATAATGAATATTAAAATATTTATTTTGAAAGTTATGGAATTTTATGATGGAAAATGATAAATGCTAAAAGACGTGTTGCATGCTTTTTTAAAAAAAAATGATATTTATGCATGTATTTTTATAAAGTGATGGAAGTGATGAAAATGTTTTGAATGAAGTGACTTGATTGTGACGATAAGAAAATGGGGATTCGCGGGGGACAAAGCCCCAGTGGAACTCGTTTACGGGACAAACCCCGTGGGAACCCAACACCAAATTTCTATAGGCCAAGGCCCAATAACGAGAAAGTGGTTGCTGGTGTCTCCGCCAATTATTGGCCAAGACACATAACGGAAAAATGGTTGCTGGTGTCTCCGCCAATTATTGGCGAAGACACATAACGGAAAAGTGGTTACTGTTATCTCGACGTCTGGTACAATGGTTACAGCTGAGATTGACCAATTGACCGAATGATGAAAGGATGGTCACAATTAATTAACGGAATGCACCATAGAGGAAATTTATATGTATATTTTATGTTGAAAGAAAAAGTATATGAAGAACGAAAATGTTTAAGATTATGTATGTTCATGTTAAAGCTATTTTACCAAAAGTAATTTCACGGTTGCATATGGATGTATACATATTACTTGTTATAACGGTTAAGGCTTTCTGAGTCATTAAACTCACTATGTGTGAATAATATAAATGAGGATATTTATGTGAAGACAGGAGGGTTGGATGATTGAATTGGCTGGACTGATGGTGCACTAACCCAAGGACCTTGCTAGTTATTCCACACAGTTATGCTTTTACAGTACTTTAAATACTTTGAAGACTTTTGGAAATAAGAGTGGTTTTTTAGAGGATTTATGACGTTTATGCTAATTTTGAGAAATGATAGTTGTTACTGAGTTTTGAGTAAATTTGATGGTTATTTTATTTTAATGGTGCAAAAAGTATATTTATATATATGTGTATTTGGTCGAAGCATGGTGGGTAAAAAATAAAAATACTTTCTAGTATATTTTGAAAGAAAAGTGAGTTAGAGACGTTTAAGTTGGTATCAGAGCAACGTTCTTGTAAATTGGTGTGCCACCTCCAGTTCCAGAAAGCTTAGTCGTCAAGCCTCAAGTTTGTAAGTTTAAATGAGTTTAATGATGTCACCTGCATGTTTATATGTTTTATATGCTTAAGTTACATGTTTAAATGTTTTTTGAAATTAATCGGTATTTATGATTTATAAGGCAAATGGTTGAAAGCTTAGATTTAATTGCATGTTGGTTACGTTTAGAATTTGGACTATGATCAGATATAATGCCCACTAGATGAGCACCAAGTACAGATAGACATACTGATACTCATGAGGACCGTAGAGATAATACGCAACCACCTCCCAATGGGGGTGTTGTGACTCGAGTACTGGAAGGTATGGCAGGTTTCTTTGAGCAGCAGGCTCCGAGGCCACATCATGATATGTATTATCACTTCATGAAGCTAGATTGCATGCTCTACTTTAGTTGGATTTTAGGGATGACATTGAGAATTATAGAAATTGGGCATAAATATAAAACCTCGAGAATGTAAAGGAATAAATTGAACCAATTTAAGAATTATGGGACGTATATCACATAAATCGAAAACTATAAGGGGCTAAAGTGCAAAAATCGAGAGTTCAAGGGTTTAATTGCACAAGGACGATAATTCAAGGGCTAATCTGTAATTTTAAGAAGTCCATGGACTGAAATTGAGATGACCGAAAGTTCCAAGTTGAAATCTGGAATTTCTGAAAATCCAGGGACTAAATTGCGAAGTTTGAGAATTTTAGGGGCTGTTTTGTGAATTCTAGAAAACCAGGGGCTATTTTCGTATTTCTGGAATTTCAAGGATCAAAACAAGGAATTTAGAGAAGTTAGGGCTTGAATTGATTAAATTCGAAAGAAAGAAATTGGGGCAAAGGTGCAAATTTCGAAACTTTAAGGGCAAAATGTAAGAATTTCGAAACTTTAAGGGACTGAAATGAAATTTTTGAAAATTATTCGTTTGCAGATTGTGTTATTTTGAGGTTTACTAAGGGTTAAGTGTGGCAATTTTCGAGAATTTTGGGTGATTAATGATTAAAAAAATTCTTTAAGTTTTTGACTCAAATGGATTTGTTGTCGCAAGAAGGATATTTATTTCAGGTGTAGTCACCTATGCGTTGCTAGATTCAGGAGCCACACACTCATTTATATCCGAGACATTTGTCAAGCGGCTGAATATTATACCCGAGGATTTGATTTGGGCTTTAGAGTTTCTATTCATTATGTTGATCAGATGATAATCACGAGCATTGTGAGAAATCTGGAGCTTCATTTGCAGAAAAATGCGGTTTAGACAGATCTCATCGTACTCCCGATACTTGAATTCGACATCATTCTTGGTATGGATTGGCTATATTTGAATGGAGATTCGATAAATTTCCGACAGAGGTCAGTATCTATTCGATCACCCAGCAATAAATCTTTTATCTTTAAGGCAGCAAGAAACAAGCAAATGACGAGCATTATCTCTTGCATCTGTGCAAGGAAGCTTATAAGACGAGACTGCTAAGCTTTTCTAGCATGTTATTTCAGTATCTGTTCCGGACAGTCAGAAGCTAGAGGATGTTGAGGTTGTTAGAGACTCTCATAACGTCATTCTCGAGGACATTTCTGGCATTCCACTAGATCGAGAAGTAGAATTTTCTATTGAGTTGACGTCGGGTACAGTGTCAATTTCTAAGGCACCCTGTCGTCTCGCACCAGCCGAGATGAAAGAGATGAAGAATCAGATTCAGGAGTAGCTGGAAAAGGGTTTTATTCGCACGAGCTGTTCTCGGTTGGGCGCACCGGTATTATTTGTAAAGAAGAAAGATGGTAGTATGCGACTCTGCATTGACTATAGAGAGCTTAACAGAGTCACCATCAAGAATAAGTATCCTTGCCTAGAATCGAAGACTTGTTTGATCATTTGCAGGGAGCTTCTATTTTATCGAATATAGATATTCGTTCGGGATACCATCAGCTGAAGGTGAAAGAGTCAGATGTTCATAAGACGACTTTCAGGACTCGATATGGGCACTACGATTTTATGCTGATGCCATTCGGGTTGACCAATGTGCCAACGATCTTCATGGATCTCATGAATAGCATATTTCAGCCATATCTGGATCAGTTTATCATAGTCTTTATAGATGATATTCTGATTTATTCGAGGAGCAGAGAAGAGCACAGTAATCACTTGATAACGGCCCTACAATTATTGCAAGACAGAAAGATGTTTGCTAAGTTCAACAAATGCGAGTTTTGGCTCGAGAGAATGGTGTCTTTAGGCCACATTATTTCTCGAGATGGAGTTGATGTCGATCCCAACAAGGTCGAGGCAGTTAGACACAATATCATTATATATATACACACACAAAGAGATATATACATATAATTTTCTTAATTTGGTTTATATTAAGGGGATCATAAAGTGAACCCATAATAGAAGTTATTAGAATCTAAGAAAGATGCAATTATGCAAACCCAAACAAGTTTCCCGTAATCTGATTTTCCGAATCTAGCTAATATCATGTGGTTTTTCTAAAGAAAAACAATAAAAGGAAAAATTATTATGTAATAATAAAATAAATTTCCCTCATTCATAAATCAAGACTCATCAAAATTACAGATTTTGCAGCTTGATTAATTAAGAGATCTTATGAATTTTTTTAAAAAATCATTATTTAATTATTGTGAGGTGGGATCGATTTACAAAAGCTTCTTTGTGAAATATGATCAAATTAAAGTGGTTGCCATAAGTCAAGAAAATGTATGAGTGAAATTGTATGCATCTAGCTCTGCTGATTACAAATGCTGATTTTATGTAATTCACACTGATTAGCAATATATATAAAAGAATTTCAAATGGAAAAATTACATATAATATTCGATTTTTTTTTCCTTTTCCATCTGACCCAACTGGTTTATTCGTCTCAACTTATTACGTGTCTGGTAAAGAAAAGCCTACACCGCATGCAGATTGAACAAAATCTCATCTCATTAATTCCATGAAATTACAGGATACAAGAAATAATCTCTTTTGCTTTTGCTGCTTTTCTTACGGAGGAAGGGGGGGAGAAAATCAAAAGATGAAAAGGGAAGAAACCCCAGATGATCAAAAAGTAACATATCTGATGACACTGTAGAAATTTTTTTATATGTATATATACAAGCATATATTATATCTAAAGAAACGAGCCAAAATTTTGTTGTAAATAAAACGGAAAACCATATATTTTCACCTGCCTGCTTCGCAACCACCTCCTCTTCATTTGTTTTCCTCATGAATACCCTCTTTTAATTCTTTTGTTCTTATTCTCCTACCTCACTCACTATGTAAAAACATCGGAAATAAATATATGCATGGCCCCTCATCTGCCGAACGAAATGGCGAAGAAACGGAAAGAAGGCGATGGTTTGGTGTGTGGTGACATAGAAGAAATAATGAAGCTAACGCAAATGGTTAAATCGTGGGAGTTCACTTGTTCATTCTGCTTCAAGAAATTTGCATCCGCCCAAGCCATGGGAGGGCACCAGAATGCACACAGGAACGAGCGTTTGGAAGAGAAGAGGCTGTTCGTGAGGGATCCAATTGGGTACAGAAAGCGTGCGTATGTTCGAGCCCTGAAAGCTTTGAATCCCGATTCCCCGAAAATCATACTCGATGCTTCTCCAAATCCCAGTAATCTTAATCTGCATGCAGCAACGAAAATGGTGAAACACGAGCTTTCCAACGTTAATATTCAACCCAAGAAAGGCCAGCATATTCCAAAACCATTGCTTTTGCCATCTAAGGTTGAAAATGGTAATAAAAATAATATAAAAACATGTCCTTGTGTTGTGATGAATTTCTTGGCGCCACCAATGGAACTTAGTCTTGTGGACAGTGTTGGGATCCATGCAGAGGAATGTGAGAAAGGCATTCAGTTCGGTAATGAATCAGAGAAGCCGGATTTGACTCTAAAGCTTTAGAATAAATTATTACAAATATTTATTGTCAATCTGTTTTTTTAAGCAGGAAATTTACAACATGCTATCAAAAAGTGGCGTGCAACAGAAAGTACTGTGTATCCCATTAAGGAAATCTTTTTCTAGATTAACAAGAGGGATGGTGTAAGGTCCAAAATTAAGACGACGTAGTTCAACCTCATGCAAATCTAAGAAATATGAAAAATGGTTAATTAATTTATTTTAATTGCTTAATTGATTATGTGACATGCATGGTTATATGTTAAATATGATTTTATTGTCATTATGCATAAAAATTTAGTTTTAGGATTATTCGAGTTGCGATCGAGGAACGGAGACCGAGCGCTGAAAAATGTAAAATATTTTTATTAAATAATTGCTTTTAATTATTTAAAATATGATTGACGGTTTTTCATATTTTTGAAAATAAGGGGTTTCGAGATGATTTTATGTGCCGGGACGTAAATTTTATCGGTGTTAGTTTTTCAACAAAAATACGAACTTTTTGGCAACCCGGCTAATAAATTCACAAACTTATTTTTTACAAAACTATTTTAATATTTTAATTAAATTCTAATTAAGCACTAATGGGCCCAATTGATATGCTTAATAGGCCTAAGTTTAATTAAGGATTTAATTACTGTATAATATGTTAAACTCACCCCAAACCCTACAAAAAAAAAGTCACGCCACTTTCTGATTATTGCACACAACCAAAACTCTTCAATATCCAGGGCACACACACACACCAAAGTTGAGAGAAAAATTCAAAGCTTTCAGGGGTTTGTCAAGCCTAGGCCTCTTCGTCGTCGTTCTTCGTCGTAAACGTATAATCGTGCGTTTAAAACGCAAAAGGCACGCCATACATCTCCTTTTCTCATCTATCAAATCGTATTATCGTTTTAAATATCGTGTGCATGAAAAGCATGAAGTTCTTATGATTATTTTCGTAATATTGCACATACATGCATTAAATTCATGAATTTTGATCCGAAATCTTGTCCTATACTTGTTAAGGGCTGCCATGATGTTGGGTTATGATCAAGTAGGACTCGAGTCATGGGCTGGGGAAAGAGTCCTAGCTTGCTAGGACTCCCACCCGAGAGCCAAGAAATTTACGTACAAGGTTCAGGGCTTGCGCAGGGATGAGGGCTCAGTCTGGGGGACAACGGGCTGGCTAGGGCGACTCCTTGGGGTCCTAGGTGAGTGCTTGAGAGGCTGGTTCAGGGGCTAGGTCCTAAGCTCGAAACAAGGACTCCTCGGCAATAAGGAGTCTCGACCAGAATGTGTTCGGGTTGGGGGCTTCGGTTTTCAACTTTGGGTTGGTTCCTAAGAGTGCTTAGGGTCCAGTAGGGTCTAGACAAGGGTTGGCTCGCGTTTGGCTCATGGTGGTTCGAGCCGGGCTCGAGGAAAATTAAAGATGGCTCGGGGGTTCCAAACATAGGTCAAGTTAGGGTTTCTATTTGCTTAATAATTCGAAACACGGCGGGGGTCGAGTCGTGGTTCACGAGGGCTAAAATAATATAAAAAGTCTAAGTTTGAATTTAGGAATTTTATATTAAATTTTGAAATTATTCGTGATTAAAACGCCTTAAAGACGAATAATTAAAGATTAATTAAAAAGTCTATTATTTAAGCTAAATAAAATTATGGGAAAATTAAATTATGCTTAAATAATTATTTGGGACATGTTAGAGTCAAGGAAATTAAGAAAAAGTCAAAAATGTGAAATTTTACGTCTAGGGGTAAAACGGTCATTTCACACCCGAAAATTAGTAAACGTCATGGTAGTGCTCTGAAGTCTGTTTTATACGCTTTTATGATGATTTTAAATGTTTAAGGATTTTTATATGCTAAAATTTTTATGTTTAAAGTTTATGAAAATTTTATGATTCATTTATGGAATATACGATGAAACGATAAAGCTAATAAGGTTATGTTGCATGCTTGCTTTTAAAGAAAAAAGGATATTAAATGCATGATTTTTATAAAGTGATGAAAATGTAAAACGTTGAAAGAAGTGAAGTAATTGTGACTATTGAGGATATGAGGATAAGAATGGGGATGTCGTGAAGGAAAAGGCTTCAGAGGGAGCCCATTTATGGGAGAAGGCCCCAGAGGGAGCCCGATGAACGTATTTCCATTCGATGAGGATAGGCCAAGGCTCAGTTGACGAGAGATTGTCAATAATGTCCCCGCCGTCCAGTACTATGGTTATATGTAGAAGGATCCATCGACTTTTTGAGGATAATGAAAGTCACAATTAACGATCTGAATTTAATAAAAAAAGAAAATGTTTATGATCATGATAAAAAGATACATGTTATGAATGAGGTAAAGGAAAAATGTTGAGGTTTATTTTTTGTATGTCATGAAAATGTTATTTTTACGTAAAATATGATTTTATACGTATTACTTGTTATCAAGATTATGGTGTGTTGAGTCTTTATACTCACTAGGTGTGATGGGTGCATGTGAGTTTGAGGGAGGTCTTGGTGGGTGACCTGACTGGACTGAAGGTGCACATAACCCGAGGACCAGCGCTTCTACTTTTTCGCACTTATGATTTATGATTACGATTTACGTTAAAGATTTTTACGACTATTTCTTTATGCTTTTGAGTGGTTTTTGAGAGGATGATACTTTTCACGTTTATTGCTTTTTAGGTTTGGTAAAAAATGAGTCGATTTCATGTTTTGACTATTTCTTTTGTATTTTCAAATACTAGTTGGTTGTTTTATTTAAAATGGTGCAAAATATTTTCATTTATTATTGAGGGTTCGGTCGTGTCATGTTTAAAAAAAATTAGTACTTTTTAAGCAATAAGAATGGCAGATATTTCAGATGGATTATTATGACCAATCCTCAAACTACTTATTTTTACAGTATCTGTCGTGTAATATTTTCATAAATGTGTTTTTGGGAAAATTGCAATATTAGCAATGTATATTTGTCACTCGGTAATTTTAGTATCGAATTTCAGTCTAAATCTCTTATCTATGTGATTTTTGTAATTTAATTTTTTTTTTCAAACGTAGCGTTAATGTGGCATAATGCGATTATGCATTTACGATTCCAACATAACATGATAATGTGTGCACTTTTTCATAAAAAAATGAATAAAACTATAAAATAAAATGAAAGATATAGGACTAAAAATAAAATGAATAAAGTATATATAAGATCAAAATTGTATTTTTTTTTTCCAATTATAAGTGGCGACTTTAATACAATAATTGAAAGCGGGATTAATTTTATAACTACTGTAGTTTGTATTGAAGATTGTCCGACACAAAATTGCACTATGAACGTAACTCGAGATCGATTTGTCCAACAATTACGTCCCCAGCTAAGAAAAAATAATTATCACCTTACAAATGGCAAATGTCGTAACAAGACTATCTTGGTTTTCAAATCATCGTTAAATCTAATGGGCAAAATTTATTTCTCAAAAAATAAAAGAGTGAATTTTTAAATTATATTTAACAGCCTTTTTTTAAGACAGGGGCTTTCGCAGTATTCCTCGCGGATTTTGAAACTGGGAATGGGATCAACGTGAGGCACGGGAAAGAAATCAAGAATCATATTGAAATTTATGGTAGTGAACAGATCGAAAACGAGAGCGGAAACACCTACTTGGTTTGGGGCCAAATATATATAGAAATCCAGTTTCTTTACATCAACTTTGCGTAAAAGTTGAAATAGAAGATTGAATCCTCACGAAATAAAGCCATGACCTTAACATTACTGTCCTGTTTACAAACGATTAACTTGTGAAGAAGTAAGCACTGATGTTAAGGTACTTCACCTCAAGACATCATCGTGCTTAATCAACCTTTGTCTAGAGCTTAGCATAGGCAAATACAAGTTAGAAATTTAATTACACTCACGATTGAGTACCAGAAACACACCAACTAGCAAGCATTAAAAAAGTCCAAAAAATCTTCTCCTACCATTTACAAACACATAATAATTATTAAAATAATTGATTATTCTGAATATCAAATTCATCATGCTTCTGGTTTTCTGTAGTTAGTTCATCACAGTCAAGGCCTTGAGATTTTTTTAGTTTTGCAGTGAGTATCCACATGTTTGCAAGTTCATTCTCCAGGTATGCTTCTTTCTGTTTGGATTCTTCGAGACTCTTCAGCAATTCGGATTCTCTTTCGACCTTTTCGGTCAAGGCAGCTTCATATGATTGCTCTCTTTTGCGGCGGACGGCCAATTCTCTCTCGATATCAGAGGCTAAGACAACACCTTGGGGTTTGACATAACTATCTCTCCGACCATTCCTGCTGGTGAATATGGCAGTTCGGCGTTGGGTTGGCAACTTTTTTTGGACTTCAAGCTCAGCATTTAATCTTTCGTTTTGATTCATTAGCTTCGTAACCTCTTCTGTTAGTGCCTTCAATTCAACAGCAGCAGCAGATGCTAATCCCTTTGCATATGAACTCTCGTCCGCAAGTTTATTATTCTGCAGCTCTAGTTCATTCTTTGAATCGGTTAACTCGGCCAGTTTCTTCTTTAGTTCTACAATTTCACTTACCTAAGAGGGGCAAAAGCATAAGATCAGCATTGCAGAAACATAGATCAAACATTAGCTGTTACTCAATACAATAGGCAATCTTCGCTAGTTACTAAATGACGGGGACTATTTCATGGCAGCAGGTGGTCAATCCCCCCTTTCATTTCGCATATTCAGCAGAAAAATAGGAAATTTCTCTCAAAACAGAACGTACTAACTCAACAATGAAAGACCAATCACGAAAGGAGTTATGATGTGATTTAAACCTGAGCTTGTAGAAGCAACATATCATTTGAATCCTTTCTCGCTGCATTTTCTTTGCCCATCTGCTGTATGCGAGTAGTTTCAGAAAAGCATTGATCATCTGTCAATGAACTCAAGCCCCCCTGATATAAAGCACTGGACAACTGTTGTTTTAAGGATACAACTGTTTCTCGCAATTCTTCACATTCCAAAGTCTGATAACAATGAGTACTCTAATATATTTAACCAAAATGATGAAACAAATTCTTGCAAATACAGACGAAACAAGATGGCACCTTTTGGTTCAGCTCCTCTTGGATTATTCGATTATCGGCAGATTTGACCTGGAAACAAGAAAAATGAAACGATCTAATTAGGAATTTTAACTCATAGTCACTCCGGCCTCATGATCTACATGATGGCAAACCAGGAACTGAGGATAGATTGAGCACAGAGCTTGCAAAAACCCAAGGACACAATCGGCAATGTATTCTAGTTATCACATGGGCCACTAGAGTAAGGAAGCGATATTCAATTCCAAAATTTGTGACAAGCCTTCAGATATGAACTTTATCTTAGTATTCAACACATGAATATCAGATATATTGCAAAAATAAAAATTATGGTCAAGATGTACAAGGTACAATACCTCAAGTTCAAAAGACTTCTCATTTAACTGTGCCATTAGTTCACTGAGGGGCTGCAGTATGAAATAACCATTGCATTAGAAAGAAGGGTTTAAATCAAGTACCAATGGCATTGATGAAGTTGAGAAAGTCTAAAATTACTAGTGATTCTTCTAATTTGTCCTCCTTGCCATGGGGAATGATGGAATCTGATATTTGCTTTTCCAATGAAGCTATTTGATCATTCTTTTTCCTAATTTCTTCCTTCAAATTTATGATCTCCACCTTAATTAAGAAAGATAAAAAAAGTCATTTTATGATGTCCAAAAACATCGGAAACTGGACAAATATGGGATTGAGAAATTTTACCTGGATTTGCTCCTTGGGTTTTTTCGCAGCCTCGTCAGATAATCGTTTCAGAGAACTTGTTTGAAGTGCGACTTCACCTGACAAAATTTTATGCTGCTCTCTCAGAAGGTCAATCTGGTCCATAGTCTTTATGCTGGTCTGTTGAACATAAGATAAAGGTGGATGTGATATGGTTCACACACCAAACCTATGGATCGATAAGGATTATACGGTCTAATAAGGCAGAAGAAATTCAACAAAGATTACATAAATTGATTTGATTATATATATCATCAAAGCACTCTGCATAACAGGAAAAACACATGGGAATTTGTGATTTATACCAGTGGAGTCTGTAGTCCCGAATAACTATCCCCAGGCTCAAACAATTCAAAATGTCTTGAGTAAGATAAATGATTGGCAGAAGGAGTGCTTTCTGTGAGAAAAGAATGTGGTTGTCTTGCTTCTATGTGAATATTTGTGCTATCAGCTTGAGGAGTTGAAGGAGTGCTCGCGGATTTAACTCCACTGGACTTCTCACTAGAGCTTGCCAATGTCCCTACGCCACTATCTCGTTTCTACGATTGCCAAAACTTAGTGAAATGTGAAACTTTAACCGGGCAACTAAATACGGATAACGAAAATATATGAAACATCTTAGAATGCAAAATAAATGAAAATTAAATGATGCACCACACACCCGTGACTTCAACCAGTTCAGCAAACCATTCTTCTTTGTCCTTTTCTCTTCTTTCAATGGGTCATCTACAGTTTCAGTATTGCCATCAGAAGAAACATAGAGGTCCATACTTTCATCATCCAAGATGTAGTCTCGTCTTCTATACGGAAGATAAGCAAGCTGCCAAGGAATCAAATAGAAGAAACAGACAATATGAAGTCAAGCATTTTAAAAATCATACAAGGCACATTTAGGATTCATTTCACCAATGCACGTCTGCATTGAGGAGATCAAAGTAGGAAATGGAGAAAAAGATCAAAAGAAATGAACTGCTGAAACCTCGTCTTCTCCAAAGGAATGTCTTCTTCTTGGTCCTGAACGGTGAGGAACTCTTGGTGATTGAGAATCTTTTGTTGAAACAAGAATAAGTTTTGTCAAACGCTGTATTCTCCCCATTAAAGCAGCTTTGGCTTCTTCTTCTTCTTCCAATCTTGACTGTAGTCGCACTTGACCATCTTCAAGCTTCAGAAATCAGACCAACACAAAGCTTTAAATAAACTGAATACATGAAAAACCATTTTTTCCCTAATGGTTGATTCCATTTAAATGGATTATTGAACTTCAAAGAGGAAACAAATAGTTGAAAGACCAACTGAATTGTCAGTAAAATGACGGGACACATGAGATACCTTCACCCACATTTTCGTGCAGAGATCCAGAGGAAAACAACATTAAGATGAATAAAGTTTCCCTTTTTTTTTAAACAAATTAAGACCCATCGTGGTTATCTATAAATAAATATATTCTGGAATGTCAAAATAATATAGATAAAGCATTAGATTTTCCATTCTGGTAAAACATCTTAGAATAAAAAAATAAATAAAAAGTTGGAAGTTCTTCCTATAGCAAATCAAAGCTTTTCGTTCTAGAAGTTATTCCATGCATGCGTTTAGAATATAATCAATGGCGCTCCCAACAACGAGAGAGAAATAAAAACAGCATGTCCTTTCAATTACTTAAGGCCAACGTCCACAAATTTGTCGAGATGTAGAGCTATAAAATTTTGATCTCGCCAACAGTTCAGGTGATAAGAAAATTTTGGTTCTATCAAGATTTTCCATGCATTCATTAAAATACAGCACATATTACCTTGAACTTTGTTTATTATGAAAAAGGCAATAATCAACTGGAAGCAAGCATTTCAGCATTCTTTTGGGCCACATAACATCCCAAACTTTCATATATCAAAAGGCTAATTTCACACATCCCACGGCAACAAATGAAGTCAAGCATACAGACATTTTGTCAAGCTCCTATGAAAGTAAGGACAGCACACAGTCTGTTCCAGAAAGTAAAGTAGAGTTGAAAATCACACACTTCTTTATATGTTCCAAAATGCAAGTTTACAGCCAGATGATGAGATTTGCTGGCCTATAGTTTCCAACGCGATCAAAATGAATTCAGAAACTTAGGATACCACTTCAGTATCAGGAAAAAAAAGCCTTAGATGCTTATAAATTTTAAATTTCTGCTGTGGCAACAAGGTAGTAATTTCACGACTTCTGCAGTAATATGCTGAATTAAAAAAATAAAATAAATATATAGTTATTATATAACCAAATTAGGATTTTCAAACAAAGTTATAATCCCTCAGTTGATAAAATAAACTTCAGCTGGAAGATGGTAAAAGAGATTGTAGGTTAACTATTGTCGCAAGACTTCTTCACGAAAAGCACAATATGAGAATTCACATAACTTCAGCATACCCTTCCTAGAAACAAATTTAATAAAACTTAGTTCATGCCTGTTTTCAATACATTTCAAGAATAATAAAAATTCAAGATAACTCGCTGAAACTATGGCTCACCTTCTGCTTTAGGAGAAGAATATCGTCACCTCCACCTTTTTTGGGGGGGACTGTGACTATGCCCTGTTTCAGTTGTTCCAGTTCTTCCTTCAAACACCGAATTTCATTTTGGTACTTTTTGATAAGTGATTTTTCGTTAATTATCTGCATATGCAAAGGCTTGTTTCAATTAAATGATTAAAAAAGGGATCTGAATATGGATATATTTAAAGATCATACCTTGTTTTGTGCTGCTTGAATTTCAATGTGCTTTGCCCGATGGGCAAACTTCAATGTGTTGTGTGTCTCCTCAGAGTTGCTTGAGGAGGGCGTAACAGTACAAATTAGCTGATTAAGAAATAGTAAATATGTAAGAACATATTTCTTTTGAAAGCAAAAGTTTTCCACCAGACAAATTACAATACATGCTTTCATTAAAACTGAAAAAAAGTGAAACTTGCCTTCACTTTCCTAAAGATAGAAAAGCAAGATAAACCATCCACTTTTATTGGTGAAATACACTCCATGCACAACCCATACGCACAAAGTAAATGATTGAACTTACAGATACACGCCCATGACCACTAAGTGAGGACTGAAGAAGCCTCGTCAATTTAGAGTCCCTGTAAGGTATGTGTGAAGACTTCTCATCTGTTAATTTTGAAATAACCTATTGACATCACAGATCGCATGATCATTAGCAAAAAACGAGGAAAAAAAAGAAAAGAAAAGAAAAGAAAAATGGAAAACAAATTAGGAAGGAAGAAATTAATGATTTGCTACTTGACAATAAATTGCCTGGCAAGCAAATAAGAATATCAGAAATCGTTGCTTAGCATAAGGACATAAAACAAGGTTTGTTTCAGAAAATTAGAAACATCTAGTGCCAGAACAATGGAAGAAAGTTAGAAAAAGTGCATCATTATTACAATCTTATGAGTGCATGTACATGCTTGTGATTGAACAAACATGCATGCAAGTCCCCCATATTGTTTGCATATGCAGTTGCATTAATGTGTGTTCATTTTTCGCTAGAAGAAGCATTTGCTTGAGTACAATTACTGCAGAGACTATAATCAGAGTAGTTTGGGATCTCACAGTTCCGAGAGTCAGCAAACTCTTATTAATATAGGATCCCTCTTTTCTACTCATGCCTGTTGTTTCAGCCCTTGAGCTCTCAGAACCTGCTAGGTCAATGAGGTTCTGCAGGGATGAATATTAGAAATGAAAGTTCAGAGATAATTCGTTGAATCTGAATAGTCAACTTCATCAACACATCTAGTAAATATGCTGAAATTGTGAAATGAGATTATGTTAAGAGAAAGAGAGTAGAATCTGTATTAGAGAAAGTATATACCAATTGTGACAAGGTAACAGCTTCACCTTCACTATTTTCTCCACAGGGACTACCCTCTATGGTCTGTACAGCCAAGAAATTTAAAATACTTTCACGTGAAATATTAACAGAAACAAGAAAATAAGCCCAAAGAATTGCATTCAACAAAATATTTTGATGCAGAAACAACACATCTAATTACCAGAGTGAAGATTGTATGACTTCTGCTGCTGAGTAAATTGAAGAATGTCGAACCCACATGTCTATGTTCTGTGGTCAGCATTGAGAAAAACAAAAAAATAAAACCGAGCAAAAGTATATACGTATTAATTTTATTAAACATTTGTTAAGTTCTTAAGATATCACGATTCACAGAAAAGATAGAAGTTGATGATGTCTACATAAGCAGTAATCCAGACTATTGTTAGCATTTAATACCCTAAAAATATTATAGGCATGTGTATCGTGTAACACGTGATAAATGAATTTATAACAGTGCACGAACAGCATGCTTGCTCGAGACCAACTCTTCCACTGATCTGTAATTCATACAGCATACTGAACAGTTTTGATAATAAATATTGATGCACATGTTTACCTTCTCCTGCAGCTATAAGAGATAGAACATGAGCAGGTGATAACACAACTTCTTCCTTGACTCCTTCAATAAAGGTTCCCTGCAACAAATTAAACACAACCTCGTACCAGTGCCTACATAAACTGGGGCAGAGCACATGAGAAGTACTTTAAATGAATAAATTGTGCTACCAATATGAACTTCATCTAGTCATTATTTGAGCAGTTTCACTTTTATAATTTGATTTTGTAGCATCAAATAAAATAAGCTTTCACATTGTTGTTACCAAATGCTCAGACAAAATAAAAATCAAATAACTTCTGACAATTCAAAAGTAATACAACTCCGTACGGACATGGATACTTCAAATCTTCAGTTTTCGGTTCACCCCTTGATGTTTTTGTTATTCCATAGAGAAGCATCGTATCGAATTTAATTGATTGCCCGACCCTCATCCACAAGGACAACCAATGAAATGCAAGAGAAAAAAACAATGAGCAAACTCACATATGAAGGCTAGCAGGCTACTGCATTCTATATTCACATCCAGCCACCCTTCTTCTAATTAAAAGGGTAGGTACACCCTGGCCCCTAAAAAGACATACACTACACACTTTCCTGAAAAAGGATATATTGAGAAGAGCCTTAAAAAATGATCTCTCTTTTGTGTTTTTTCCCAACAAGCAACATCAGCAAATTTGATTGCAACTGATTATGTATTACGCACCACCTAAAAAGTGGAGAAAAAACCAAGAAATGACTATTCAACATGGAACAGAGCACAAGCAAGAAACTTAATGCTCAGATAAAAAAAAACGGCCAACAAAAATTGCATCTGGTTTTGCACTTATTAATCTCTGATCTTTTTCTGCTCCTTTATGTTTCGCCAAAGTCAATGAAATCTCCACTCATCATGTCCCATAAATTTTTTCCCTTAATTTGACAGATGCAAGTATTATGTCTTTGTTAGCTCCATCATTTGCATTTTCTCAGAAATCCACATTTTTTTCTCAACTCCATTAAGCTACCACCCAATAATTCTCAAGGGCAACAACCTTCTAAAAACATATAAGATTCATTCATCTCATACTTATTCGAGACTAGACCCAGTAGATACATTATAAAGATTCAAACTATCTCACCATACATTCTCTTCTATACATGCACGATGCATCATACAAATCATCTCCAGAAATTCCACACAGTGCATCATGGCGACAATGCCAAGTCAAACCATGCTTCCTTATAGTTTATAATGGGCCCAAAGACACCAATCCGTCCATTTTACCTTTCAGAAGCTCTTTTCCAAAACCAATCATATCCTGTTATTAAATAATAGGGTTTTGGAGGTAATATTACTCAGTTTTCTATATCAGAATATTTTGATCTCGGATGACCTAAGTTAGAATTTTTATTCTCCAGAGAAGGGGCAAAGTTGTTTTGATAAACGCAAAATGGTTAAACATAACAAATTTCACATCTACAAAGAAAAAAATCGAATTAAGCTCGTATCAATTACATGATAACAATATACATATTTTTTAAAATGTAGCGACTTAATCTGATTGTTGGCATTCCTAGACTTATCATATATACCTCAAACCTTATTTCAGAAAACATAGAAAACAACTCATTCTTACAAATCAGTGAATCACAGACCAAGGAGAGCATCCTTAATCGGTGAGAGAAATGATATCGAATATCGGATCAGATACACAAGATAAGGTCCGTTGTCCCATTAAAACAACAAAACACAGTTGGCATAAACTTCAGTTGTCAAAAGATTCTTAGTCTTGATAGGACACCGCATGATGATAATCATGGTAAAAACTTTTGCAAATTCGACCATTGAAAAAATAACTGAGACAGTAAGACTAATAAAATGTTCCTTATTAACCTCACACTTTCTATCTGTTTCTTGAGAAAAAAAGAGAAGTTGCATTAGGATAAAGTAACTAATTGATTCACAGGAGAGAAAGCTAGAGTTCGTATAATTAAGACCAGAATTTTAAAATTCATTAATCAATGAAAAAGATCACCTGTGCATCTTCTCTTACTCTCAAATTTTGTCCAGCCGGATTCAACAAATCATTGACAACCTGAACAGAAAAATAGTGAAGAGTGTTAAATATAATTCTTCATCTTGAAACCAAAAACCTAGAAAAAGAAAAGAGAAGAAAACCAATATCATACAATCAGGTTACAGTAAAATTCAAGGGTAAGGGAAGAAGCTTCCAAAGATTGAACTGATACATCCAACCAACGGCTGACTGGAAAGGTGTATTATAGAAACTAGTGCAGAGGTGCACTGTTACAACCACAGAAGCTGAAATATAATTGCATATATAGATAATATTTTCCCAGAGTTGCCTCTGTACAAGGGGTAAACCTCTTCCCCCAGTAAGAGCTAGTTCAACAGTCAAAATATAGAATAATTGATGCCCTAACTCTAGCCAACTCCCTTTCTCATAGAATTCCCCTTTCCTCTTCCCCGAGATACTATTTCTAGAACTCTCTTCATTGGGCGCATTTTATTCCGGCCCATAATAATATTTGATTCTGGAATAATCAGATCCACTAAACTTAGGTTCTTAACACACGCATTGCGTGCTTGTACAGTCTTTTATAATTAATTTAATTTATATTCAAATATAGTTAATACCATAATTGTAAAAAATTATGAAGGGTCATACTGCAATTTGAAATGATTATATTCAAATAGAAGTAATACCATAATTGTAAAATTAATTAGAGGTCATACTGAATTTGAAATTATAAAATAAAAGAAAATGGAACAGAGATTCTTAATATAGTATAGAAATTAGAAACTAATTGGCAAGTGTTTTCTAACTAATTAAATTGAAATGTTGGGATAATGGGAGCTATGGCAAGTTGAAGGATTGAAGATGCATCATAAACTTAAATAGGATGTGTGGTACCAAAATGAGATAATAAACCCATACATTCACAAAACTGCTGACAGGACATGGGCTACATGACATTGGAGTCATTCTAGTTACTTTCCGATACTTTGCTCTCTAGCTAATTCCACGTGGTAACAATTGAGCAGAGGAAAGAAGATTCGTCAAAAAGCTGGAAATTCGCTAGAGTCTAACCTCATTATATATTTCCAGATAAGAGACGCGTAGGAGAAATTCTCGGCTTGGAGTCTGGAGCAATCATCAAAAGTTCAATTTTAATCAGATTATAATGCTTCAATGATCGCAACTGAGGCCAAACCATTTCAAGTACCTCTTGAATGATGCTGAAAGCGTCTTTCACAGCCAATGGAATAATACCAGGAGACCTCTGATCACCCTATGGTCCAAAAATTGCAACCATATTAATTAATGAGTTTCCGTCAATAAAATATTGGTGTGTTAAAACTTAATTTACAATTCATCATGGTTACATATTTGCGAGAACGAAGAGCAAAGAGAATGTGTGATTTACACGAAAGCTCACAGAGCAAAAAATGCATGCAAGCTTAAGTATGCACTAGATTTTAACCAAGCTAAATAATTCAGCCAATAAATACACTGAACAGCATACAGTGCATATCAAACAGAAGGAATTTGCAAGACACTAATTCAATTATGCTAAAATAAACTCCTGGAATGTATAGCAATTTGCAATTGAATTTCGTACCGTGATACCCATGTTCGCCACTGCTTCAATTATAGTAATCGAAGATGTTTAAGCTAATCATATTTAAATTCAGAAATACTTTAGTCATAGCATATTTCTAAGTGCTTGTGAATTTTGTTATCAATTACTCTCAACAAAAGCATTTAAAATTTCATTGACTCGGGGAATATTGAGGTGCAAATGCAATAAAGCTAGTTAACCTGACTTCAGAACATGTCATGCTTGTTTATTCAAAATGGAGAGTTATCTGAAGACATGAGATCCATAGAACTAGCAACTGATCCAGTTGACACAAATTGAATGCCATTTTAAGAAAAACAACACGAGAAAGTTTTATGATTAAGCATTCAAATTGAAGAAAACTGCAATCAGAATTCTAGTTATGTCCAAACCCAAAATATGAAGAGACTAACAAAAGCAAGAAGAAAGTTCACTTACATGCATTGTGTGCGTCTTTCCGCTACTAGTAATGCCATATGCAAATATTGTACCTATAATTAGAAATAGGGAAAATAAATTGCCAAAAAATAAAGTTACAATGCAAATTTATGAAGCTTCTCACTATGGATAGGCTTCCGTTTGCTGCCGATAAAATGTGTGCATTCTGTCACTTGGATATGGAATCTACGCACAATTTACCCTTCAGATCTCTTTTACTTAAGATTTAAGGGGCAAGGTAAGACTTTGTGTATGTAGCTCCTACTCCATGGCAACCCCAAAGAGTACTATGAAACAGTTCAAGGAAACATACAGGGGATGACGTGTACCACCAAGGAAAAGTTCTGTCTATGTCTAACACTGCTAGTAGTATTTGGACTATCAGCAATAACTTGATTTTTGTTGGAACTAAACTACTGTTGAATTACTTTTTGATGAGATCGAAGTACATGTCTCCAGGGGTTTATATTTTGTTTCATCAAATGATGTGTATTTAAATCATTAAATGATATAGTTCCTTAGATTTATTTTGAATTGTAATAATTGGGTATGCCCGGTGTATTTCAAATTGTAGGATTTTGTCAACAAATTTTTCATCTCACTAACAAAAAAAAAAGTTACAACCAGATTATTTTCCTTCTTTTTACTGGTTTTTTGTTCCGTTAGCCACACAAGCATAACCAGTTGACCAGGCGGTCCTGTTGAGCGACCTTGGGCGAAGAATTCAATACATTGAGCAAAGATGAGCGGCTATGCTAAAGAACTTACACTGCTTGTTTTCGTTATTGCAACATACATTATCAGTTTCCGTACATTTTAGTGGTATATCTAAAATAGAAAGTTGCTGCGGAAAAAATGTGTATTAGCTAAAAGAGCTGAGCAAAAACTGCATACCATTTATTCCATTCATGGCGCCACTCACAACATGCTGAGCAGCAACATCGTACACATGCCTTGTTGTGGTTGTAGGACCAAAAACACGATCTGGGAATTGTTACACGCGTAAAAGATTCATGGAAGGACTTTAATGTTTGAAACAGACATACTGTAGCATTGCTTAAATTAGCAAGTTGATTCCTAGACCATCATATAATCAAAATACAACAAACATATCCAACCCCAGTGACCAAGTTACAAACGAGCCATACCATATGCGTAAGCAATTGACTGATTATTTTCATTCCTTGCAATAGTATCCCCATCTGCATACCACGCAATCTCCTCTCCATTTCGAATTTCCCTAGGACTGAGCAACAAAAGCACTATCAAATCACCACAAAATTTGGAATGAAAAACCAACCAAACAACTTGTATTTCACAATTTTTATTTACCTGAGAGGGCGAAACCTCACCGTCACTGTGACATTCTCTTTAGATCTCTCGACATCCAAAGGTGCGCTTTCTGAATAGAAGAACTGTTTACTTCGAGCAGATGATGATGCTGGTGAACTCAGACTGTCAGCAGATGGCTCAAGATATTGCCGAGAAGATGAAGTTGTTGATGACGATGGAGAGTTGTTGTTGACTGAAGTTGTTTTTAAGCTAGGCCTTTTGGGTTTCACTCCATGCATTGTAGACATTGGTTTCACCTTTTAACAGAAAAAATAAATTAATAAACGAATGTTCGGCATAGTTTAACTGACAAGACACCTCATAAACTGGTCTGCCTAGTTTTTTTCCCTTTTCCAGAAAATGTTCCAAGTGCGTGCAAACTAAATTAAATGGTATAACTGACAAATTCAAAGAAAAATAATTCATCGTCCATTCACAAAATCTAAGCATAACTAAAAAGTCTCTGAAAAAACCTCTTAACACATACCGACAGAAATCACATTAAAATAAACAAAAACACATCGAGATTCGAAGATTACCAACAATTGATATGAATATAATAAAATACTTCACATCAGCTCAACTCCAAAAGTAGATAATAAACGGACAAAATACAACCGCCAATTCATAAATAAACTCCGAATGCAGGCTGAGAAAACCGGAGATCTTCTCAAAAATCGTCATTATCATCAACATAAACCATTATTATTCACTCTCCCCTCCCCTCTGACCTACATTCCATTCCGCCCGTGCACATTAGGGAAAAAGTGGAAATGTTATCAATTCGCGGTGAGTTTAGGTAAAGAATTTGGACCAACTTGCCTGGGAAGCGACGCTCTATGATGAACGGCAGGCATCCAATCTCCCCTGCAGCAGTTGATTGAGCTTTCTGACCCCCATTTTTGTCAAAAACATACGGAGTATTTCTTTCCTCTTTTATGCTGCGAAAAAGGATCCTTTTGGGGTGTAGAATTAAGGAAAAAGGTAAATGAAGATAGATAAAATGAGAGAGTGGGAGAGTAGAGAGAGAAAGCGTTGCTTAAAAAGGAGGACAGAAAAAGGTCGCCACCGCCAGTTTCGTTAAATTGTATGCATTTGCTCTACGTATGATTTTATAAACAAAAACTGACTTTTTTTTCCGAAAAAATTTCTTTTAAGTTGGTTTCTCGATTTTATGAGATATATATTTTATTTATATTATTTATGAAAGATATTATTTTTTAATAATAAAAGATATTATTTTTTATTGTAAATATAGACAAAATTGAATCGTCTCATGATTAAAGATAAGTGAGATCGTCTTCACAAGAGACATACTGTTTTACGTTGGAACAACACATAACATGCTCAATAAACCTTCCCATTAAGAGCACGGAATCTCTATTCACAAATCGTGTTACACTTTGCCGAAATAAGATGTTTATAAGAATTGCTAAAAAAAATTTGAACTCACCAAACACTGTATATAAACAAAACACATTAAATCACAGATAAAAATTTGACATGTCTCTTTATATTTTTTTAAAAAATCTCAGGCACGATAAATTATTAAAACAATTTCTCATTGATTTTTTATTTAAAAAAGAGAGATTGATTGAATGACAAGTTTCACTGAAACGGCGAGAAAATTGCAGTAGAACCATAAATTACTTTGTGTGTAAGCTATTAATCTTCAATTACTTTATTGAATATTGAATCGGCATATTAATTCTCGTCCAAAAAATTAATTAGCATTGACTGATTTTTCTTTAATGCTAGTTAGATATGCCAAATTAATAAATGAAATCACCCTAGCTGCAAGTAATTCTACATGGTTCGGTGCGCGAATTTTATAATAATTGGAGTTAAAAATAATTTTATAATATTTGTATATTCTAGCTAGCTTATAATATGCGTATGAGAATTTTTATTTGTACTTCATAATTTGTTTGTCACACTCCAACTTACGATTTTATCTAATTGATTGTCAATATTATTAATGCACTGGGTAGTTCTTGAACATCAATATGACCTATACCGAGTTTTTGGAACGAACTCAAACATTTGGTGACTGGGTTCTAGGAATTGATGTTATAAGAGGCGAAAATGGGGTTTACAACAAGAACTAAGAATGCAACTTGTGAAAGGGATACCAGAGAAGGAGGGGGATGAACACCTATACGAGGAAACCAAGAGATGAGTTTGAACACTTGATGAATAAATATTTAAAAATCTCGAAACTGATGTTACGACAACAAAGATCCTGAACTAGGGTCCTAATATCAGAAAATTAGTGAGTTCGGGCATGAGTTGAAGAAATTAGTAGTAAAAAAGACAATAGATTGATACTAAGAGAGCGGGAACTAGGCCCAAATACGAGGTCTTTGTCTCAGGAATATAGGCTTTATATGGATAATCGGGAAAATATTTGACGCTATGTAGAGATCGACTTAACTTCTAATCATTGGCATATCATTCGGTGCACGAAGGAGCTAAAGTTGATCTGACAAAGCTAGTGATATGACAGATACCCTAGGTCGTAGTATGAAATACGGTACTTAATGGAGCATTTAAAGAAGTATTTAATGCATGCATTATCCAATGGCTAATCGTCACAGGCTTCTGGATTATGCGATCGAGGCCATCGTTATTTCTCCCCTATAAATATACATGTTATTTTTTTTTATTCATTTCATTCTATATATATCTCATTTTGTGTGTACTTTCATATTGAGAGTTTTCTTTTTGAGAGCCAATATCGACTTGACCGTTTGAGTGATTATGTTGAAAACTCTTCTGGCTTACTATTCACGAGTTTGTTGTTTGAGTGTGCTCAGACCTCAAAACTCCATTGATGTCAAAATATCTTGAAACTCTAGTACCTCATCCCGGACATCATTCACGAGGAACTACCAGCTCGAGAAATCAGCACCAGCTCTAACCATTTTTCCAGAATCAATTACCTCCCTAAATGTCAGTTAATTTTCAAAATTTGTCATTCATTTATTCACATCAACGACTATAATAATTATATTTTAAAATTTAATCATAATTTTATTATTATTATTATTATATATAATAATAATAATAATAATGTTATAATAACCTCCTTATTTAACTATTATATTTGATATAAATCAATTAGTACAAATCACTTAATATTTTTAAGTTCGCTGTCACGTCCCGGGACGGGGGTTGGTTGACACCGGCGTTGCTATCAAATTCACATTCGAAAACAACAAGCCTCAAAAGTACAAAATTCAGAAACAAGTCTTTTATTCATAATAGTGAATATTCAATGTCTGATACAACTCAATTAATAATGTTTTACAGCGGAAATGTAAAACCAGAAATACAATGTCTGAACAGATGCAGCGGATATAAAATATAAATCAGAACTGAAAACAACGATCTTCATCACCAGCCTCAAAATTGAATCTGCTCTTCTTCTTCTAACTTTTCTTCATCGTTCTTATCTGAGATGGGTTTGGTAGGTGAGTGATATGGTTGTCACTCAGTAAGCAGGGGCGGGAATAACTCTCAGTTTTCGAAATCGTTTTCAACAGAAACAGTAATACAATAATATACAGAAACTTATATTTTCAGAACAGTAATCAGAATTCAGAGATCACAGGTTTCAGAACAGAAATCACAATTAGTAAGTACTGAGCACGTTAGTGAATTTCATGGCTAAACTGATATCAGTCCCCTATATGTTCTCTCCTCTAAGGGGTGAGGCCAGAATCAGAATCACAATTCAAAAGTGTTCAGAATATATATTCCTACCATTAGTTCATTAGGGAGTTTCAGTGCTTCAAAATTATATATCAGAAATCAAACATACAGAACTGAACTTTAAAACAGAATTATCAAACGGATTTCAAGATATTTATATATAAGCCCACTTACAGCAATTTGCTAGAGTTTTTCGGTTGAAGTCTGGAAATCTGCTTGCCTCGCTACTGGATTTTACAGCTTCGAAAAATGCACTCTCTTAGCTCTAATTTCAAGTGATAACTCAAGATTTTGGTAACATCAATTCAGAGATTGAGGGTGCTATTTATAGGCCAAAATCTGACTGTTAGCCTTCCAATTAATTACCATAATCTGCCATTAACAGCCTTTATTCCATGTTAAATGCTTCAGTTACAAGTTCTGAGCAGAACCAGTAGCTATCTGCTTGAATCTCCCCACTGAACTCTTCTGCTGCTGGATTCTGTCAGCTGGATTTTGTCTGCTGGAAAAATACCATCTTCTGAAATCTAAGTTGCTGCTGGAATTGTTAGCTTCACACAAGTTTTTGTCTTAATTATATCATTGAACATTGTGCAAATTGATTTGTCCTTGTAAAATAGTTAATAAAGACAATTAATCAATATTTTAAAAGTAAAAAACATCATTAGCAAAAAAAAGATTGTGATTGTACTTTTTCCATTAAAAATCACAGCAATCGCATTATTGAAATATCCTTAATTCAATTATTTTAATTTAAAAAATCCTCCACTTTATACTGCGAAACTAAACATTTCTGAATTTGATTTTTAGATAATTTGGAATTGAACATCGACATCTTTGGAACGTAAAGTTCATTGAGTATTATTTTGAAAATTTTGGGATTTTTCTTTGAAATATTTATGAAAAATTACATGATTTTATTTTATAATAAGTATTAACTAAGTTTTTTAATGAGTGTCAAATATTTTTCTTGGGGAGAAAATATATTTTATTTGGGATTTTAATGATCAGTTTATCCATTTACAGTATTAAAGTTCACATATCTATTTGATATTTTAGCTATCATTTCTTACCAAATTAAATTATGCTATCCGATAATAGCAATTACCTGCATGTATCGTATGTGCATGGCGTATATATGTAGAATACAAAAAATAAACTTTAAGCACAACTAGAAAAATACATGTTTCACCTTGCTCGAGTTGGTGGAGTAAATGAATGCTTGACCAATAGTCAGAAGTTTGATTCTTTCTACCATTTCTCGGACGAGGTTTTCAAACAAAACTTGTCAAATGTAATTTGATTTGCATGTTATTGCATTAGTACGAAGGTTTATCTAGTGTGTATCAAATATAATGTCAGCAAGTTCTCACGTCATAAAAAAACGTGCTTCTATATAAAATGGGAAAAAAATTTTTAAAAACAAGGCAAAATATGAAAGGTGTTTATTTTAAAGGACATTTTAGAAGTCATAAAACAAACAAAATGGGTGTAACTTTTTTAGGCGTCGATCTTTATCACACATATATTTATAGCAAAGAAGTGCGTGTATGTGTGCAAAAAGAGATCCAACCAACTAATTTAGTTCAAAAATTCGATAGTAGAAATCGGCATCGAACCTCCGAAAACGTAGATTATTTTGATCCGAATTCAATATAATTCTTCAAGATTAAGCATGCATATCAAATTTAATTTCTGAAAATTATTTCAAATGTATGTAAAGAAAGAAAGAAAACATACGATTGAGTGGATGGGCCAAGGGGAAAAAAATCTCACCTTCCATAGTGATCGACAATAATTGAT
The DNA here is from genome assembly GCF_025594145.1 of Primulina tabacum. NCBI lineage: Eukaryota > Viridiplantae > Streptophyta > Magnoliopsida > Lamiales > Gesneriaceae > Primulina > Primulina tabacum. The sequence continues at coordinate 16,908,953 of NC_134554.1, forward strand.
TTATATGCTCATGAATATAACTTCACAAGGTGAATATTGATTCAATGAACACTCACCAACCCAACAAATGAGATTACATGTATGGCAATATGTACACATGCATGTTCACGAGCGAACGAACAAACGAACTTGGACAGTGACGGTTGCCGCATAAGGGGAAGGAAGCCTACTGTATTCCACTAGCACAAACTCACCGTACCCACGAATGTAACAATATATAGTATATCTCAAGTAACTTCTCGTTTGTTAATACAATATGTTCAATTGATCATCTTTATTCAAAATAAAAATAGGAAAATAATAATCATAAATAATCATCCGAAGAAAGACGGGTGAAAAGGTACTTGTAATATTCTTTTATATCTATTTTAACTGCTAAAAGGTGAATGAAATCCAAGCACTTTAGAATAAGGAACGAAAAAGTTATTGGATTAATCCAACTAGTGCCTGATGGAATGAAGCATACACGCTCAAGCTAAGAAGCATGCAATTGAAAAGAAAATAATTATGAGACCGGGCTTGTAGCCCAGTGGTCTCACCCGCCAGATTATCTGGCTCCTCTCCCGGGGCTTGATTCCTCCTCCCCGCGTGTGTTGTAATAAAAAAAAAAAGAAAAGAAAATAATTATGATTATAATATTAATTCAGCTAAATAGGTGAGTCCACATCACTTATCATTGTTTTAGCTGTCTTTAAGATGCAGTTTATTCATTCAGCAACAATATTTTGTTTAAGTGATCTAGTAACATAAAACTCAAACAAACATTAGTCATTTAGATAGGGTGAGAGGATTTTGTTTGTAAATTCAATGTATATATCATTTCTTATCTTTATCTATCATAATAGATTTTTCATTTTGAAGATATTTAAAAATCTTGACCAGCTAGACACTTGTGTGGTCTTTGGATGACATAAATAGGACCCAAGTAAATCTGAATTAATAATCCACAATTACTAGAGTATATCTCGTCTCTCTTAAACTCTTTATTTGTGTAGGATCAAACAGATCCATAAGCATTTGTTTGAAGAGTTATACCATCTATTTTTAAAATAACATATCACTTACTTGCCAAGTTGGCATGCTATAAAAATATTGTTTTTATTAAAATCAATATTAGAAAACTCTGTCACCATTTTTGTTAACTCAGGCTGGCAATTTACTTGAAGTTTAGGTGATTCAACTGTTTGTGTCACAGTCATTTTTTACACCATTCAAAGCATTAAAACATTTAGGAATAACAAGTTGTTCATCATTCCACCTAGCTTTATAGGTGCTCTGTTATCTTAATCCAATTAACATGATATCATCATCGACATATTTGACAATGCAAGTGTGTTTATGAAACTCAGCAGAACATCTATCATCACATCATTGGCTAATGTTAATCAAGTTGTAGCAAAGATTGTCAATCTCCAAAAGTGAATATTGGTCCTTCGTATTCAATGAATTTTGAAAGAAGTTTGACATTTCTAGTCATATGTCTAGAACAACCAGTGTCTAGATACTAGATATATTATTTGACTAGTTTCTTCTTTTGTACTTGCGGTCAATGAATAAACATTTGGTACCCAAATCTAGTTGGGTCATGATCAAATTAACCCTTCCGAACCCATATTTGAATTAGCCTAATTGGCCTACCAGTGTGTGCATCCAAACGAGTGCGAGGCTATGCATTATTATGTAGTTGTGTGTTGTGCTCTTTATCTCGCTAGATATTGTTAATGTCTTTCATCATTACCATGCATTATGTCTGGCCGGACTAGGCTTTTTGCCAGACCAGCTCAAGTTGATATGGTAACCAAAACCATATGGGCCTTGTCCACGCATAAGTCATGTCCAACTAGACTTAGAACTTTCAGATTCTATATAGTCATGTCCTCTATGGTTAGCCTTTTTGTCATAAAATATATTTTGCCTGGCTTGGATTTTAGACTAATTATGTTTATATATCATGCTAGACCAAACAAAGTGTATCATTTTAGAATTGTCTTTTTCCAGAACAATTGACTACTTGATTAAGAGGAGTTACATTATTTGTTGCTAAACCTTAAATCAGTCCTGTAACCGGATGGTTTTTGCATCTCATGCATTTGTCCAATAGAATAGAAGAATTATTATAAGAATCGACTAGTTGCATCAATCATTGATTCTCTTGATAGTTGATGAAACACTCTTCACAAATCATCATTATCAATAGCCAACAAATTGAGTTTTACCCTAAGACTTCAAAGTCCTTTCGTTGCATGCAGCTTGAGTCACTATATTTTTTCGTTAGGCTTTTATTTTCAACATTTACTTCCTCAAATGAATGTGAAAGTCTTTTGAACTAATCTACCATGTCATGCAATCCAGTAATAATATCCTATGTGCATATTCATTAGAACTTAAATCAAATACCGTGTCATCGATAATATCCAAGTCAACTTCTGCATTATCCACCTCAATATCAGCCATCGGTCGCTGGACTTGCTCTTCCTCATTCTCACCAGATGGGATCTCCAAGATGGATGGATCTGAGTCTTATTCTGTTACTTGCTTTTTCTTTCTTCAGCAACAACTGTTTTATGATCCTTCTTGTTTTTGAAGGATCTTTTGTCATCTTCGGATCTTCTCTTCTCAAAAAGCTTCTTTTCATATTTTTTGGGCATGTTACATTCTGCAATAAAATGATCATTTTTTCCACAACTAAAATAAGATTGACAATCATCGGCTTGTTTTACAATAAGAATTAAACTTAGATTGATTCTTTCTCAAAAATTTTATGAATATGTAATGGTAAAAAAAACTTGACTTCATTGCTTATCTAACAGTTGAACCTTGAAATAGCTTTATGTTGTTTATGATCACCAAAATGAAGACATTTTCAATCTAACATGCTCTAAATCTTATTTTCATTCCGATAAACATATCAAAGACTTGGAAATCTTGAAGTACTTTTTAGGATTTGAAGTGGCTCGTTTAAAAGATGCAATTTATTTGAATCAAATGAAGTACACATTGGAGCTTATTTCAGAGGCTAGTAAGGCAGGGGCAAAACCTTGTGATACTCCAATGGAACAAAATTTAAGATTGACAACCAAGGAGTATGATGACAGTGCCAAGATAGAATATTCACGTGATGCTTTGGTTACTGATGTAGGGGCGTATAGAATAACGAAAGGTCGGTTATTGTATATTACGGTTACTAGACCATATATTTGCTTTGTGGTGCAACACTTGAGCCGGTTTATGCACGCACCCAAGATGTCATACATGGAGATAGCGACTAGAGTATTGAGATACTTGGAAGCTACACTTGGACTCAGGATTCTCATATCAGCGAAGAGTTCATTATCCTTGAAAATTTTTCGCGATTCAGATTGGACATGTCCCATGACAAGAAAATCAATCACTGGATATTGCATTACAATGGGAGATTTGTTGATATCATGGTAAACAAAGAAACAATCGACTGTTCAAGATCATCGGCAGAAGCAGAGTACTGAGTTATGGCTACCACTACGCGTGAAATAATCTGGATTTTTGGGATATTGAAGGATATGGGCTGACAGGTTACACCGCCAGTTACATTACATTGTGACAGCAAAATGGCGATACATATAGCAGCAAATCCACTCTAACATGAAAGAACGAAACACATAGAAATAGAATGTCGCTTGGTGAGAGACAAGATAAGCAAAAAAGTGAGTGGAAACTAGCACATTTCCACAAACCAGCACTTGACGGACATATTTATCAAGGCACTGGGTATTTTAGCGACTGATATTGTGTGTATTATCATTCGTACGAATAGTATAGATTACATATTGTAACAACCAATCGAAATATAGATGAAAATAATTCTTGAAAAATATGTTTTTAAAAATTAAATTAGGGAAAAAGGTGTTTGGACGATTTGGTTGCTTTTCTATGACATGTTTTGGATGAGTCTTAAAATATCGATGTATCCTGTTATTAAGTTTTTAGTTGTTCTCTGAATCTTTCAAAATGTAAGGGGCAAAAAAATCATTTATAGAGTTTCAATATGATCTTGTTATAATAATTTTTTTTATAATGATAAAAATTTAAAAGTTTAAAATAAGAATTATATGGAGGAGTTCGAGAAATAGGGTAAACACTTGTATATTTTGGCAAAATGAGGCGAAATGAAATTTTTAGTTTTGGATAATGAAAAGTATGTGCATGGTATCATTCTTTGGAGATTTTTTTTCTTTTTATGATGTGAGAGTTTACAGCTACTATTTTCAGATGCGCACTAGGTAAATATCTAGAATAATGTTATAACATGCCGATCACGTTAGTCGGATAAACCACAATGTACATGTTTTGTATGAAAAGCTATTCCGAAAAGATGTTATTTGGGAGAATCGAACCACTAAATATTGGTCAAGCGTTCAACTACTCCACCAATTCGGACATCCCTTTTGGATCACTTTGTAGACGTTTTCATGTTCGGAAGTAGGATATGATGCTAAGATCTCATTTTAAAAAAATCATAGTTTATATATAGTTCATCTGGAAATTGACATAAGGGTTTTAAGTTTTGGACAACACCACCACTAAAAAAAATCTCTTTGGAATCAAACCCAAAAATAATATCTCATTTTAGCGTTGATAATTCACTTTTTTTAACCAAATTTTCACATTTGCTTTAATAAATATTTCTCTATTTTCCCATAAATGGTACATATCAAATATATAATAACCCATTAAAAATTTGATATCATGGTATGTTATAAAAATTGCATTTCACCTCATTTTGCAAAAATAAAATTTTATGATTGTAGTGTGGCTAACATGTTCTAACGAAAGGAAATTGATTAAAGCACTCTTAGCATAAAAAGTAATATTTTTTCATGGATGATCCAAATAAGATATCCGTCTCACAAAATACGACCCGTGAGACCGTCTCACACAAGTTTTTGCCATATAATATATACTTTGGTCACATTCCATATTAAGGTGTCACCATCTCTCGTGGTTGCCTGTCTTTATCATCACATAGTATGCCAATTTACGGTCCCAACCTTTTTGGGTTTTTTGAGTTCATTATTCATGTGAAATGCTTCAATCCAAAGTTCCAAATGTGTAAATGTAACCGAACGAGTTCTTCAATTTTATACACTTAAAACACCAATCTCCATCAAGAAGAGGGGTACTATCAATTAGCTAGCTAGAAGAAACATCTCTTAATTTTTCGTATATTAGGGTTACGTAATGTTTCTAACAGTTAAAAAGTAAGTGTTTTATGACTTATAGCTCGTCTGGTATCAAAAGCTTAAATTTAGGACGATATCTAGGCTCTAGATCGAATTTTAACAAATTTTTATCCTCAGACTCAAAAAAAAGCTTCGTGGATTTATTTCAATTATACAAATATTTCGCCATAAGTGAATTTATTTCTGACGTCACATAATTTGTTTGAATTTTAGTGATGTAAAATTTGTTAGCTAAGGTTTTTAAGCAAGAAATACACAACTATATATTTCCATGGGGAAAAAGTGATAAAATAAGTTAACAAAATCGGATTAATGAATTAAAAGTAAAAAAGAAATATGGACTGATGAATATAAAATTGGGACCATTTTAAATAATAATTCCAAAAAATTATGTAATTGAATAGGTAAAGTTTAAAAGGACCACAAATTGCAAAGACTAAGGAGGAAAAAGGAGTCTGGGTGATACAAATATATTTATAGTTAAACCCATAATCTTTGTTTAGATATTTCAAAAAAAAAAAAACTCGAAAAACCTATCAAAAAAGTAGCAAAGTTTTGTTATGCTGTTCAACTTTGTGCTCACCAATAAAGTGGTACTCGTCTATTGAATGAACTGAATTATATCAAAATTGTATGTTTAATTAGTAATCGATGTCTCCTCATTGATAGAGACAAATATATGTACATAATTGATAAATAATATAACAAAACTATATATATAGACACGTGTGTATATAATGAAGTGGTTATGTGCCTAAGGTCAACATCTAAAGCAAAGAACTTGTACTATTTGTTAGTAAGGATCCAGAAAATCCTGAACCTTGACCATCTCGACTCTTAATTGGCCGCTCGTGACCGGTTAAGGTCCGGGTTAAGAAATCGACTGTCTGGGTCCGGGCTAGGTTAACCGATGAGGTCCGGGTCTGGTTGGGCCCGATTCAATTTATTAATTTTTTTTACAAAATTTTAAAAATTTATTTTTAAAAACAAAATATAAAAAAGTTCTTGCACATATGTGTGTGTATATATTGTAGTTGATGGTTTTCATTATAATTTATTGTTTAATTAATTATTTATTTTTTATTATTTACTCGTGGGAATTGTAAAAAGAACCCCTCAAGTGCCAATATAGACTATTTCTGTCGCAATTGATGACATATTTAATTTTTAAATATACTTATTCAATGTGTTTATTTTTGGAGTTGAGATATATTATTTTATTATCGTTGACTACATATTTAGATTATGATTTCGTGATATTCTTGTCTCCACTATCATTAAATAGTTAAAAAATTAATCTGGTTTAAATACAAGACTTTAAGATATAGTTAGTTTTTTATTAATGTTGAAAAATTATTTAGTCATGTTTATTTAATTGCATTAAAAATTAATAAAATAATCTAATATGAAATATAAAATAATTCCACATTATAAAAAATCAAAATAAAACAATGAAAGAAGAATTTAAGGTCATGTTTCGTTTTTTTAAATTATTTTTAAAATAAAAAATAAAACAAATTGAAAAAAAAAACTGATTTCGACGCCATAAACCACATCCGGCCTGTGATTGGACTGTTACGATCACTGTTCTGGATCAAATCTGTTAACCTGGTTAACCGTCCCATTGACCACGATCCGAGTCCATGGCCAGGTCTATCTGTTAGTAGACTTGAATTGGCTCCAGCATCAACGACTGCTAATATATATCTCTGCAACTTGAAGTCATATAAAACGTTCCAGTTTTCTTTTCTCGAGCAAAAATCATGGCTCATTTGTTCACTTTCTAGGAACCATCACCAAATGTCACATCATGGACTTCATCGTCGAGCTGCCTCACTGAGATCAGATTGTGTGCCAATTTTGGTACATGTCTTACTTTGTTGATTTTTCAGACAGATCCATTCGATATCTTCATCTGGACATCACTCATACCAACTATTTTCAAAGGTTTTCCACCTGTTAGAAAATTTTTTCCATAATCGCCGACGATGTAATTATCGAATACATCACGATTACCAGTGGTATGAAACGAAACTCTTGAGTTCATAACCCAATAATCAATTGGACTTTCCATAAATAGTAATAGAGCATCATGTACCTTCTCAAAAACAACATTTTCATTATGCTTCGTTGCTTTGGAGTTCTTTTCAAGTGATCAGTTTCACCACAACTCCAGCGTTCAAATTCTTTTCAAAAGTGTTTTTGTCTTTTCTGTTTCTTGACTTGGATCTATCGCGACATTTGTTAGAACTCCTTTCACCACTCCTACTTCTTCCTCTGCTCTCGATATTTCGATCATCATCTCGATGATGTCCATTCGCTTGAATCCATCCTGCAAACTTCTTTGGAAATGATTTGATCTCTGACATCATTGAATTGTAACTTTTTTTGCCAACAGAATTGCTAACTACTGCATGCATCGGTTCCCAAACATTTGGTAAAGACGCCAAAAGAATAAGTTCACGAATCTCACCATCAAAATTAATTTCAACTGATGTTAGCTGAGAAAAAATCGTGTTGAACTCAGTTATGTGTTTAACCACCAAAGGAACTTTTCTCATTTGAGAAGTTGAAGAACTTTTTCATGAGATGTATCTTTTTGATGACTTCTCGTATATGTCAAATAAAATGGACATCATCTCTTCTATGGTTTGTGCCTTCTCCATGTAATGTGACACGTTCTTCATTAGGGTCAATCGTATTAAACCTATACCTATTAGTCAAGGAGCTTCCAGTCATCATCCTCCATCTTTTTAGACTTTTTTTCCTGATAGAGTTTGATGCAACTTGTTTGTATATAGATAATCTTTACTCTGTAACCGCCAGAACGAAAAATTTGTTTTGTCAAACTTGTTGATTCCAGGTCCTGATCTATCATCTTCAGCTATCGCTTCTCTATCCTTAGCAAAAAATCTAAAAAAAATCTTATTTGAAAGGTTAGACAAAGCTGCAACAATAGAGCATACTCAGAATTCAAAGAAATTTTACAAAAAGGATCTGATACCAGTTTTTGGGGATTACGTCGAAACGATGTCGATCATGATAATAATATAATATAAAAACAATTCGGAATTAAAACAATCAACAAGAACACAAAGATTTATGTGGTTCACCCAATATACGCTACGTCTACGGAGCTATTGCAAATCATTATTGGAAGAAATATTACAAGTATATACAAAATATTCAATATCTCATAATCCCGACCCAGAGTATAACCGAAAATATATTTTCTTTAACTTACACAACAAAACCTCTACACTCAAGAAATTTTTTTTTTTTGTCTCTATTTTATATTGTTGAAAAGCTTTGTTGGATGTCTGGAAATGCCTGAATAACCTATCTATTTATATATACAAATTCTCATCTGAGAACGCGTTAAAATTTTTTCAGCCAACCACTTTGTCTACAATTCAAGTTGCCACCACCAACCATCATAAATACAGGATGGTGGTAGTTCACATTAAAAAAAGTGTGCATCTAAGAAGTCGAGTAAACCTCGGCCATATATAGGCACCCAGGTTTGAGCTAGGGCTCGGAATTCAGATGGTAAGTAAAAATGATTATTGTTTAACTTTATTAATTTTTTTCTTAAATATTTATCTGAAGTTGATATCGAGAAAATAAAATATACTGAAATTATTAACTTGTTTTGTTGATGAAAGTCGCGAGGGTAGCTCGGAGTTTGGATCTTGCTTTGCAAGCTCAGGTCGGAACTTTGGAATCTAGAAGTACAAACATGAACATTATAAGGGGGCCGAAAGGTTGTTCTGGCATAGCCCATCCGACGCTCAAGTCAGAGAACAGAAAACAAAAAGAATTTTGTGTGTGTAAGAATGAGTGAATGTATGAATGAATAAAAATTGATCGGAACCTAATATTTATAAGATAAGAATCCTTATGCGACTGGGATTCTTTGATGACTAAAACCGATAATTTGTAGATTCCTGATTTTGTAGGACTCTATATTCTTATTTGTATAGTCCTGATTCTGTAGGATTCTGGATTCTCAGAAAATTGGATAAGATTAGATTAAATCTCTACGAGCTTTATTTCTGTTGGCTACACACTAATATATCTGATTGGGAACTCCTTGAGGCATGAGCCCGTCTAATATCCGGATTTCTATTAGAGCTCGGCTCGGGATTTCAGTCGAGACCTTGTCAATCGATGCGATAATATACCCTGGGAGGTCGGCTCGTAGCATGATGGGAGGTCGGCCAGGGAGCTCGGACACTTCATGCTGATTGACGAGATTATGCTTATATGGGAGCTCGGCTGGGACGAGCTCTTGTACGACCTTCCAACGAATCTGGATAAAAAGAATCTAGGGTAAGTCCCTAGATATGACATATCCGGGTTAATGAGGTGACCTCCTGACGGGCTCTGGCTATGTAGATAACCTTCCAGAATTCTCTTAATATTGGGTCTGAGTTCTTATGGGCTATTGAGAGTGGGCCGAGCCTATCTCCTGGAGTATCAACTTGTAATATAGATTTCATTCAATCGATCTATTCCCGAGTCATTAAATGTTTTAACGAGTAGAATAAATGTTCAAAAGAATTAGGTCAAACCCAAACCAATTTCCTAGCTACATATTGCTCTACCTAAAGCAAAATAGCTAGCCAATGCTCACTTGTGCGCTCGTACTTTAACGACTTTATATTTAGGTTACTTGTTTAGTTAGAAAAATTCTTTCAGTTGAAGTTCCTGAAACGTTTTTCATGTCTGAATCTGTGAGGAACAGTTGTCTCGAACTGTCCAATATTTGAAGAGTCGGTTGCAATAGCAAACCAAATGGTAATTCAAGAAACTGAATTGAAACTGAATTTGCTGAGCTAGTTGATGTTGTTGGGCCAAACAGCCAGTTGATCATCTTTCCTGATCCAAAAGCACATATCATTTTGAATCATCAAAATTGGAGATATGGGATGATCTTCCAATGGACAACATCATCTTAAATTTGAATGATATAAACGTTCTTTTGTCACAAGTCAAAACATGTCAGAAACTGACTACTACTTATGTTGAAAACTTCAAAAACAAAATGGTCAAGGATCTCAAGAATTTATCCAAAGATGTCAACTCCATGTTCATCCAACTAGACTTCATGAGAAAGAACTATGCGTCAATGTCACAACTATCAAGTTCTCATGATACTCTCACGCAGAAGATAGATCTAGTTCATGAAAATTTGAATTCAAAGATTTATTCAGTTCACGCTAAACTTTATGCCAAGTTAGACATTATGTTAGCCCAGATGACTTCAAGTATACGAATAATGAAAAGATACGCGGATGTTCCTGGTATTGGTAAAAAAGGGAAGAAAAGTCTAAAACTGAATGTACTGCAAAGAAATCTGACTAAAATAATGAATACGAAGAAAAATTGATAGTTGATATTGTTAATCAGATTTATCAAAATTTGTTGGAACAATTTCTTTCAATTTATCAGTTTCAGAAACTCAATTTATCAGATTTTATTCTTGCTTAAATTGGACGCATCGCTTAATTTTGTCAAACACCAACATGAGAAAATTTATTGAAACAGAACATTTATGTTTTAGTATTTAGCAAATAATTAAGGCAAAAATGATCTATAGCTAAATTGAACTCAAAACCAAACGGAACTGACTATGTCCATAAGCTAAACTGATTTGCATAAACTGGACTAGTCAAGCAGAACTGACTTCAACCTAAACTGAAATATATCTAACACTCTTATCAGTTATTATAATTCAGTCTCAACGACATCAGTTTACACCAGAGGGCTAAACTGATTTTTGGATAAGTTTTTGTGTACCTTGTCGACACAACCAAAATAAACCACATTACATTTTGTATGGATCCCAGGAATGATGATATGGAAAAAAGACGCAACAATGAATACATTATTTGGAATGGATAATTTTTTACGTTTATGACTATTGCAGTTCGGACTCTATAAATAGAGATGCAGATAAGTTGAGCATGAGTTACTAGGTTACTAAGTTACGAGGTTACCAAGTTAAAAGAACGAAAGTTATACACTTACAACAACCATGTTTCAAGCTTTCAAGTTCAAGAAAAAATGCTCATACACTAGGACACACTTTACAAAGTATTATATCTGATCATTAAGGATCATTAAGTGCTAGAAATTCTTTGTAATTCATGTAATTGAGAAAAATTTGTATATTATTTTTTCGTTCAGTTGAGTAGATTAGGAGTTTCAGTTTTGACAGTGTTAAGTCCAAGCTGAACTGGGTTTTCCAAATTGCTTGTAAAGATCAAAGCCTACTAGTATAAGTCTTCCCAAAAGGAAGAAGGGCTGGCGTAGGAGCTTAAATTCTCCGAACATCCAGAAACAAACTTGCGTACATTTTACTTTCAGTTTACCATTTTGTTTACATAGTCAAGCCATTATTTGAATTATTTTAATCTGTCATTTTGTTTTCTTCTGCACATATTTTGTTAATCAACTGACATTGACAATCAAGAATACCAAATTCAGTTTCTAACCAAACTGAATTATTTTTTAACAAAGAAATTTTAGGAAGTGTTTATTCAACCACCTTCAAAACACTTCAACCGATCCTATCATAATCCATCCTGTGAACTTATTCGGCAAGAATTTGATTTCTGACATAATTTATGAAATGTCCCTTACTTTTAACTTTAAAATTTAAATAAATATTAGGAAACTTTTTTTTATATATAAACATTTTCTTTTAACTTCAAAACCATCCAACATAAAAACCAATGCTTTCAAAACTCAAATGCATAAAGATCCATAAATCGTCAACCACAAAATCGTACATCAATTTAAAATAATCCAAAAATTAAACTTCAAAATAAATTATAAAAATTTTGAATCATAATTCTCAAAATCTTTACTTTTAAACTTTAAATACTAAGCTATGTATTGTCGAGCCCGATCCACTCAAGCGTCAGTGCCTCCCTCAAAATCATCATCGCCTGGGACCATCCAAATATAGTGAGTCTAATGACTCATCACGTTCTAAACATACATAACAAATAAAATATATACAGGCACGTGCATTCTTTTAGTAAAATAAGCTAGCGTAAAAGCTTGTAATCATATATCATATCATAAATCATTAAATCGTAAAGCTTTGCATCATCATATATCATTTTTGGATGAAATTTGATCCTTCAAAGTGAATATCATATATCATATCATCATGGTCGACTGATCGGTCTAGCTATACCAATTATCTGGGGCGAGGGCGGGGGCGGGGGCTGGGGCAACTCTCGTCAATAAGTCGTGGTCAAATATGGAAATACGATCCTCAGGCTCCCTCTGGGGTCTTTTTCCTCACTATATCCCCACTAAATACTTGGTATCACAGTCAATTCACATCCTTCAAAATATTTTTCTTTTCCTTTTATTTATTAAATACCGTGTCCTTTAACAATAGCATTTTTCGGGAAAAATCGTACAGCCTTTGCATATATCATAAAAATATCATATTTTCATCATAAACCTTTTAAAAAATCATTTAGCATGTATTATGATTCCTCGGGACACTGCCAGAACTTTCGAACTACTCGGGACATAAAATGACCATTTTACCCCTGGACCTCGTACTTCCCAATTTAAAATTTTTCTAACTTTTCTTGACTCGAGCCTATCCGTTAGCATCATATAAGCTTAAATTTGACCTCTAATATTTTTCTTAGACATAAACCTGAGCCTTTCGATTTATTGACTTAATAATTAAACTGTGAAACGTTTTAAATCCGAATAAATTCAAAACTTAATAATTTCTTCTCAAATTTTAAACATAGGCTTTTCATCCCTAAACTACCCTCATGAACCACGAACCAAACCCCGTGAACCATGGTTGAAACTCAAACTCTTTCCTTGACAAAAATTGAACCCATCCTTTATTCCTTAGCCATGCTTTCCCAAAACCCCAAGCCTCCCTCGAGCCACCTTGGACCAGACCTCACTCAGACCCTAGCCTACTGTCCTGAACCCTAATTGAACAAGTCTATCCACCCAAACCATCCGTGCGCCAAGCCCCTGCAGCCGTGCCGCGACCATCCCTCGTTTTAGTTTTCCTAGGGCTTGTGGATTTCACCAACCCGTCTACCACCGAGCCCAGTTGCCTAGGAACCCATCTAGGACCCTACCAGACCCATTATGACCAGCCTCAAGCCACCACGCACATCCCTGCAGCCAAGTCGAGCCGCGCACGTCTCCTTGCTCTTACCTACGATATTTCCCTCCTCTCGGGTGCAGTCGTGTCCAATCGTCCTAGGACCCATCCTAGCCCATCAACACAGCCCCCACATAGCCCTGGCCAATCCATGGCCGAGCCCAGGTGCGCAGCCCCTGCTAGCCGATCCATCATGTCCCCAAACTACATGGGTAACCTTAGAAAACCCTAGGTTCGACTTCCATTAGCCTTTCACGTTTTCGGTATATGTTCCTCCATTAAACGAATCTTTTTACGACCCATATACGTCTCCTATTAGTAGCATGTCCCTTAGAACGTCTAACACAATTCATATGTGCATAGAAACGTCGAAACTTTGAAAAATATAAGTCTAAACGTAAAACGATTTGAACATAAACTTTTTTCATGCTAGAAAATATAAATCATGCATAATATGATTTGAATGGTGCAAAAAAAAGTTTAGAATCGTGCATTTGCGTTTAGAACGCTCGAATATTCAATCGTGGGCATGAGTTGCGAAGAGGAGCGAACGGACAACGAATAACCTTGAATTTTTCTCTAAAACTTTCGAAAATTTGTATGTGCGGTGTGTGAAATTTTCGGGCAACTAGGAGTCTAAATAAGCCTAGGATTTGATTTTATAATTTAGTGTTTTAGTTGGTAAAGAAGTCTAGAGTTTAGAGTTTTTAGGACTCTAGCTTTGAAAATAATTCCATTAATTCTAGGTAAATTAGGCCCATTAAGGCCCAATTAAATATAAAATAAAAGTTTACAAAAATTTATTTCAAAAATAATAACTTTCGGGTCCACAGAAATTCTTGTTTGACTAAAACCGGTTTCCCGGATAAAATAAGGTTCGACTCGTCAAATAACTTAGACTCCATCATTTTTAGAAAATTATCATCCTATTAAATTATTTTATCAAGCCTTAAAAACATTTATCGAAATTTTTTTATCTTGGTTGTCCTGGGTCTCCTTTCCCGAGCCTAATATCGAGTATCCAGATAAAATCTTTAATTTCATGAAATCATACAATTTAAACATTTAATCATAATACATGTATCATTTAAGCATTTTAAATCAATTAAATAAAATAAATAAGCAAGTTAAATAATTTGCATGCATGCGCTTTACTTATACTGATTTTTGGACGTTACAATTGAATTGTGCTTCCTTTTGCCAATATAATTGCTAACCGTTGCCTGCATCGATTCCCAAATATTTGGTATAGACGCCAAAAAGAATAAGTTCACGAATCACATCATTAAAATTAATTTCAACGGATGTTAGCTGAGAAACAATCGTGTTAAACTAATTTATGTGTTTAACCAGCAAAAAAAATTCTCTCATTTTCAAGTTGAATAACTTTTTCATGAGATATACTTTGTTGTTTGCTGATGGTTGCTCGTACAAGTCTGATAAAATGGACATCATCTCTTCTGTGGTTTGTGTCTCCGTCACGTTATGTGTCACGTTCTTCGTTAGAGTCAATCGTATTACACATAACACCTATCAGTCAAGGAGCACCCAGTCATTATCATCGATCTTTTTTGAATTTTTTCCTGCTAGAGGTCGATGCAACTTCTTGCTATACAAATAATTTTTAATCTATAACCGTCAGAACGAAAAATTTGTTTCGTCAAACTTGTTGATTTCAAGTCTCGGTCTATCATCTCCGGCTATCGGTTCTCTAGCCTTAGCAAAAAATCTAAAAAATCTTTTATGATGTGAAAGACCAGACAAAGCAGCAACCATAGAGCATACTCACAATTCTAAGAAATTTTACAACAAGGTTCTGATACCACTTGTTGGGGTTACGCCGAAACTATGTCGATCGTAATGATAATATAGTACCAAAAAATACGAAATTAAAAAAATCAACAAGAACTCAAAGATTTACGTGGTCACCCGATATATGATGCGTACACGGAGTACTGAAAATCATTACTATAAGAAATATTACAAGTTTATACAAAACATTCAATATCTCATAATCTCAACCCAGAGTATATGTGGAGACCCGGACGCTAATCATTCTCTTAATCATCATTTGGGATAATTTAATCAATTATAATAAACAGGGTCTAAATTTTTTTCTTTTTAAAATACAGTATTACATGCGGAACGTAATGGAATACATCCTAATATACATGTCAGTATTAAAGTACAAGTCTTGTACTATATACAATCATTCCAAACTAAGGTTTAACGACTACAAATCAAGTGTTCAAACCCTATCTCAATCAAGTCCGTAGTCTCCACTCTAATCACGATCTCTCTTCATCTCCTCGACCCTGAACCTGTCACACCTGTTGCCATGCCCACATACAAACACGACAACAGCCGGATAACTCCGGTGAGATATATATCCCAGTATAAATCAACGAACATGCAATCATATAACAATGTAAGAGCATGTAACAAATATCAGTGGCATGTATCAAATCTGAAACATAATAAATATGAAATCGTAAATCATACTCGTGACTCCACGGCTCAGACTAGACTCAATCCTAGTCTAGGGATCCCGGTTTCCAGATGTTGGTATTCCTATATCGAACATCAGTAATAGAAGAAGATCCAATTCTATCCACTTCGATATAACCAAACATCCGGTGTCTTGACCTATCCGTCACAGACTGTGGCACTATCGCCAATTCAACTATCTTGTGACAACGTGCAATGTGCCAGTGACGATTCCATCACTATCGGCACTGATGTCACAAGATCACTCGACTAATACCTGCTTTTTATACATTCATAGAACAAGCATCTCAAGTCAAATCAATGAACATAATAATAATAAGTATGTGATTTAGGGAAACTCAAGTATATCCTACTTGAGTCGATCTCCCAATACCACATTGACTTATACCTTTCTCTCTGTAAATCTGATCCTGTCGAAGTCTCTGATTCGAATATGTCAATACTCAATCTGGCAATGACAATATCAAGGAGTATAATATCAATACACTACTCAATCAATACTGGATATAATCAGAACTCAATCAAATTCTGTTTCAACGGTATAACGGCGCAGTCTCAATATACCCAGTGATACAACCTCAATCAGATGTCAATCCCAACACCTCATAATCGATAATAATACAATTCTGATATCAATTCTCAATCAATTCAACTCTGAAAATCATAACAATTTCATAATCAATATGTTTCTCAATCTGACTTCGATTCTACGATGTCTAACATGTCAAGAATATCATATGTGAATCATATCCGATTCTGGCAATATCATAATTTCAAGACATATCAAAACTTAATAAAACTTACGTCCAGTTGTAGCCTGCATCGATAGGAACACAGTACTGAGGTCAGATTCAAATTCTGACGGCCGGATCGAAATATAAAGGTGTAAGGATTTTCAACAACCTTTCTGAAGCTTTCTCGATTCTTGCTTGCTGATTCTGAAGAAATGACTCAATTTGCATATTATATATGCATGCCAAGGATAGATGGCGCATCCTACAATCTGCACGTCTCGCGCATATGCGCGACATCAACCGGCGCTACATGTCAGTATTAAAGTACAAGTCTTGTACTATATACAATCATTCCAAACTAAGGTTTAACGACTACAAATCAAGTGTTCAAACCCTATCTCAATCAAGTCCGTAGTCTCCACTCTAACCACGATCTCTCTTCATCTCCTCGACCCTGAACCTGTCCCACCTGTTGCCATGCACACATACAAACACGACAACAGCCGGATAACTCCGGTGAGATATATATCCCAGAATAAATCAACGAACATGCAATCATATAACAATGTAAGAGCATGTAACAAATATCAGTGGCATGTATCAAATCTGAAACATAATAAATATGAAATCGTAAATCATACTCGTGACTCCACGGCTCAGACTAGACTCAATCCTAGTCTAGGGATCTCGATTTCCAGATGTTGGTATTCCTATATCGAACATCAGTAATAGAAGAAGATCCAATTCTATCCACTTCGATATAACCAAACATCCGGTGTCTTGACCTATCCGTCACAGACTGTGGCACTATCGCCAATTCAACTATCTTGTGACAACGTGCAATGTGCCAGTGACGATTCCATCACTATCGGCACTGATGTCACAAGATCACTCGACTAATACCTGCTTTCTATACATTCATAGAACAAGCATCTCAAGTCAAATCAATGAACATAATAATAATAAGTATGTGATTTAGGAAAACTCAAGTATATCCTACTTGAGTCGATCTCCCAATACCACATTGACTTATACCTTTCTCTCTGTAAATCTGATTCTGTCGAAGTCTCTGATTCGAATATGTCAATACTCAATCTGGCAATGACAATATCAATGAGTATAATATCAATACACTACTCAATCAATACTGGATATAATCAGAACTCAATCAAATTCAAACCAATTTCCTAGCTCCACGTTGCTCTACCTAAAGCAAAATAGCCAGCCAATGCACACTTGTGTGCTCCTACTTTAATGACTTTAATGTGATTTTATTTAGGTTACTTGTTTAGTTAGAAAAATCTTGGCACAGTGGTACTGGGTCATTTGGTTCAGAAGCTTACACGTTAGGGAAATACAATGTCACTTTCCATATAGATATTTGAATCTTGGTAGGAGCACTTGAATCCATTGCCTTCTTTTTAAATACTTTATTTGTCGTTTTTTTTGTATTTTCCGAGTTAAGAAAAGGAGAGATTGCGAATTTTGAAGCAAAAGGGTGTGGCTGTGATCATGGTTTAATGCAACATCTGGAAAGATGCCCTTTTGTGGTCCAAATATTGAGTTGGAAGACAACATTCAATACCGATCGAGGGGCATGCATAATTTGCCCATCAAGCTTTTGAAAGGTGGGAGGGGTTCAATTATATATTTTTTAATGTCGACATTTGATATGTGTGTAAATATATTTTGTAAATGTGAAACAGTTTCACGGGTCGTATTTTGTGAGACGGATCTCTTATTAGAGTCATCCATGAAAAAGTATTATTTTTTATGCTAAGAGTATTATTTTTTATTGTGAATATCGGTAGGGTTGACTCGTCTCACAGATAAAGATTCATGAGACCGTCTCACAAGAGACCTACTCTATTTATTTATATATATTGTAATTGTAATTATCGTCATTGTTATTATTGTGATTATATATGTAAATATTATTCTTTCTTTTTTTTCTATAACAAGATCAATTCACATATGGTGTTGATATATGCTTGGTTTCAAAGGAAAAGAGTTAGCTCCCGCGATTGCACTCATGCCTCTTTTTGTGTGGCCGATATATTTTGCTTCTTAAATTGTTATTTCAGCCTAAATATATATTGTTTCAATATCAAATTAATTAAAGTTGAGTAATTTGAGGCGTCTATTCAGATATGTCAAGTATGTTTGTATACCATTCAACGAACTATATATATAATATAAATAATAATAATAATAAAAAGTAGCTAGGAATAATGTAAAATGTCAATATACGGTGGTCCTAGCTAGGATACTTATTAATACATGCATGATGAGGTCCCGAAGACGAGTTCTTCATAGGCTAACATGTCATTCAATCCACCTTGTTTGAAAGTGAGAGGGCCGAGGGGAACAACTTGATTGCGACATCGAAATTAAACTTCATATATTATATATTTTAAGTCCCCCATTCGATTTTGCGTAAAAACCATCTTAAAGGAATATTTTATGGGCAAATTTGAATTAACTCCCCATTTTTATTCTCAACTTTCTCCTCACTCCCCACCCCTTTATTTCTTTGTTTCGACTCCCCATTTTTCTAAAATTTTCAAAAACATCCTTAATTCTATGATTTTGGTGCGTGGCATTGTTATATCTATCAAGCATGTTCTTAAAGGCATATAGCCCCAAGACATACAGCTACGCAAGGTTTCAAGCCTATATACCAGGTTCGAATAATCGATTATTTTTTTTATAAAAGTCCCATCATGCTTCCGTATAATAAATTGAACCGTTTACCTTTTCGACCAGAATGCCGCCGGGTTATATCCACCGAGTTTTACAGATTGCTCCTCACAGTCCAACCACACAATCGCAACCGATGGTTTCTGACGCAGATTCCTTCAGTTGCTTCAATTACTGAAGACAATATTTCTACCAGAAGAGGATGAGGTTTATGGGTCTGTCTAACTATACATGTCAAAACGGGCTGACGGGGCGGGCCAGCCCGCAACCCACCGCAACCCGCCATTAGGCGGGGCGGGGCGGGCCAGCCCGCCATTTTGGCGGGCCTCTAAATGGCCAACCCAGCCCAACCCACCTTGGGCCGCGGGCTAGGCGGGCCAACCCGCTTATTATTTTTTTTTTAAAAAAATACTAAACAGTATTAAAATAAACATAGAAGAAAAATATATTTCAATCAAATATTTTCATAAAAAACTTAAAAACATTGAAATAAGACATTGAAAGCATACAACAATCAACATAATACATAAAAAAAATATTGTGTTTATTCTAATTCACACAAGATTTCATCGTACACATGTACTAAAAATTAACTCATGTAATATTATGTTTTCAATAATACAGATAATTACTTTATTTACTATATTATTTTGATAATTCTGGATTAGTTCGAGTTAAACATTAAAAAAAGGGAGGGGACTGAAGAGTATAACATCTTCAAAAAAAAATAGAAGCATATAGATTTTACCAGAGTGATTGAAGTTAGGCACATGAGAAAAAATAAGGAAGAAATAGGAATTTTTATATAAAACTTAAAAATATAAAATTCTACCCTAATTTGGCGGGCTGGGGCTCAACCCATTTGGCCCGCAACCCAAACGGGCTCAACCCGTTTGGCCCACCTCCAAACGGGCTGCTATTTTATCAACCCAACCCGCTCAATTTTATGGCGGGGCGGGCCGACCCGACGGGCCTGACCCAATTTGACAAGCCTATGTCTAACTGAGATGGACAAAGTCAAGTTTCCGTTTAAATTTTATCATAATTCGATAAACAGATCATTCCTGTTAAATACTATAACAGAAAAAACCACAAGTTTTGTAGAAGATCTATTTGGAAAGAAAAGAAATATTATGTGGAACAGCAAGCTGCTGGCAAGCAAAGAGACTCGCCGGAAATTCTGCAATATGGCACATGTGGAAAGATGGTCGGAGAAAATCTGCCCAGAATGTCAGAACCAGAAAGAACCAGAGTTTGGTAAAGGGTTCAAGCCGAGATCTGATCGGAAACACTTTACCGATACAAGTACAAGTGAGGAAGGATCACAAGCACGTTTTCCTTGGGGACACAGAAAGCCAAAGATTCCCCGACAAAGCTAAAAAGGACATGTGACCATTCCACTAACAAAAGAAAGAACCACCATGTGAGTGGAATACAAGGATCACCAATAATCGGTGGTAAAGGACAAAGAACATTGGATTCCCCATCTTTAAAGATAAAGGAAAATCCAATAAATAGACAAGAGACTTTAACCCCAAAAATCATCTATAAAAAGCAGTAAAAACGGGGTAAAAGAAACACACAAGAGTTAAACCGAAATTTGGAACCAAAGAAAAATGTATGCTACATATTTTAAGGTTTCCAAAAGACGGATTAAAGAAATAAGAAAACAACTGAAATATTTGAAATATCTGGGGTGAATTAGCCAATATCATTGGTAAAACTTCCCAAATATAGTGTCTTTGTGGAGTAGAGAAAGCTGTGAATTTCTTGCTTTCCTCCTACATCCGAATTTGATAAAATCCAGATTTACAATTGAATTTAGAGAATATCTTTGCATTGCGTATGCAACTAATTAAATGTTCTCTACTAGGTATAAAATACTCATCAAACTCCAAAATCTTATTAATCTCTTGATAATTAATAACTAATCTGAGTTTGTTCCTTTTTATTTTACCATGATTTCTTACCAGGAATCCTGGACTGCTGTATGGTGAAATTCCCGATTTAATCAAACCAAGGTCTAAATGTTCCTTGATTATAATCTGCATATCCTTTTGATCAATAATATTCATTGGAAAATCGATCATTATAATATATAAGGGTATTTTTGTTATTTTTAAACTTATTAGGAAGTTTGTACAAAGTTTTTGAGGTGTAGGGAGTTAGGATAAAGTTAAGTTTGGGTTTGGGGATTTAAAACCAATTTACCCATAATTTATTTCTTATTTAATCTTTCGATTTTATGAATATATTATTCCTTAATTATTCTATTATATTGATAATATCAATTTAGAGTTTCGATTTTATGAATATATTATTCCTTAATTATTCTATTATATTGATAATATCAATTTAGAGTTTTATCTGGAAAAAGGGAATCTTGTGTTAGAATAGAAACAGAAGTGATGTGGATTATTCAAGAATCGAAGTCGATTTGCTTTATAAAAAGAAGATATCAATGAACTTCTATGAAATGGTTTCACGGAATTCAGCCAATTGTCTTGATTGTGGAATATCATTGAGAAATAGGAATCCGCGTTAGCAAAGGATTTCCTGCGATTATTTCTAGTATGGAATGAGTCAATCATGCACTTTGGTATCTTATTGAATAAAAAGGGTGATATTGTTCCTCCATTGATCAAGAATTTCGATTTTCGGGAAGTATCATGATCATCCAATAAGAAGGGTTTCCATTTTTTCAAATGATTATCAATATAATAGAATAATTAAGAAATAATATATTCATAAAATCGAAACTCTTGTTTCCATATATTGTATTACTCTTTTATGGAATGAACTCTAGGTCAAATAAAGTACATAAATATAGAGAGTTAGGACGGTCGCGTGTGCTTTTTGACGGAGAAAGAAAATAGCGATTGCTAAAGAGTTTTGAACAAAATGTTTTTCTTGATCAAAATATTGCTTACCTGTGTTGCTGATCCGTGTTGAAGATACTCGAAGAACAACACTCGGGTGGAGCGTTGGTTGAAGGGTTCTTGGTGGTTTCTGTTTTAAGCAACATAATATTTGCATATATGATTTTATTTGGTTTATTTTAGATGCAATTTATTTCCTTGGGTTGTCAAATAATATAGTTTTCATATGTGTCACTAGTATTTGGTTTTGTAAACGCTTTACAAGTTTTCTAATGATTATTTTGGTCTGAGGCATTGTACAAGTATTTTACATAATTTAATCTGTCTTATTCTTTTATTAAATTTTATGTGTGTAATAAATAATACATTCTACTGCATGTTTTGAACGGTGTTGATAACACTGACACATAATATTAAAATCTGATATACACAAATTTATTGTTTTTGCACTTTTATGTTAAACAATTCTTGCAAGTGATATCAGAGCCAACTAATACACTAAGTGTTGATTCTTGTTATTTTCTTGTTTAAACAGGCAAAAGTGCAATTGACGTGTTGTCTGTGGTCTCCTCCTATAACTATCGATGTTGACGGAGATAATCGTATCAATCCAAAGAGTGCGTGGACAATCGATGAAGTCCAAACCTCAAATTTCAACTCAAAGGCGCTTAATGCTATTTTCACTTCTGTTGATGTCAACATGTTTAGCCTAATCACAAATTGAATCCTTGCTAAAGAAGCATGGGATATCCCTCAGAAGCACTGTGAAGGATCTAAGAGTGTACGCAGAACCAAACTAAGGATGTTGACCTCTAAATTTGAAAGTTTGAGAATGAAAGAGAACGAGACTATTGTTGAATATTATCGAAGACTGCGTGGTATTGCAAATGATGCTTTTAGTCTCGGTGATCCTATGTCAAAAGAAAGATTAGCAAGGTCTTGAGATCTCTTCCAGAATGCTTCAACATTAAAATCTATGCTACTGAAGAAGGAAAATTTGATAAGCTCGTTTAGAACATTCGAGATGAATCTCGAATTACAGAAAAGAGACATAGAGAAGGCTGTAGTAATGCAAGTTTCTGAAAATTCCTTCGATTACCTTATTCAGAAAGTCAATGAGTCTGACCTATACGAAGATTCGATCTCGCTGATTAGAAAGAAGTTTGGTGATTACAAAAAAAGGATGAGAGACAAAAAGAAAACCATTCAACCACTGAAAACTTCGTTTATCATTTTTTAAAAGAATAAGAGACCTGCACTTTCTCAAGAAGATCTTAAACCGAGGAATGAGTTGATGGCTCGACCAGATCTTAAGAGATTAGATTCAGTTCAATGCAGAGACAAAAAGAAAACCATTCAACCACTGAAATCTCCATCTATCATTTTTTAAAAGAATAAGAGACCTGCACTTTCAGTCCAATGCAGAGAATGTTATGAATTCGGCCATTTAGCAAATGAATGTGCCAACAGACTTCGTAAGAACAAAGGCATGACACTCTTTTTGATTGATGA
Source organism: Primulina tabacum (assembly GCF_025594145.1). Lineage (NCBI taxonomy): Eukaryota > Viridiplantae > Streptophyta > Magnoliopsida > Lamiales > Gesneriaceae > Primulina > Primulina tabacum. The sequence continues at coordinate 16,932,669 of NC_134554.1, forward strand.
TAACTTGGAAGAAGAACTAGAATCCAGTAAAGGAGAAGATCACTCCTTCTTGTATGCTGTTTTGAAGGAAAAATGATGGTTGCAAATAAACCTACTAGGTGTTGCCTCAGGTGTTGCAACACCGGGTCACAGCACCACTTTAAAATCATTGTGTCTCAATATTAAAACTCACGGTAACTCGAGCAATCAAGAAATCCAGGATTTTGATCCTGATGAACTCACCTTAGAAAGTGTGCAGACCATGTATGAATATCTATATGAAGATTGGATCAAAAGAAATAAGATAAATCCGATCCTCTCAAACGAAAAGCTGATCTAAAAAAGTGTGTGTCTCGACTTGAAGTTATGCTAAGTAAAAAGGATCTTGAGCTTTGCAAAGTCAAGGATGATTTTGAGAAGGCCTAAAAAACTCTTGCAAAATTCAACTCGAGTTCAACAAAACTTGACTCAATGCTAATGATGGGAAAGGACAGTAGAAACTGTTTTGGGTACGTAAACAGTACATATGAACACGGAGAAATTTCCAACTTTGGATCAAAATCAATGATTTTTTTAAAGGAAAGGAAAGTCATTCCGATCCCTTCGAAGACTGATCATGTGGTGAAGACTCTTCCAACCAAGAAACCAGACTCGGTGCAAAAGCCAGAACAAATAAAGCGTAGTTTTATTTGCAACTATTGTGATGAACCAGGTCACGGCAAACCTTTTTGTTTTAAGATGAGGGATGACTACATGAACTGACATGCAAATCGGGTGTTGCCCAACACCAAGCGCAACACAGTAGTCAAGAAACCTTCCTGGAAGAAATTTTGGGTATCCAAAACTGTAATTCAATGCAATGTCATTTATACATCATTAAAATTAATATTGCAGGTATATGGTATTTCGACAGTGGGTGCTCACGCCACATGACTGGGTCCAAGGAACACCTCACCAACTATGTTGAAGTAAGAAGTTGACGTGTAACCTATTGAGGTGGTGCAAAAAGGAGAATTGTCAGCAAGTGAACCCTAAATGTGGATGGACTTCTGTTGAAACATTTCATGTTAACAATCTTACTTGATTTTGATGTTAACAAAACTTGTTATTTTGTTACTAATGAACTTGCCTAAGTGTGCAACTATCTGAATGTAACTGAAGCTATTGAAGAATGCAAACTGAAAGTACCAACCGATTAATCGAACTGAACCAGTTCAACTGATGAATCGTAAATCAGTTCAACTGATTGTCCAGCTGATAGGTGGTTTAATAGAAGACATTCAGAAGCCTGCCCAGCTGATGAAGAGTTCAACCGATGCAGAGCACAGCTGACCAGTTTAATTGAAAAAGTGAAATCAGTTCAACTGACAAGTCAACTGATTTCACCGGTCCAACTGAAAATCAGTACAGATGACCAGTTCAGAGTATCGGTTAGAACCAATCAGTTGCAGAACACAACAAGCTTATTCAATAGAATCCAGTTGGGTACAAAGGTATAAAAGCTATTGTCCAGTCAAATGACAATAATAGACGTTGCATCAGTGTTTAAAGCCAAAACGTTCCAGAATAATTGTCGTAGAGTACAAGACAAATATCAAGGAACAGATTCAAAATGCAACGTATACAATAATTGAGTCTCACTGTACGATCAATCTTCGCGCATATAAATAAAAGAAGGATATAAATGAAGAATAAGTAAGCAATATAACAAGAAGAGTGTGTGAAGAAGAAGGGTACGCTAAAAGCCTCATCAGCTTACAAGAAGTAATCAGCCCAGTTGTGAGGGAACAATTCAACGTGTTATAAGCTTAGTATAGAAGCTTTTTTCCTTCAGTGTGTGAGAACACCCTCCCAGTGTATTCATTGTTCAGTTCTCACACACACTCACACATATCGCTCACATATATCAGAGAGTAGAGGTTAAAATATCAGTTGAGTGAGTCTTGCACAAAGACGTAAAACTTGTGTATGTAGTCCTTGACACATAGAAGTTAAACAAGTGTTGGCTGGAAGGTGCTGCATTCACTCTAGGCTAGGAGTTCAGTTAGGCAGTAGGGTAAGTCCTAAACTGAGTGGGTTTGTATAAGATGTTGTATAAATCAAAGTCTTCTAGTGTATCCTACCCGAGGAGGTAGAAGGGGTGACGTAGTAGCAGTTGAAGTCTCCGAACATACATGAACATATCTTGTGTTATTTTTGTTTAATTGCTTGTTTTTGTTCTTAACTGATTTGATCAGTTCAATCATGTCCATAACTGAACTGATTTAAGCCAGAACTGATCCCATATAATTTTGAGTTATTCAGTTGCACAAGATATAAAACTGATTAGTTTTCTTAACGAATGATTATTTCAAGTATTTTTCGCTTGGTTTAAAATCAAACTCGATCTAATTCATCATTGTTTAGATTCTTAGAACACGAGCTATTGCAGCTCATTGAGAATATTGTGTTTGAAGCACCCTCAAAGGTGCTCGAATCGATCCATCAATTGGTATCAGAGCTAACTGTTCTAAGAAGGACATTTGAAAGCTAATATTTTAAAATATGTTTCAAAATGACATTTAAAATAGTTTTGAAAACCCTTAAAAATCAGTTGAACTGGTATTTATGTCAAAATGGTACTTAAAATGGTTTTCATTTAGTGCTACGTTAAAATTGAATGGGCAGACTTTTGTGAAACACACTCTAACTTTCTCCACCTACTCTTCAAAGGTTGGCTATTTTCCATCCTTTTTCCTGGTCAATCCCTGGCCATAATGTTAACCAAATTCAACCAATGTTTGCACTTGGTTTGTCATAGAATCAACCAGATTGTTGGTGGAAATCTTTTCATTCATTGCGTCTAGCCATTTGTCAATGTCCTTGATCTTTATATCTTCCTTATATGAAGTTGGTTTTGAGAATTTCATCTGTTCTATTATTGTTAGTGCATAGAAAACTAAATCAGCTTGTGAAAATATTTGTGGTGGTCTTATTTGTCTTCTTACTCAATCCTTAGAAATAACGTAACCAGTGGTTTCTCCTTATGGATGTATTTCTTTTTATATGTCATTTCAAGAATAAAATATAGCTCATATATTAATTTTCTCAAATAATACATCTTTATGTTACCTTTAAATGTTTTATCATTTTACTTTTGTCTCTACATGTTTTTTTTTTTTATGATTTTAGTGCAATTTATAATAATATTTTTAGTGCAATTTCTAATTAAGTAATAAATTATAGTTTGACAAGAAGATATATGAAAAAAATTGATTATATATTCCATAATAGATTAACATGATAAGTATAAAATAATATGATAATATGAAGTTGAATACTCTATAACATGATAAGTATAGAATAATATGAAAATATGAAGTTTAATACTAACATATTTTATGGTATATTTAGCTAATAATTGAAAATAAATGTTTTTAAAAAGTATTTAGGCGAATTTATATTAACAATTATGAGTGTTAATATACTAATAATCTCATAAAATATGAATCTATTAGAAGAATTTTGAGAGTTTAGCTATAATAAAAAATTTAAAGATTTAGTAGCACTTTTTTTAAAAAATATTATATGTCAAACAATTTTATGAATTCAATATATAAAATTTGGTAGTATTTTAAACATCTACTAAAATTGTTAAAGATTTAGACATTAATGGTCTAAAGGTAAACCCAAACATGGTTATCAACAACAGTGGAACCAATTAGTTTCAGTTTCAAAATCAGCTCTCGTTATATATAAATTTTAAGACATAATTGTTGAAAAATTAGTTTCACAGTCTCACATATTGTATAGCTATTTTATTTGATATTGAAAAATGGATCATAGTAGCATGTTTTAAAAAAAATTATATATATCAGACAAATTTATAAATTCAATACATAAATTTTGGTAGTATGAGAGCTTTTGATATATAATTTTCAATTTTTATATATGTTTTTTAAAATTATTTATGAAGTTTTAAAAAAATTAAAAAAAATCAATAATAAGAAAACAAAAAATTCCAAAGTCAAGTAAGTGAATAAATATTAAATATAATTTGATTATACTATAACTCGAAAACTTAAAAAACAAATTATTTCAAATGTTCAATATTACGGTCTATTTGGTATTAGAAAAAGATCATAGAAAATAAATAATTTGAAATATCCAATGTACATACGTATATAAGAACTAACCACACACAAATACATATAAAAAATATAACAATGATTGGTATCCGAATGCTGGATGAAAAATATAAATTATTTATATTTTTAAAAAATTCTTCATTAACTAATCTATATGAAACTTGATTGTAAAAAAAATATTCGCATCTATTTTTCTTTAGAGTGAGATAATAATTATCCATATGAAAATTTATAATGTAATATATATATAATTTTGATTTCGGTTTTGATTTTAAAATATAGTAAAAATTCAAAAAAAATATGAAAATTTGAAGAAAAAAAATCTATAACTAATATATATGTTATAGACATGATTATTTTATTAAATTGTATACCTAAAAAATTAGATGCTTCTGCTCATCATTCATCCATCAAAACCCTAAATATGTAATGCATGAAAAAAGATATCAGTAAGCAATTAAAAGATAAAAATTTATTTTCTACTAAAAAAATAATATATGACATAATCATTTTAATAAATATAATTATAATGATCATTGATTAGAATTTATTAAATAATTAGAGATTTTATATATGATATTTTAATATCTTTATCTAACTACTTTGAAATCAAACTAACTAATTAAATAAATACAAAAAATAACATTTTTTTATGAAAGTTTATTTATTTGGTTATATTTCAAATTTTAATAATGAAAAAATATCAAAAGTTTAAAATTTATATTTAATAATGATTGTATGAGCTTATTTGATTTTATTGAATTGAGAAATACAAGCAATCTTGATTTTGATGATAACAAATTTTTTAATGTGTTTATAATATATTTAAGCAAGTGTGAAGTTGTCATAACAAGTTGGAAGCTGAAACTCGAAATCAACCACACTAAAAATCTGGCGAGCTACAGTTTTTCGATGATATTTCTTCTCACATTGATACAAAGTCGATTTGTATCAACCGCTACTATAAATTGCTCATATTGATTTAGCTACTAGGACTATTCTGGAAACTACTCTAATTGAATATTTTTAACAGCGGTTTCACAAATGCGATGTTGTGGACCGCTCTTATGACTCTGTTTTTTTAAGACTGATTTGAAATTATACTTATTGAATACATTTAGTATTGGTCGTATAAACCGTTTCTATAAATTGCTCCTATTGTTATAACTATTAGGAACATTCCAGAAACAGTTGAAAACATGTAACAGCGGTTTTCACAGATCATGTGTCGTAGACCGCTTTTGTCACTCTATGTTTTTAGGATATGTTTAGAAATTGTACCTATTGAATACTTTAGTATCTGTCATAGAAACCATTTCTATAAATTGCTCTTATTTAAATAACTATTGTGAGCATTTGGAAAACTGCTCATATTGAAGACATGTAACAATGTTTTTCTTAGAACTGGTGTCGGTGAACCGCTTTTATTGCTCTATTTTTTTAGGATAAGTTTAGAAATTGTACCTATTGAATATTTTTAGTATTGGTCGTATAAACCGCTTCTATAAATTGCTCTTATTGATATAACTATTAAGAGCATTCGGGAAACTGCCATAATGAAGACATGTAACAACGTTTTTCACAGAACCGGTGTTGTGGAATACTTTTATTGCTTTATTTTTTTAGGATAGGTTTAGAAATTGTACTTATCGAATACTTTTAGTATTGGTCGTATAAACCACTTCTATAAATTGCTCTTATTGATATAACTATTAGGAGCATTCGGGAAACTGCTCATATTGAAGACATGTAACAAAGTTTTTCATAGAACTGGTGTCGTGGACCGAATTAAATCAGAAATTATATATATTCAATGTAATTAGTAGTTTGGTTTTCTTTTTTAAAAAAATATTGGTCAATTCGATTTAATCAGTTTGATATCTACTTTGAATTTAAAAAATCGGTTAAACTGATTATAAACCGATATACATTTTTATATATTTAAATTAATTTTAAAAAACCAATTATTATTGGTCTTACTATTAAACATTAATTTTATAAAACCAATTTTAAAAAAAATTATTATAAACCGTATTTCCTAAATCCACAAGAATCACCCGACTTCATCTTCATCGTTCTGTCATCTAATGTTTGTCCATCGCTCTGATTTCTTTTCACTTTTACCCTCATCGAATAAATTTTGAACCAACGAGAGAGAACTCGATTCTTGTGAAAGGTAAATCTTTTTAAATTTGTTTCTCGTTTTTTATCATGTTTACAATGGTTAACTTTTCACACTTGATACATACAGGAGAGCGAGAAGAGCATGAACCTTTTATTCTAGCTTTACAAGCTCAAATGGTTTATTATGTACGTGATCCAAAAGAAGAGGACTGGTATTGTGTTATTCGTCATACACCAAGAGATACATACAATATGGGTGATGAATATGATATTGATACAATGCATTTTGTTGATATCAATTTTTCTAGTATGCAATCACTTTTAAGTGATATAAATGGGGAAGATGTTGAGTTAACTAGATCTGATGTTGAGGGCTCAATAGTTGATGGCATGCCTATCGTGGGAGATGAAACTGATGATGAAAATTTTAATTGAATTTTGTGTTTTCTTGCATTTTGGTGAAATTATATCTCGGCATTACATGAACTTTCTAAAGACATGGAGAAAGTATTTAGCTGTTTATTAAATCGAGATAGTTCAGGCGCAAATATTAATTTCATGGTTTGGTTTAGGTTTTGGTTTAAAAACTAAGTATATCTTTCGAGAGTTTTTTATGTACCTTATAATTACCACATTTTGTTCATAATATTAAATATTATGGATAAAAATTAATTTAAGAAAAAAGTAAAGAAAAATGAATATAAAAATAAATTTAAACCAATATAGACAAATTTTTATTTTATTTTTGAACGTAAAGCTCAAAATAATATAGTTTACCCTATGTATTATAAAACTAAAATCAATAAAACCACAGCAAATTGTATTTTTTTTTTCCTTTTATTTTAGATTTTTTTATGAATTTTCAATTAAATATAGTAAAAATAAAAGTAAATTGAACTCATTTCCTGAATTCATAAAAGAATTATTATTAGCATTTAATAATGAATGAATTTTTTTAAAAATCTAAACTATCATTCAAAATTTATCGACCATAAACCGTTATATCATTTAAATTTTTATCTCTCTCAATATCATTTTTTTTATTCGTTGATTAACAATCACATTTAAATTTTTTTCTCTCTTTCTCAATGTCTTATCTTTTATTTGTTGATTATAATTTTCAAAATATTTGAACCATCGCATGATAAAATTATCTTAACATCTACATTATTTGCATATAAATTACATGAAATCGTTAATTCGTAAATAAGATTAATTTTTTAGTAACGCACAAAAATTGGGAATGGATGGGAAAAATCGATTTTTAATAATAATTAATAAAAAATAATTAACCACTCCAGTACGTGCATCCAAAAATGGCCATCATAATCATAATTAAATAGTATTATCTTTAATGGGGACATAATTGAAGTGATCCCCGTGAAGTTTTGTTGAGGATCGATGTGGAGTTTAGAGGAGGGGTGAATAAACTATATTCCTTTGACGATAGTTTTTGCAAAGGGTGCTAGAATCCTGTTAGAGATTGTAGCTGTTTTTGTTCGAGTATAAGTCCAGCAGATCACAATAATAAGTGCGGAAACGATCCGATGGAGTAAGACGAAATCGGTAATAACATTAGGCAATAAAACAGTAGTTGTTTCTGGAAGTTCGAAGATCAAATCTTCTACGTCTCCCCTTCTTCTGTTTCCAGAAGGTATCAATAAAAGACTTTGGATTTTACAGTACACCCTTGTACACACCCACTTCAGCAGGGCTTATCTTTTGCCTACTGAAACTCTTAGTAACTCAACACAAAAGTTAAATACAACAAGGTTCTGAAAAAGACTCTTTTCCAGTTTACAAACTCTTCTTCGAAATATAGTAAAGTTTTTTGCTTGAAGAGATGTAGAAATAGCAGTACAAAATGATCTCCAGAGATCAGATGTATAATATGATGCGTGTACTGCATTTCTGCAAATTTGAGCTTAGAAGATGATGATTGGTTCGTGGTTGCTCAATGTAGCATTGGATATATAAAATGATCAGCGTTGTTCTCCAAATGGTTTTGATCCATATATATAGATAACTTGAATCCAACATCTATAATCAAAAACGGCTCTTTTGATTTCTGATACAAACAGCTTTATTTCCTAAAGAGGATCCTGCAAAAATCTTTCAACATAGTCAGTCTTGTTTTATACCAAAACTGGTAAAGCGAATTAAATGACTTCGTACAGCAATTAATGGTGTAATTAATGCTAGTACTCGATAAAGTAACGGTAACATTTAAGACTTAAACAATCGAGTGGAATGCTGTTAAGTACTGATCCAGTAGGACTAAGTGCTGCTTCTGTTATACTAAGCCGTTGAGTACTAACTAAAGTACTGCTTCTAGTAAAGCGAGTCAAAAGCTACTGCTTAGCATTATCTTCTGGTTGGTGTTATTCTTACTGGTTTTGATTCTCATCACCACAATAAAATAGATCTAACAATTTCCCCCTTTGCGGTGATGCCAAAACCTGGAAGTTAGTAACAATGAATAATAAAGCAGATAGCAACTAAAACCAGATGATTAATAAGTAATAAACAGTTTGAACAGAGTTTGTAAAAAAGCAAGAAATCCTAGTCATATGTTCCAATATCTCGGAACAGAGTTTCCTCATCCTGGGGATCTTGATTTCTGTTGGATGGTTCTGCTTGATTTTCTCCAATCCTTCCTTCTTCTGATCCTCTTCCTTGTGCTTCCATCATGCCTTCTGTTTCCCCTTTTTTGGCATCAGCGGCGTGAAATACAGTAAGTAAGAGATCAACTCGTCCAGTAAGTGTAATAATTCCGTTATGCAGAATCTCCAGAGTTGGTGTGTGACTCGAAACTTGATCATTCAGAGCCTGAATAGATTGAGATTGGGACGCAATCTGAGCATTGATAGTTTCGAGTCTGGAGTCCATAGTGTCAACTTTGGTAGAAACAGAATGAAGAGCCGCATCATGAGTAGAAAGGATACGACGAGAATCAGATTGTCCGAGTACAAGATCAGCATGGCTCTTGAGTACATTTTTCCTGAAGAGTTGAGTGTCAACCTCAATTTTTGACAACGATTCTGCAGTATTGCTGACATACTTCATGACTCGTTCTCTGAAATTGGTGGTGGCATAGACCTCACCAGCATGGGCATGAGATAAATGCTTGACAGTCTCTGAGAGGCTGTCAACAATCCTTTTAAGATGATCAATCTCAGATTCAAGATTGAATTGATCTTCCTCTGGGGATTGGCTTCTGTCACGCATTCGTTCTCTAATTTCAGCAAGATGCGCAATGTGAGCAATTTGAGAGGGTGAGTCATCAGGAATGACAACTAGTGCAGTAGAAGGAACAAGAGCAGCAATAACGATAGCAGTAGATGGTGCAGTAGAAATTCCTTCATTAACAGTAGATTGCTCAGCAGCAATGGTTTCAACAGCGGCTTGTTCAATAACATCAGAAGGTTCAGGAAGTGCGCTTTCTTCTGTTGGCACGACATCGATGTCCTAAAACTGTTCGGCGGATTGAATCGGATCATTCAAGATCGCGACCATCTCCTCTTGATGTTCAGTGGAGAAGATCTCCAAATTTGGCAATGAGGGAGATTGGGCAGCATGGGATTCTTCTTGGGGTTGATCTGCTGATAGGACTGTTGGTTGGACTGATTCATCAGCTTGAATTGTGTCTGATGCCGCAGAAACATCTCGAGTGATAGATTGAATGACTTCATCTACTGAAGCCAGTTCTCGAATAGTTATGAGAGAAGAAGACAGAGTAGGCAACTTGGGAGATGCAGGAGTACTGGAAACCTTAGCTTTTGTAGGAGCTATAGTTCGTTCCTCAAGTGGCTTAATTTGATCAAGATCTGGAATAAGGCCTACTGAATATGGTTCAGAATCTCTAAAAGTCTGTTCTTGAGCAAGAAGTTGCTCATCCATTATTCTCAAATGGTCAGTCAGTACAAGGATCACATTTTGATCTTGAGCAGCAGTGGGAATCAATGCATCAAAATTAGACTGAAGAGTCTTTAAAACTGATTCCAGCTTCTGGCGTTTAAGCTGCTCAAAAATGAAGTTGCGGCGTTTCATCACTTCAATCACATTTTCAGTCTTTGCAAATTCAAAGACCTTTCTCCCATACTTCACCATTCTTCCAAAGACACCTTTTGTTTTGAAAAACGTGAGGGGATGGAAGACCCGAACCTTGTGCCATTCATCAAAGAAGGTCATTTCTTCATTGGTTTAATTTTCAATTTCTTCTAAATTAAGAGCAATGCCAGTAGAGACAGATGATTTGGCAGTTAGAAATTGCGGTTCGTCAATAAGTTTTCCTTTGCCTTTTCCTGACGATGAGGCAGTCATCAGGGGTCGAAAAGCAGAAGACCCGGCAGTTGATTCACGAATAACGACTCCAGACACGGGTCTGAAAATTGAAGCAGTAGATGTTGTGGGAGCATAAACAGCAATTGGTTTTGAAACAAAGGTGGTTGGTGGTGCAGTAGGAATGGCTTCTGGAAACACTTGTCTCAACAGAACAGTGTCCAATTCAGAGATGGCTGATGTCTTCTTGATTCGAAGAACAGTGCGAGCTTTCTTCTTGCTGGGAGTAGGTGGCAGAGATGGTTGAATAAGAGCAGCAGACTCCTCTGAAACTGTCTTATCAGAATCAGTGGAGATAACCACTCGTTTTCTTTTAATTTTCTTCTGATGTCCTAGAGCCTCAGATTGAGCATCTCCCATTTCCTTTTTCAAAGAAATAAACTCAGCCACGGTTGGATTTGGTCTTAACGCAAGCACATTATCAGCATCTGCCATTGTGACGTACGATGCGTCCAAATCAAAAGTAAGAGCAAAACCAGCATTCTTAAGCATTTGGCTGATCTGCACAGCAAAACCAGAACTCCTCCTAACCACCATTTCCTTCATTATTTTGAACAGAAAACGACTCCAATCCACCTTATATCCAGAAGTGATGGCAGCCATCACTTGAACTTTTTCTTTTGTTAGCCGATCGAACGTTCCGACTTTGACTAACAGCGCTTTGGCAACAATATCAGCAAGTACTTGAAATTCCATCTTCAACAGCTTCTTGAAACAGGACGGAGACAGTTCTTCTCTAGAAGCTGAGAAATTCAGTATAGCAGTAGACATTTCCTCCTTGAAAATTCCAGAAAGTTCATTTATCCCTGAAAAAGGAAGAAAGAAAGTCGATCCAAGCAAAGCAGCATCGATAGAAATAGATGCATTACCCTGTGAATACATGATTTTCCCTTCTTCCACAGTCACCTTAGCATAAAACTCCAGAAAGGCAGTTTTGTATATCACAGCAGGTGCTTCTAAGAATTTTCTGAGTCCTGATTTCTCAATAGCTTGGAACATCTTGAGAAGATTCTCATCCTTGATAGTTAGGACATATGCAAAGTTAACTTGGTAAGCATTCAAGGTGTAAGCTCCGGCCATTTCTGTAAGTAAAGAGGATTCGAAAAGAATATGAGTGCAAGAGAAAGCAGTAGTCGATAATCAGAATACTGGAAGCGTAAAAGAGAAAAGAGATGAGAGAGGTGGTTAAAATTAAAAAATGTACAGCCGTCAGTGAAACATAAGAACATGTGTCAATATATTTACGGTTGAGTATTTGAAAATTTAAACAAAGGGTGTCAGCAAAACTAATGATTTTTAAAAAGTTTTGAAAAGAGCGGGCTGTCCAATTGGTTACCGAGAATAATCAGAAGAAGATTTGTCGTTTCATGATAACGTCTGCTGGAAGTTACAGGGTACTGAAATATTTTCAGCACTTTGATGAAACAAGTGGACACGTTGTTTTATCGAAAAGACAAACATTCTATCTATTACTGATAAAGCACGAAAATCTTAGTCTGACTAAGATACTGTTCCTCCTAAATCAATGCAACTAATAAATGCGACGATACGATTTCTGAGGAAAAGATAGCTGAATCTTGGTATTCGTGTAGTCAGATAGCCGTCTCTTCAGTTTCTCGAGACTATATATAAATGCCTGCAAGTTCACAAACTAAGTCATTTAAACTTTTCATCAAATCAAAACAAATGAGCAGTTCAAGCGATCTCTCGGAGTCTTCTCCAGAGTCAGAATCAGCAGAGGAACTCCAAAGACAACGTCCAACCTCTCGTAAGCTGAAGACATCCTTTTTCAAGATATGAAGGCTTGGAAGAAATTCCTTGGTTTATAATACGAACAATCAATTAGATTGTTCGTTCTTATTAGGGCTAAGTTGCGGGATAATCCCTTTCACAAACCACGATCATGCGAAGAGAGGGGATTCCAACAGCCCTTAGATAGGTTCCTACTTAAGTACTTTGCAACATAGAAGTACTTCAATCTGCTAATATCAACAAATGTAGTAGATAAACTCAATGTAATGCTTCTGGTTTTATGAATGAAAAATCTCATTTTGACATATTTTGTTTATCTACTGCTTTTATTGAATTGAATGATAAAAAAGTTGAGTAAGAAAAACTCAGTCTGTGTAAATCAGTAGAACGGTTCGGTTGACTTGAGACTCTTCAACTTCTTCACCATTAAATGCAACATGTCTATAAATAAGATAACAACAATTGTTAAGGAAACAATAATTCGATATGTCGGATTCAAGCAATTCGGATGCCTGTAGCAGCACTCATGTCCTGGTAACACCAGAGACACTTCCACATCTGGAAACTTTGAAGAGGACCATTGAGGAATATGTCTGGATAAAGGTCATGTCTGTATGGTTCAAAGTACAGGAGTTGCAGAATGTGTATCAGAATGGTTTGGCTTCTACTACTGTTCAAAGAGCAAGAGTTAGAAAGTACAAACGGGAGTTTGAAGTTGATCAGGTTTCTGAGCTTGCTACTGATAGAGTTCTGCTTCAGATGATGCTTTGGAAGGAATGGCATCTGCTTGAAAAGATTTCCAGTGCAGAATCTTTTAAAAGGATTAGGAGTCATGAGTTGAGTAACTGGATTTCCGAGTGGCAAAACTCTGTAGAAATGAATTAGACAGTGTAACCTGGTTTCAATTACATTCTCAATAAAATAACAATGGTTGTGGCATGTTGTTTCTTTACTTTTCTGCAAATAAAACAATGTTAGTGTAATAACATAAATTTGATAATATTCAATCAAATGATAACATTAATAAGGTGAAGTTAAATCAATTAAACCGAGTATATTACAAAAATAAACTTATTCTCAGGCAGAGGTTTTGTAAAGATTTCTGCTGCTTGTAAATTAGTAGAAATGTATTCCAGACGAATGTCCTTCTTCATCACATGATCTCTTATAAAATGATGTCTGATGTCGATGTGCTTCGTTCTGGAATGAAGTACTGGATTTTGCGTAATTGCAATGGCACTGGTATTGTCACAGAAAATAGGTGATTCAGAGGCCTGAATTCCATAGTCTTTGAGTTGTTGTTGTATCCATAATATTTGAGAGCAGCAACTTCTAGCAGCAAGGTATTCTGCTTCTGCAGTAGATGTGGCTATGGAATTCTGCTTTTTAGTAAACCAGGAGATCATCCTATCACCAAAGAATTGACAAAAACCACTTGTGCTTTTCCTGTCTAGTTTGCAACCTGCATAATCAGCATCTGAATATCCAATAAGATTGAAAGATGAATCATTGGGATACCATAAGCCGACATTTTGAGCTCCCTTTAAGTACTTCAGAATACGTTTAGCAGCAATATAATTAAATTGCTTGGGGTTAGATTGAAATCTTGCACAAATGCAAACAGCAAATAAGATATCAGGTCTACTGGCAGTAATATACAATAGTGAGCCAAATAGACCACGATACTGAGTTACCTCTACTGAAATTCCACTTTCATCTTTATCAAGCTTGGTAGATGAGCTCATTGGAGTGGAAGCAGCAGGGCATGCTTCCATACCAAATTTTTTCAGTAGCTCCTTGGTATACTTAGCTTGATTTATGAAAATTCCAGTATCAAGTTGCTTGATCTGTAGTCCTAGGAAGAATGTTAATTCTCTCATCATGCTCATTTCAAACTGATCCTGCATCAATTTAGCAAACTTTGCACACAGTTTGGGGTTAGTTGACCCAAAAATAATATCATCAACATAAATTTGTACCAATAAAATATGTTTATTCTTGACTAAAGTGAACAAAGTCTTGTCTACTGTGCCAATTGTAAAATCATGATTGACAAGAAATTGTGATAAAGTGTCATACCATGCTCTAGGTGCCTGTTTTAAACCGTACAGGGCTTTGTGTAATTTGAATACATGATGAGGTGAAAATGATCAATAAAACCTGGAGGTTGTTCGACGTAGACCTCTTCTTGTAGTAGACCATTTAGGAAGGCACTTTTCACATCCATTTGATAAACTTTGAAATTATTAAAAGCAGCAAAGGCAAAAAATATTCTGATAGCTTCGAGCCTTGCTACTGGTGCATAAGTTTCATCATAGTCGATTCCTTCCACTTGTCTGAAACCTTGAGCCACCAGTCTTGCTTTATTTCTAATCACAGTGCCTTCTTCATTTAGTTTGTTTCTAAATACCCACCGGGTTCCAATAACAGCTTGATGAGATGGTGTAGGTACTAGAAACCAAACTTCGTTCTTTTTGAATTGATTCAGTTCTTCTTGCATAGCTTCAATCCAACTTGGATCCAGAAGAGCTTCTTCAATTTTCTTTGGTTCATCCTGAGAAATAAAAGCAGCATGCATATATTCATTAATCATTTGTCTTCTGGTTCTCAAAGGCGCTGCTGGAGTGTCAGCTGCTGGTACTAGTAAATCTGATGTTTGTACTTCTGGTTCCACTATTGGAATGTCTGGTTCTGGATTTTGAACGTCTTTGATAGTTGGTTTTGTATCTTCTTCACTATCTGGTTCCAAATGAATCATGTCTATTCTGTTACTCAAATTTGACATATTAGAAATTTCAAGAGTACTGCTGTCTTCATCGAAGACAACATGAACAGATTCTTCAACATTGAGAGTTCTATTATTGAAGATTCTGAAAGCTTTGCTTACTGCTGAATAACCGAGAAAAAGTCCAGCATCTGATTTTGAATCAAATGCAGATAAGTAGTTTTTATCGTTGTTGATCACAAAGAATTTGCAACCAAACACATGGAAATAAGATACATTAGACTTACTCCCTTTCCATATCTCATAAGGAGTCTGATTATGCCTTTTGTTGATCATTGTTCTGTTTTGTGTGTAACATGCGGTGTTGATTGCTTCTACTCAGAAGCGCTGAGAGATATCTGCATCTACTAGCATTGTTCTAGCAGCTTTTTTAATAGTTCTGTTTCTCCTCTCAGCTGCTCCGTTTTGTTGAGGCATTCTGGCAGCTGAATATTCATGATGAATGCCATGTTCGTCTAAGTACAACTCAAGTGTTTTGTTAGTGAACTCAGTACCCCGATCACTTCTGATTTTAATGATAGAAGAGGATTTTTCATTTTGAATCTTTTGCAGAAGCTAAATCAGGAGGCTACTAGTTTGATCTTTTCCAGCAAGAAATATTACCCAAGTGAATCTAGAAAAATCATCAATAACAACAAGGGTGTATTTCATTCTCCCTAAGCTCATGATAGGGATTGGACCAAATAAGTCCATATGCAGCAATTCCAAACACCTTGAAGTTGATTTACTACCTTTGTTCTTGAAGCTGGATCTGATCTGTTTCCCAAGCTGACATGCAGAACAGATATGATTCTTAACGAAATTAATATCAGGCAAACCATCAACTATGTTCTGCTTCTTGAGATTATTGATTGATTTGAAATTCAGGTAATTCAATCTCTTGTGCCAGAGCCAATGCTTATCAGTAAGAGAAGCAACTAAACATGTAGGAACATTAGTATGATCTAAGTTCCATGAGACTTTGTAGGTGTTGCCTTCCCTATTTCCAGTTAATACAGTAGACTCAGCAGAATCTTTAACTGTGCATATGTGCTTCTGAAAAGCTACAGATTAACCATTATCACACAGTTGATTACTGCTAATCAAATTATAACAGAGATTCTCAACCAGTAGCACATCATTGATGGTTATGTTACCATGGATAATATTACCCTTACCCACAGTTTTACCTCTTGATTTGTCCCCAAAAGTTATCTTTGGTCCAGTACAACTCATTACTTCTGATAGCAGATTATTCTGTCCAGTCATGTGTCTGGAGCATCCACTGTCTAGATACCATGTGGAGCTGCTTACTTTAGATTTCTTCACCTGTTCCTGCAAACACAAATTTTAGTATCTGGTACCCAATCTACTTGGGTCCAAGCCTTATTAGTCCCTTAGGAACCCACATTTGTACAATTTTTGGTGATTTTGAACTTCGGGTATCCATAGAGGTGTGTGCAGCAGAGGGTCTGTTATTTCTAACAGTTTGCATATTGGGATGTTGTTTTTCCCTTCTGTTTGTGTTGTCTGGCATGTATCTCTTCTGAACAGGTCTAGAATTATAGTACTGGTAGTTTTTAACTTTCATAGAGGGTTGTCCTCCTGAGTTGAATCCTCTACTGGATCCAGCATTCTGGTGAACTTTCCCTTTAGGTTCAACATAGCCCAGACCATAATGCTTTCTTTTGTTCGTCTGATTTACATTTCTTTCAACTTGAACAGTTGGTATTTCTGGTTCATATACCACACTGGATTTAACAAAACGAATGTATTTTTCTTTGCTTGTATCCAGATCTGGCTGAGTACTGGTTTCAGAAGTGCTTTCATTATTGTTGAATCCGAGACCACTCCTATCTCCGGATTGCTTCTGCAATTCTTGCATCTTTTCTAATGAAACAGAAGACTTATTCCAAGCATTTACCAGAATAGACAGCTTCTGATTCTCAGACTTCATTGTCTGGTAATCTTTTCATTCTCAGTTCTCAACTTACTTATCTCAACTTTTAAATCATTGCAGCTATTCTCTTGTAAACAAGTAAACTTACTGACTTGATCTTTTAAGTTTTGATTTTCAGTCTTAACTTCCTCGAATGATTGAGAAAGTCTCGAGTACTCCTCTACCATGTCATGCAATGCTTTAATTAAATCAATTCGTGTAAACTCGTCAGAGTCAAAGTCAAATACCTCTGTAGATGTCGAGGTTGATTCAGTGTCTGCCATTAGACATTTGATCTCTTTTGCATCGCTATCAGTAGAATGACTTTCTGAGTCAGAAGATTCAGAACTAGAGTCCGCCCATTTTGATTTGCTTTCTTCAGCAATCATCGCCTTGCGGTCTCTTCTGGTCTTCTTGTCATTTCTTTTGTAATCTCTTTTCTTCTGATCATCTTTCTTTGGCTTTGGGCAGTCAGCAATGAAGTGCCCGACTTTTCCACAATTAAAACATGCCATGTCACCAGATGGTGAATCTTTGTTGAAGTTTCGATTGGGACCTTGGTATGCTCGATGATTCTTTTTCATAAATCTGGAAATTTTTTTTACAAACAAAGACATTGCATCACTGCTGATCTGTTCAGCAGTCTTTTCAGATGTGCTATCAATGATGACAGCAGGTAAAGTTTGTGGAACAACTGCAACGGAAGTAGAAGAAGTAGTGGCAGTAGTAGTGGCAGAAAGAGCTTTGGTAGGTAAATTTGATGAGGGCTCTTCTCCGCTTCTTACTTCCAGTTCGAACTCATAGGCTTTTAAGTCTGCAAATAAGTCATGCAGTTCTAACTTGTTCAAATTTTTAGATACTCTCATAGCCATGGTTTTCACGTCCCATTCTCTGGATAAGGCTCTCATTAATTTGAGCGCTATTTCTCGGTTTCCGTGCTCTTTACACAGAGCTGCTAGCTCATTGACTAAGCTGCTGAATCGTTCATCAAACTCATTTAGAGTTTCACCAGCCTTCATCTTTAGATTTTCAAACTTCTGCATAGCTACAGACAGTTTATTTTCTTTTGTCTGCTCATTTCCTTGACATATATGAATGAGCTTTTCCCAGATTTCTTTCGCAGTAGAACATATCTTGATTTTGCTTAAAGCGTTCTTATCAAGAGTTTTATAAAGAATGTCCTTCGCGACATTATCAAGATTGGCTTTCTTCTTATCTTCGCCAGTCCATTTGTTTCTTGGTTTTTCAACCATTTGTGGTGCACCCTCAGTAACAACAATAGCTGTATTTGGCTTTAAGATCTTTAATGGGCCGTCTGTGATAACATACCATATTTCATCATCTTGGGCTGCAAGATGAGCTTGCATCCGGATCTTCCAGTCATCAAAATCTTTTTTCGAGAACATGGAAACCTTGCTAAAATTTGCCATAACTGTTGAAAATTTTCAGAACAAGAGAAACCTGCTCTGATACCACTTGTTGGGGATCGGTGTGGAGTTTAGAGGGGTGGTGAATAAACTCTACTCCTTTGACGATAGTTTTTGCAAAGGGTGCTAGAATCCTGTTAGAGATTGTAGCTGTTCTTGTTCGAGTGTAAGTCCAGCAGATCACAATAATAAGTGCGGAAACGATCCGATGGAGTAAGGTGAAAATGGTAATAACATTAGGCAATAAAACAGTAGTTGTTTCTGGAAGTTCGAAGATAAAATCTTCTACGTCTCCCCTTCTTCTGTTTCCAGAAGGTATCACTAAAAGACTTTAGAATTTACAGTACACCCTTGTACACACCCACTTCAGCAGGGCTTATCTTTTGCCTACTGAAACTCTTAGTAACTCAACACAAAAGTTAAGTACAACAAGGTTCTGAAAAAGATTCTTTTCCAGTTTACAAACTCTTCTTCGAAATATGGTAAAGTGTTTTGCTTGAAGAGATGTAGAAATAGCAGTACAAAATGATCTCCAAAGATCAGATGTATAATATGAAGCGTGTACTGCTTTTCTGCAAGTTTGAGCTTAGAAGAAACTGATTGGTTCGCGGTTGCTCAATGTAGCGTTGGATAGATAAAATGATCAGCGTTGTTCTCTAAATGGTTTTGATCCATATATATAAATAACTTGTATCAAACGTCTATAATCAAAAATGACTCTTTTGATTTCTGATACAAACAGCTTTATTTCCTAAAGAGGATTCTGCAAAAAGCTTTCAACATAGTCAGTCTTGTTTTATACCAAAACTGGTAAAGCGAATTAAATGACTTCGTACAACAATTAATGGTGCAATTAATGCTAGTACTCGATGAAGTAACGGTAACATTTAAGACTTAAACAATCGAGTGGAATGCTGTTAAGTACTGATCCAGTAGGACTAAGTGATGCTTCTGTTATACTAAGCCGTTGAGTACTAACTAAAGTACTGTTTCTGATAAAGCGAGTCAAAAGCTACTGCTTAGCATTATCTTCTGGTTGGTGTTATTCTTACTGGTTTTGATTCTTATCACCACAATAAAATAGATCTAACAAGTTTTCTTCTCCCGATAACTTGGAATGATGGTTTCTTAAACTGGTGGTAATGACGTTGGTTTCTTAAATTTTTTTATTTAACATTATATTTAATTTTACAAATGCCAAAATTTTGGCGGATAGATCATATAAAATTTACCACCAAAATTTTTATTTAACTAATTGAATTACAAAAATCTCTCCGCAAAAGGTTCCATACATTTTAAAAATTGTGGTGATAAAAATTATCCAAAAATTTTCTCCAATTAAAAAAAATCTAAAAAGATAAACATCTATTTAAAATTTTAAAATACCTTAATCTGAAACATTTCCCATCATATTAAAGTTTGAAGTGTCATCATATGAAAACATAAACATCCAAGTCTTTCATCAAATTCTCTCCTTCACTCATTATTCATTTCTTCTTTCTACAGGATATTGCTTTTTCTTTTTGCATTTGGAGGTAATTTATTTTTTTGATTGTGATTACTTCTTACACTACCAAAATTTGTAGAACCTTCCTTACATGGTTATACGGTTTTCTTGAATCTTGATCGATTGGAAATTTATAGATTAATGTAATTTGTTTCATACTTGGTTCGTCACGTGTATTTAGGAATACATATAAATTTTTGTATAAATATTTTGTTAGATTTAATTGTGGTGGTGGGAGTCAAGATCAGTAGGTCGCGATAGCTAAAACCAGAAGACTATTTAAAAGCAGAAGCTCTTGTATCGCGTTAACAAAAGCTGTGGGGACCCGGATGCTAATTCATTCCTTAATCGTCTTTAGGAATAATTCAAACAATTATAATAAACAGGATCTAACTTTTTTTTTTAAAATACAAAGCGGAAACGTAATGTAATTCAATTCAAATTACATATTAAACATAAACATACAAATCTTGTATTATCTACAAGAATTCAACTAGGTTCAACTATAAATCAGTGCTGAATCCTAAGTTGCTTCGAAGCCCGGATCTCCACGCTATCTAGTCCAGTCTCGTTCTCTTCTTGACCCTGATCCTATCCCACCTGTTGCCATGCACACATACAAACAAGACAACAGCCGGATAACTCCGGTGAGAATTACATTCTTAGTATAAATCATGTATACATGCAATCATAAAAACAATATAAAAACATATAACAGATATCTCTAACATGTATTCAAATCAGAATATAAATCCGTATCAAGAATAAATCATATTCTAAACATGTACCATCATCAGGAACATAACTTAGAAAGGCAGAAATATTTCTTTAATCAGATTCGCGTCAAAAAGCTAACAAGAATGGTAGCAAAGCTGAAGTCCAACTACAATCCCACAAGTCCAACTGCATACAATGATAGAGCTGTGTTAACTCAACTGGACACAGATCTTAGTAGTCTGCAGAGTGAAATCAGATTTTGGGAAGAAGATCAGGAACTAGTTCTTCATGACAAACCCCCCAACTCAAATATTGAAAAAGATTTATCCTCCTCTCCACAAAAAGAACCATCTCCACAACAGGCAACTGAAAAGCCAGTTCATGGAATACCTCAATCCTCTCAGACAGAACATCAGCTATATTCTGAAGTAGAACTATCCTTGGCAAACATTGATGAAATCATTCAAGCTGTTACCTTGGAAGCTCAGCTAGAGAAAATACAATATGACTCAATCACCCATTCAGCTGAACAACCAGAGCAAGACATTAAGATATCATCTGAAGCACCAGCTGAGTCACTTATTGCTAAAAAATTTATATCTGCTCAAACTGAAGATCAAACTGAAGTGCCAAACCAAACTTCAGAAAAAGAAATAACTGAATCGGAAAAAGCTCAAACTGAAGCACCAATTCAGCCAGAAACTTCTGCTGAACAAGATATTCAAACTGATGGACAAGCAAAACCCTCAGAACAAGAAACTGCTGAACATGTAGAAGGTCAGTTGCTCACTGAATCAAAGGAGCAAGAACAAATTTCAGTTAATTCTCCACAGGAGGCCCCTATGTATGAACCATCCATCTCCATCATTCAGCCAGACAGTCCATTTCTTGATCAAAACCAACGTTCATCATCTCAAATTCAAGAAAACATTCCAGCTCAGCCTATGGCTGGAACAATGGAAACTAATCAAGCATTAGTTCTTTTTGGACAAATATCGAAGCATTCAGAAACGCCCAGTCAGCGACCTCCAATTCAATCCACAGAAATGGATGTTGTTCTTGAAGAAATCCAGAACATACAGTACAATATGCAGCAGATGCTCGCTGAAATCAAGAAAATTCAATTCGAACAACTGTCTCATACTATCAAATTAGATTCTTCGACTGAATTTGACTCGGCGAAACTAAACGCTCTTCAAGCCAACATGGACTCTCTTAGAAGAACTGTGCATGAAATAAAGAAGGGGCTAGTTAACTCACTCTTTACAACTCATGATGTAATCAGTCAGAGAGTTGAGCGACTGGAAACCTCTGTTTCAAATAAAATAGAATTGCTACAGACCTCCCTCACAACTGTTGCCACAAGTATCTCATCAAATGTAAAAATTCTTTCCATTGACGTTCGAAAGTTATCAGACAAAATGGAGTTGTTTGACAAAAAGGGGAAAGAACAGCAGCTGAAGAAGAATTAATCAGATTATTAGAATCAACTGATATAATATTCTTCTTAGATTTTATGTTATCTACAAGGAATCCAGTTATTTTATGATTCAGTTGCGTAATCTATTATCTACAAAGAGCTCAGTTATTCGATCTTAAATCACTTGGTTTTGTCAAACACCATAAAGGGGGAAATTGTTGGAAACTAGATTCTGGAGTTTGACAAAACATGAATCAATCGATTAACAAAATATGAATCAACTGATACGCGCAAGCAAATTCGGCAACTGAAATTATCAACTGAAATCAGCTGATACAATGATACAGACTAAACTGATCAGTTGGAACTGATCAGTTAAAACATTCAGCCGAATGCCTCAAAGTCTCTCAACTGAAGATGTCTCGGGAAAGAACAAAGAAGACATAACAAATTACAAGAGCACCGCACAACAACCAAGACTACTTAAAACAACGCATTCCGGACAAAGCAATTAAGACGCCGAATTACAATAAATGAAGCAAACAATATCGAAGGAATAATCAAGTGGAAACCAACGGATACAAAGATTCAAATTTATCTCAAGATTACCGTTGGAAAAGAAGAGTATAAATATGGCAGAAGAAAAAAAAGAAGTGACGATACATCATTCAAAACTTGCTATTACTCAGTCAAAATCTCAGCTCACTCTTATTTGATTTATTCGTAGCAATCAAGGCTACACGTTGAGCAAACTAGCACTCTGTAATATTTGTTAATTCAATAGTGCTAAGATCAGTTACGCACAGAGATCATTTTGTAATACTAAGAGTTTCAGTTTAGGCAGTGGGTAAGTCCTAACTGAAGTGGGTCTGTACAAGTGTTGTATTGGATCAAAGTCTTTTAGTGGAAATCATATCCTTGTGATAGAAGGGGTGACGTAGGAGTAATTGAATTCTCCGAACATCCAGAAAAAATCCTTGTGTATTTTATTTCAGTTCTGTATTCTATCTGTCAGTCAGTTACCTTCCGCAACTATCTCAGTTTAACTGTTTGATATTGACCAACAAGATTCCGAGAATCAGTTTGTCACCAAACTGAACTCAAAAATTCGATAAGACCAATATTAATTGAGAGTGTTTATTCAACCCCCCCCCCCCCCCTTCTAAACACTTTTGACACGTCAATCGATCCTATCAAGTGGTATCAGAGCGGTTGAATCTTGTTCTTGAATACTTCTGATCTATAAATCTGCTAGCATGACTTCATTCAATAAAATTCATATGTTCTCAAGAGAAGATTTCGATGACTGGAAAATCAGAATGCAGGCTCACTTAGCTGCACAAGATGATGACATGTGGTATGTCATAACAGACGGACCCATGAAGATTCTAAAAGCAAATACAGCAATTGCCATAACTGAAGGGGCACCACAGAGAATTCAAAAGCCCAGAGAAGAGTGGACAACTGAGGACAAAAGAAAAGCCAATCTTGACAATGTGGCCAAAGATACTCTATACAAAACACTGGACAAAGCAACATTCAACAAAATAAAGATGTGCAAAACAGCAAAAGAAATTTGGGAAAAGTTGATTCAGTTATATGAAGGAAATGACCAAACAAAAGAAAATAAACTCTCTGTTGCTGTTCAGAAATTTGACAATATCAAAATGAAGGTTGGAGAATCAATGAATGAGTATGATGAAAGGGTGAGCAGTATTGTAAATGAATTAAATGCACTCGGAAAGGTGTATACTAACAAAGAGGTTGCACTAAAAGTGATGAGAGGTCTTCCAAAGGAATGGGATGTCAAAACTATGGCTATGAGAGAATCTAAAGACTTGAACCAGATCGAACTTCATGAACTATTTGCTGATTTAAAGGCTTATGAATTTGAATTGCAGAGCAGAGAAGGAGAACCATTTACTCCTACAGCTACAACTGCTCTAGCAGCTGTAAGAACTGAATCAACCAGTTCAGTCGAGAAATCTGCCGATCAGTTAAGCAATGATGCTATGTCATTATTCATCAAAAATTTTGGGAGGTTCATGAGAAAGAACCAAGGAAACTTTCAGAAGCAATACCAGAGAAACAATTCCAAAGAAGAAATAAATGCTTGCTACAATTGTGGCAAAACAGGTCATTATATTGCTGACTGTCCTAAACCTAAAAAGGACAGTCAAGGATCAACTGACAGAAGAAAGAAATCATATGAGCATAAGAGAAGATCCAGAGATGATAAGAAAACCTACAAAAAGAAACATGAGGTTCTATTAGCTGAAGAGAACAAATCCAAATGGGCAGAAACTGATAGTGACGAATCAGAACTAGAAACATATCGACCAACAGTAATAGAAAATGGGCAGAAACATAACTCATCATGTACCATATTCAGGAACATAATCAACATAACTCAATATAAACTTTCAATTAGACTCATGACTCCACATTTAAGACTAGACTCAATCCTAGTCTAGGGATCCCGGTTTTCAGAAGTTGGCATTCCCATATCGACCAACAGTGATAGAAAAGACTCCAGTTCTATCCACGTCGATAGGGTATCGATCACCAGTAATAGAAGAAGCTCTGATTCTATCCACATCGATATAGTATCGATCACCAGTAATAGAAGAAACTCCGATTCTATCCACATCGATATGATATCGATCATCAGTAATAGAAGAGTTACGATTCTATCCACATCGATACAGTACCGATCACCAGTAATAGAAGAAGCCACATTTCTATCCACATCGATAGCCAATCATCCGGTGACAGACTTTGGCACTATCGCCAATACACTATCTTGTGACATCGTGCAATGTGCCCGTGGCGATCCCACCACTATCAGGCACTTCTGTCACAAGATTACTCGTCTAATACCTGCTGTCTATAAATCAAGAGAACAAGTACATCAATCAAATCAATACAATAAGCTAAAGTATGTGATTTACGGAAACTCGAGCCAAACCTCACTCGAGTTGTGCAATCCCAACTCAACATTAATTTATACCTTTATCTTCTCGCTCTGACGAATACGAAGTCCTGAATTCAACTCTGTCCATTCTCAATCTGGTAATAACAATACCGAACAGACACAATATCAATATGTAACTCAATTCAGAACCTGTTCTGATCAATACTTAAATCAACATACTATCTGATCAATGTCAATCGACATACAGTACAACAATACAATCTCAGTCAATCGTAAATCTGATCAATATCAATCTACTGAGGTTTCGACGACATAACAATACAGTCTCGATAACCCCGTAAATCCCAACATCTCAGAAATAATACCAGAACTCATAATCAATACCGGTATAACTCATAATTTCAATGATAATACAAATCTGATATCGAATCTCAGTCAAATCGATTCCGAAAATCATAACAATTACAGAAATAGTCTGTTCTTTAATCTGACTTCAATTATATGATGTCTACTATATCAGAAACATCATATATGATTCATATTCAATTCTGACAATATCACAAATTAAAATCATGTCTAAACGTAACAAAACTTACGTCCAGTTGTAGCCGTCGTCGCTAGGTACTCGGTGCTGTACTCGAATTTCAATTCGGACGGACGGATCTCCAAAATCTTCAATCATAAATCGAAGTCCTTCCTCGGAACCTTTTCTCGATTCTTTGCAAAAGAATGAGGGAAAAGCAATTGTATATATATATATATATATGTATATATATATATATATATATATATATATATATATATATCATGCATGCAAGGGCAAGTGGCTCATCTTTGGTGCAACATGTCTCGCGCTCGGGCGCTCATGAATTTCCGCCTGGGCGGTTGTTCGGCGCTCGGGCGGTTAAAACTTACCGCTCGGGCGCGGCAGTGTCTGTCGAGATACTCAGCCGATCATCTCCTGGCGCTCGGGCGGTAATATTCTACCGCTCGGGCGCCAAACATTCTGTCCAAGAAGTAAAATTGGCGCTCGGGCGGTTCTTTTCTACCGCTCGGGCGCGAGATGTTTGGTCCAACATCTTGAGATGTTCAGTCCAACCTCTTTGCTTATAATGTAACGATGCCCTGCTTCTTCATTTGAGTTCATATAACCTCAATTCTGTCAATTAATCAACTTCTGATTACAGGAATTAAATCTCGGGCATTACATTTCTCCCCCTTTAGATATGATTTCGTCCCCGAAATCACAGGCAATCAAATCAGATAAAGAAAGAAATGTATAATAGAATCAGTCATAACTCCTTTCAGTGTAATAACTCTGAACATCGCTACCTCATATCAGGCTCAGTCTTTCAGGTAGCCTCTTCGTTGCCCTGATGATTGTACTGTATTTCCAACAGCGGAATATTCTTCATCCGGAAATATCTTTCTTTCACGAATCTCTGATTTTACTCTGGAATAATCATTCAAGAAGTATAATCTCATAATACCACTCGAAATAGCTCTAACAGAATTAATCTTACAATACTGGCTATACAACATCCGTATATACCCATCAACAGCTCATAACAAATCAACATTAACATCTCCTATCAACTCTGATAATTCCAATCAAGGTTGTATTCAATCTTCCAGCTTCAAATATCAACAGTCATCATCCGACGTTGATATATTCAATCTATTTATTCTGAGCTGTCTTTATTTTCTTCTAAATCAGTTTCAATTTCTTTATCATATCTCTGATCCTATCCGATCCAATTTCAGGTATCTCGGAGATATTATTCTCATACGAAGGAAATCTACCGTTCTCACTGTACAATACCTTGACTAGAGCTATCTCGATACTCATCTACTAGCTATTATTGTACAATCATTCACAAAATGACAACACATCGTATCAACTAGTGCTAAAATCCATCACTACAGTTCCTGGATATCCTCCAGTATCAGGATATTTACTCCAACTATCGATCGATCTATAGACGATAAGTGAACGAGTTTATTGTATACTCTACCAAAAGTACAAAATCAATCAAAAATCCCGGTATGATATAATCACTCTGGCATTCAATACAATCTGACCCCTTTTATGACATACATCTCAGTCGTCTGATCATATCTATACGTCATCCTGTACAATATAACATATGCAGATTTGAACAATCGTTCAATAATAATCACATCATATCACCGTCATAGCAAGATTTTCGATAGTTTCGTCACGAAATTCATAGAAATGTACCCCCATTTCTATTCAAGAATCGATAATCTGTATAACCAATTTCCTGGTTTCTATCTTTTTGTCTTCATCTGTCAGCGATTTAGACATTTCAATGCAAATTCTGACATAACTGATTTCATTTGTTTACATCAAAACTGTCCGTTCGAATTATCACACATTTCCTGTTACCAGAATAATACTGAATCTACTACTGTGTGCCTCTGACACTACCTGTCATTTCAAATTCGAAATATCTGGCACAAACAAATCAGCTAATTATATAAAATAAAGCATTACCTACCTGATGTTCTGATTGACACACTGTTCTGACTATCGAAATCAAGTTCTGAACAATCTGATCAAACTTCGGAACTGCTGTAATTTTCAACATCAGCACTGAGTGTCGTTTTCAGCCACTGATCACTGTCTCAACTGTGCTACAATTAATCAGTATACTATCTTCAGATATCGTAGACTCTGAATGCAATCTGTTGCAATCTGAATTCATAGCCGAACAATTCTGTATACAACAATCTCAGTTCCCAGAATATTCAATACAAATTTCAACAGTTTGATTCAATCAATCATACGCTGATATCAAATCAAGGCTGAAATCGCTTTCCATATATAGGACAAATCCGGAATTTCATCTGGAACGACTATAGCAACTCTCCTGCTACTGACAAATCATTTCCAGATAGGCTCAAATTCAGTAATCAACTGAAGACATAAGGAATTACTCCATTCTTTTCGATAATCATCGAATCATACATAATACGGATATCAAGGAATTCAAAATCGAGAATCCTTACCGTATATCATTCATTCTTTGGTCATTTCAGGTCCGAATCTTACCATCTCCTGGCAAGAATCTATAATAGTTCTGTACTTGTTAGCATATCAATATCAGTAATGTAGTCAGAATCAGACAACACAAGTACAACACAATCTAATTCAATCCCATTCTCTTTTTACTGTAGTATACAATATATCACAGAATTCACTGATATCAATTCCTCTCCTCAAAAGGTACAAAGATCAATACTACAGTAATACAGACCCAACAGGTATAACATATATCAATGCAACTAAGTCAAAGATAATCGTAGGGAATGCATTAGTATATGTCAATACATATGCAACATAATCATAAAAGATTATTACCTGCCACTATATCATCACGTGTGTTCTGGGTCTGTTCCTCGATCGCTACCACCAGATGATTCTGCTCCCTGAAATCTTCGGGGACCTTTCTGAGGACAGACTTTACCAAAGTGTCCTGGTTGTCGACAAACATGACAACTACCAAGTACACCTCTGCATTGTTCTGTGGGATGCCTTCCTCCACAGGTTCTACAATAAACTCCGGTGTAACTCGGGCTAGAACCACTGGAGCTAGTTGAATCGCTCCCTAACTTCTTGAACTGTTTCTTTCGAGCTTTCAGCAAATCTTGCTTCCCACTCGTACTGCCACTATCCAATCGGAGAGGGAATTGTTGTGTCTGGGGTTGCATTGCACACAACCTTTCTTGTTGTCTAATCAGACTCGCCTCAGCTCTTTTTGCTTTATTCAAAGTATCAGAAAAATGGTAAGGTCGCTGCATATTTATCAATGCAACTATCTCTGAATTCAATCATTTGATGAACTGCTCAGTTACAGCTTCATCATTCCCAGCTATCTGAGGAACAAAACGCAGTAGAATAGAGAATTTAGTAACATATTCTTCAATATTCAGTTGGCCTTGTCTCAAATTCTCAAACTCTGCTCTCTTGTCCTCTCGATACGATCTTGAGAAGAATCTTCGATAAAATTCAGCTTTAAAAACTTCCCACGTAATCACCGTACCCCATTGTTCTAATACTCTTTTGGTTGTAATCCACCAACTCCCAGCGACCTCGTGTAACTAATTGGGCACCAGTTTAATTCTCTGTTCATTTGGGTAATCAAGTGAATCAAACAGTATCTCTATGTCATCTAACCAATTCTCTGTTAGAGTAGGTGCCCGTCGAGCCAAGTGTTGGCCGAGTGTTCACAATGAAACTCTATGTATAAGAAATCTTTATTTTAATAATATTTGAAATTATTGTTTTGGCAAATCTTTATCTGTATACCCATGCTAGTTGCATAGATAAAGAACTTGAATATACAAATAGTAGAAAGAATATGAGATGCTCATACGATGAGTATCATGAAACTCATATTTGGAATACTGTATATTCTAAACAGTTCCTAGTCGATTCAGCCGCCGCTAAGAAGGATATAGGCCGCTAGAGTTCGAGACTAGTATCTGCGATGTGAGTACCATGTTTCATTGGTAGGGGACATTGTGATGTCCGAGCATGCAGATAGGTGCTCCTGGTAGAGTGCACTGAACAACCCTCCATAAAGGACTTTCCAAGTGGTTCTCACTTATCGAGTGGAAAAGTCCTGGTTTATGGTTGTACACCATTAGTCCTTATGACCCGAGACAACATTGAGACTCTATGTGCTAGAATTACACTTTGACTTGTTTACCGACTCTCATGGGGTCATCAGGTGGCAAGGTTGGGTGCTCTGTCGAAACATATAGGAGTCGATGCATTTTAGTCGGGGATTCATTGCTTACCTTCGGGTATGGATATCCTATGTGTTATCATGTGTATGTAGGTTGAAATCTCTCATCAGAGTATGGTGGTAATTATGAAAGGGGTTTCATAGATTACACCATCGATGCAACTACAACATGACAGATAGTATCGATTCATTGACAAACTCTCGATAAACCAATGGTTGTCGAATCGGTAAGGATATATGAGTTGAAGGGACCGTACTGTACGCTAACCATAATTGAATGGTTCTTGCAGGCACTATCATTTGATACCTAGGGAATCATGTAAGCGATGCTGCTAGGCGTTTAACATGATTGGTTGGGTACTATCAGACTTGAGTTCTGACGTTCTTGTTATCAAGGAGTTGATAAGTAAGAATGGAGCAATTGGGGTATGCTCATATAAGGACATGTTTAGTCCGAATCACATGGAGATGTGAACCCACGGCTAGTTGTATCAATGAACCATTGAGGGTCACACAAGTACTAGCTTTCTAGATCCCGTTGAGAAGTAAAAATAGTTCAATGTATTGAACGGCTTATAAAGGAGTTTATAAGCGTAAGGAAAATTAGAAGTATGACTTCTATAAAGGAGAAATTAGTTCAATGTGTTGAACGGCTTATAAAGGAGTTTATAAGCGTAAAAAAAAATAGAAGTATGACTTCTATGAGAGAAATGTGAATTTTAATTTATGGAAGTGTTCCTAAATTAAAAGTTGGCCAAGTGAATAATGTATTTGAAAATTGTGATTTTCATACACATTATTATGGACTAAATTAAATTAATTAAAATGTTGAATTAATTAAACACTAGTGGACCTAGTAGAGTCCAAATAATTAAATTAATTCAAGTGTTGAATTAATTAAATCATATTGAGTCTTGTAGAGCTCAATTTAAATTAATTATTTAACTAGTGGGACTTGGGTAAATTCAAGTAATGTTTAATTAGTCTCAAATATGTTTGAGATAATCAAATTTAGTCCATGGTTTTTTAATTGTTAAAAACACTATATAATATTGCATGCATGGGAGGTGAAGAATTGGAGACAACTTTTTCAAATATCAAGGCTTGGCATGCTCCTTTTGCCTTTTGCTTTTTGCAAGAACAAGACATGTCTTCCTCTCCCAATTTTTGAGATGCAAGGGCCGAAACTTACACACAAAAATTCTCTCCATTTTCTTCAATTTTTGGTTTAGGAAATCTTGCACTTCTCATTGATAAATCCTCTTAGTTTTCTAGTGCAAATTAAGAGGGGATCTACCTAGTTGGTGGTGGGCTTAATAGTTGAGCAAAGAGTGCTCAAAGGAAGCTTGAAGATAGTTTCTACCATTGAAGAGCTAAGGTGTTTACACCTTAGTTGGAGCCATACATCAATTCTTGTGATTGATAGGTAAAATTCTAAACACACTATGAATGTCATTTTTGTGTTTTATTGTATTTGCTACACATTATAAGGGGTGGCCGAAAATTTTGATGAAAAATTTGATTTTTTAAACTTCCGTTGCACTTCCGATCACCGTAACCGATCCCCTTTCAAGTGGTAAGAGCTATGGTTACGATTTTGTGTAGCATTTACAAGATATTATGTTGAGATCGATTTCTAACCGCATGAGAACAAAATTTTGCATCGAATCAAGGCCGGTTTCGGGGGAATTTTGGGCAGCAAGTTGCTGCCCATTTCGGACAGCTTGGGCAGCCCGGCTGCCCGAAACGGGCAGCTAGGGCAGCCCCTTGGGCTGCCCGAACAGCCCCATGTTTTTAATAAAAAAAAAAATTTTTGGTAAGTTGGCCGGAATCCGGCGACGGCGATGACGACTAGGGTTTCCAAAAGTGTTTTGGATTATCAAAGTGTCATGGGCCTTGAGTTGTTGGGCCATTGGATGGCTAACATATTTGCAAATTTTAAATGGCCAAAATGTTTTTGGTGAAAAATAAGTTTTTGGGCCCTTAAGTTTAAAATTACAAAAGTTGCAAATTTTTCTCATAAAAATAAATAATTGAAGTTGGACTTTAATTATTTATAGTAAATTGTGATTTATAAGAAATTCGGTTATAAATAAATTAATTGGAAAGTAGACAAAGGTGTTTGTATACTTTGTTAATTTAGTTTATAATCGTGGCGGTTAGTGATTGGATCAAGATATATAATATTGGATCAATTAATTATTGTGATAATTAATTGATAGTGTATGATATGTGATATTGTGCATGAAGGATGATCAAAAGCCCAAGTCCAATTTGCTAGGTGTATGCTAGGATATTTTGTGTTGAATGATTGTAATAATTATCAAATTTAAAGTGAGCTTGGTTTATGGCCCGTTCCCACCCCATGAGATGTATCCCTATTTGCCATGGATATTTATTTGTAAATATTAGTATAGTGGATGATCAAGATTGGAAGATGGTGGCCATGATGATTATGAAGATCGAAGACATGTAAATATTGGAAGCTTATGTAATAGTTGCATTTGCATCCCGTGCATTTTCCTAGGATTGGACCTAGGCCCGTATTTAGCTCACACGGTCCGTTAGTATTGGGGCAATTGATCATCCTTGTTTTGTTTACTGTTTATAATATATGCATGATATGTTATAAATAATGAGTATGTGCGTTATTATTATGATAATAACAAAGTTGCATGAATCCGGCAAACATACGATCAAACATGGCGAGCTTTTAAATAAAATTAATGATGAGACCTTTCAAAATTAAAAACCCTCATTTTGAATAAGATTCAAAATTAATATCAAGCCCGAAAAGGGGAATTATAAATTTGTTTATAATTTCCTTGTCTTCCATCGACAATGGGTGCATGATGAACGCTACCCATACTCGGGGCTCGGCTCATATTATTGGGGGAGCTTTGGGTGCCGGAAAGTTGTGACATCCATTGACATGGTGATGTGAACTACGTGGAACTCCCATGATTTTGGCTCATATTATTGGGGGAACTCATGGCGACCGTCCATTAAGGTTCAACATCGATGGGTAAGGCTTGACACGTGAAGATGAACGACGTCATATTATTGGGTCCTAATCAAACGTGAGACAAAAGGTTACGTAGAGGGTTGCATTGTGATGCAATTGGAAACTACCTTTTAGGAATTGTGATTGGCTGATATTATTCGGGATCATAATTCGCTAATTGGACCTTACGTACCTACTGAGGAAAGGAGTTTCCCGTTTTCACTAGAGGGTAGTGAAAGATGTCAAAACAGTGGGAGCAAATATTTATGAAGTAAAAGTCCAAAATTCATATCTTACTAAATATTTTAAAATAGTCATCAACATTTATCTGTTTTTACTTTTCAATACAAATTGACAATGTTTTCGATTCGCAATCCGATATCCGTAATACTCGACAAACACATATTAACTGGACCTAATTACCTCACTTGGCTAAGAAACCTAAAAATCGTCTTGAATTCGGAAAGGGTAGCATATACACTGACTGAGTCGCCCCCTGTTGAGGCTTCGACTGACTGCACTCCTGAGGAATTGCAGGCTTACAAGGAATGGTGTGACCATGACTTGATAGCCAGGTGTTATATGCTGACTTCTATGAATGATGAGCTGCAGAGGCGTTTTGAGGATGCAAAGAGTGCTGCTGACATTCATTTGCATCTCAAGGAGCTCTTTGGTGAGCAAACACGGCCTCTTAGGCATGCTACCGTCAAGGAGCTGATCACTTTGCGCATGCGAGATGGGGCCTCGGTCCATGAGCATGGCCTGAAGTTGATTGGGCTCGTGAACAAGCTCGTTGGCATGGATCTGATCTTGCCTTCGGAGTTGACCACCGACGTGTTGCTGTTATCATTGCCTAGCTCATTTGATCCTTTTGTGGTAAACTTCAGCATGAATCGGTCGGGATATATGAGTTGAAGGGACCGTACTGTACGCTAACCATAATTGAATGGTTCTTGCAGGCACTATCATTTGATACATAGGGAATCATGTAAGCGATGCTGCTAGGCGTTTAACATGATTGGTTGGGTACTATCAGACTTGAGTTCTGACGTTCTTGTTATCAAGGAGTTGATAAGTAAGAATGGAGCAATTGGGGTATGCTCATATAAGGACATGTTTAGTCCGAATCACATGGAGATGTGAACCCACGGCTAGTTGTATCAATGAACCATTGAGGGCCACACAAGTACTAGCTTTCTAGATCCCGTTGAGAAGTAAAAATAGTTCAATGTGTTGAACGGCTTATAAAGGAGTTTATAAGCGTAAGAAAAATTAGAAGTATGACATCTATAAAGGAGAAATTAGTTCAATGTGTTGAACGGCTTATAAAGGAGTTTATAAGCGTAAAGAAAAATAGAAGTATGACTTCTATGAGAGAAATGTGAATTTTAATTTATGGAAGTGTTCCTAAATTAAAAGTTGGCCAAGTGAATAATGTATTTGAAAATTGTGATTTTCATAAACATTATTATGGACTAAATTAAATTAATTCAAGTGTTGAATTAATTAAACAGTAGTGGACCTAGTAGAGTCCAAATAATTAAATTAATTCAAGTGTTGAATTAATTAAATCATATTGAGTCTTGTAGAGCTCAATTTAAATTAATTATTTAACTAGTGGGACTTGGGTAAATTCAAATAATGTTTAATTAATCTCAAATATGTTTGAGATAATCAAATTTAGTCCATGATTTTTTAATTGTTAAAAACACTTTATAATATTGCATGCATGGGAGGTGAAGAGTTGGAGACAACTTTTTCAAATATCAAGGCTTGGCATACTCCTTTTGCCTTTTGCTTTTTGCAAGACCAAGACAAGTCTTCCTCTCCCAATTTTTGAGATGCAAGGGCCGAAACTTACACACAAAAATTCTCTCCATTTTCTTCAATTTTTGGTTGAGGAAATCTTGCACTTCTCATTGAAAAATCCTCTTAGTTTTCTAGTGCAAATTAAGAGGGGATCTACCTAGTTGGTAGTGGGTTTAATAGTTGAGCAAGGAGTGCTCAAAGGAAGCTTGAAGATAGTTTCTACCATTGAAGAGCTAAGGTGTTTACACCTTAGTTGGAGCCATACATCAATCCTTGTGATTGATAGGTAAAATTCTAAACACACTATGAATGTCATTTTTGTTTTTATTGTATTTGCTACACATTATAAGGGGTGGCCGAAAATTTTGATGAAAAATTTGATTTTTTAAACTTCCGTTGCGCTTCCGGTCACAGTAACCGATCCCCTTTCATTCTCACACTCCAATGACGTCTCATTACCCTTCAAAATCGGCGGTTGAAACGATTGAAACCTCTTCATCTGTGTTTCCATCAAAGTTTCTGTCTCATCCATCTGATCAATCGAAGTACTATCCCTTTCAGGAATTCTTCGAGGAGGTATATCTGCTTACCACCAGGGTTAGTATCACATGAGATAAATCAATCTCAGTCCCTTCCTGATCAGCTTACCTTCTGATCAATAATTGGTTCTGATTCATTTTCAAATCAAACACATTACCAAATCAACTCAGGTATTCAGGTAACATGTATTTAAAAGCAGTAAACATAATATCATGCTAGCATACACAATGTAAGTCAACATTATAATTAAATTACATGCTAGCAATCACATGCAGGAAAGAAAACTCATCTACCCCGCTCACTAGCTTCTATCTCAGTCTCAAGAACCTACAGTTCTAGAACCTACTGTTCTGGAACCTAATGCTCTGATACCACCTGTTGTGGGGGCTCGGATGCTAATTCATTCCTTAATCGTCTTTAGGAATAATTCAAACAATTATAATAAACAGGGTTTAACTTTTTTTAAAAAAAATACAAAGCGGAAACGTAATGTAATTCAATTCAAATTACATATTAAACATAAACATACAAATCTTGTATTATCTACAAGAATTCAACTAGGTTCAACTATAAATCAGTGCTGAATCCTAAGTTGCTTCGAAGCCCGGATCTCCACGCTATCTAGTCCAGTCTCGTTCTCTTCTTGACCCTGATCCTATCCCACCTGTTGCCATGCACACATACAAACAAGACAACAACCGGATAACTCCGGTGAGAATTACATTCTCAGTATAAATCATGTATACATGCAATCATAAAAATAATATAAAAGCATATAACAGATATCTCTAACATGTATTCAAATCAGAATATAAATCCGTATCAAGAATAAATCCTATTCTAAACATGTACCATCATCAGGAACATAACTCATCATGTACCATATTCAGGAACATAATCAACATAACTCAATATAAACTGTCAATTAGACTCATGACTCCACATTTAAGACTAGACTCAATCCTAGTCTAGGGATCCCGATTTCCAGAAGTTGTCATTCCCATATCGACCAACAGTAATAGAAAAGACTCCAGTTCTATCCACGTCGATAGGGTATCGATCACCAGTAATAGAAGAAGCTCTGATTCTATCCACATCGATATAGTATCGATCACCTGTAATAGAAGAAACTCCGATTCTATCCACATCGATATGATATCGATCATCAGTAATAGAAGAGTTACGATTCTATCCACATCGATACAGTACCGATCACCAGTAATAGAAGAAGCCACATTTCTATCCACATCGATAGCCAATCATCCGGTGACAGACTTTGGCACTATCGCCAATACACTATCTTGTGACATCGTGCAATGTGCCCGTGGCGATCCCACCACTATCAGGCACTTCTGTCACAAGATTACTCGTCTAATACCTGCAGTCTATAAATCTAGAGAACAAGTACATCAATCAAATCAATACAATAAGCTAAAGTATGTGATTTAGGGAAACTCGAGCCAAACCTCACTCGAGTTGTGCAATCCCAACTCAACATTAATTTATACCTTTATCTTCTCGCTCTGACGAAGACGAAGTCCTGAATTCAACTATTTCCATTCTCAATCTGGTAATAACAATACCGAACAGACACAATATCAATATGTAACTCAATTCAGAACCTGTTCTGATCAATACTTAAATCAACATACTATCTGATCAATGTCAATCGACATACAGTACAACAATACAATCTCAGTCAATCGTAAATCTGATCAATATCAATCTACTGAGGTTTCGACGACATAACAATACAGTCTCGATAACCCCGTAAATCCCAACATCTCAGAAATAATACCAGAACTCATAATCAATACCGGTATAACTCATAATTTCAATGATAATACAAATCTGATATCGAATCTCAGTCAAATCGATTCCGAAAATCATAACAATTACAGAAATAGTCTGTTCTTTAATCTGACTTCAATTATATGATGTCTACTATATCAGAAACATCATATATGATTCATATTCAATTCTGACAATATCACAAATTAAAATCATGTCTAAACGTAACAAAACTTACGTCCAGTTGTAGCCGTCGTCGCTAGGTACTCGGTGCTGTACTCGGATTTCAATTCGGACGGACGGATCTCCAAAATCTTCAATCATAAATCGAAGTCCTTCCTCGGAACCTTTTCTCGATTCTTTGCTAAAGAATGAGGGAAAAGCAATTGTATATATATATATATATATATCATGCATGCAAGGGCAAGTGGCTCATCTTTGGTGCAACACGTCTCGCCCTCGGGCGCTCATGAATTTCCGCCCGGGCACTTGTTCGGCGCTCGGGCGGTTAAAACTTACCGCTCGGGCGTGGCAGTCTCTGTCGAGATACTCAGCCGATCATCTCCTAGCGCTCGGGCGGTAATATTCTACCGCTCGAGCGCCAAACATTCTGTCCAAGAAGTAAAATTGGCGCTCGGGCGGTTCTTTTCTACCGCTCGGGCGCGAGATGTTCGGTCCAACCTCTTGGATTATAATGTAACGATGTCCTGCTTCTTCATTTGAGTTCCTATAACCTCAATTCTGTCAATTAATCAACTTCTGATTACAGCAATTAAATCTCGGGCATTACAAAAGCAGTACTCTTCGAGTACTTATCAGATTAGAAAAACCAGAAGCAGAACGTAGCTTTATAAGCAGAACTTAGCTTAAATAGAAATAACATAACGTCTTTTACTTGATCGTTACAATCTTAAATGTTACCGTTACATTACCTAGTACTAGCATTAATTGCACCATTAATGATGTACAAAGTTATTTAATATGCCTTATCAGTTTTGGTATAAAGTAAAGACTGATTATTCTGAAAGCTTTCTGCAGGACCCTTTTTAGGTGATAAAGCTGATTCTACTAGATGTCAAAAGAAGTCGTTTTGTTTACATTGGACTCAAGCTTTCTATATATAAGAAGATCAATCCTTTATAGAAAACAACGTTATTATCATTATCAACGCAACGATTATTCCAACGTGAATTTTGAGCTTTCATAAACTATTTATCTTCAAAACTCAACATACAGAAAAGCAGCACACGCTTTATTATTCATATCCGATCTTCTGAGATCATTTTGTGCTGTTACTGTTTCATAACTCTCTTCAAGCTAAACACTTTACTCTATCATTGAGAAGAGTTTGTAAACTAGAAAAGAGTCTTTTCCAGAACTTTGTTGTATTCGTTTTTACGGAGTTGTGTAACTAAAAGTTAAAGTAGGCTAAGGGTAAGCCCTACTGAAGTGGGTGTGTACAAGTGTTGTACTATAATATCCAAAGTCTTTTAGTGATATCTTTTGGAAACAGAAAAAGGGGAGACGTAGAAGATTTTATCTTCGAACTTCCAGAAACAACCACTGTTCTACTGCCCACTGTTTTATTATTTCTCATCGTACTCCATTAGATCGTTTCCGTACTTATTGTGATCTGTTGGATTTACATTCGAACGAGACCAGCTATAATCTCTAACAAGATTCAAGCACCCTTTGCAAAATCGTCAAACAAAGGAAAGAGTTTATTCACCCCCCCCCCCCTCTAAACTCCTTATCGATCTCCAACAAGTGGTATCAGAGCAGATTTTTCTTGTTCTAAATATTTACAACAGATATGGCACACTTCAGCAAAGTACCCATGTTTTCAAAAGAATATTTTGATGATTGGAAGATCTGTATGCAAGCTCATCTTGCAGCTCAAGACGATGACATGTTGTTTGTCATCATAGATGGTCCACTGAAGATTTTAAAGCCTAACATTGCTATTGCTGTTACTGAGGGAGCACCTCAGATAGTTGAGAAGCACATAAGTGAATGGACTGGCGAGGATAAAAAGAAAGCCAATCTAGACAATGTTGCGAAGGATATTCTCTACAAAACGCTTGATAAGAACACCTTCAGCAAGATCAAGATGTGTTCTGCTTCAAAAGAGATCTGAGAAAAACTCATCCAAATCTGTGAAGGAAATGAACAGACAAAGAAGAATAAGTTGTCTGTAGCAATGCAGAAATTTGAAACTCTCAAAATGAAAGTTGGAGAAACTCTGAATGAGTTTGATGAAGGTTTTAGCAGCTTAGTTAATAAGCTAGCAGCTCTGGGGAAAGAATATTACAACAGAGAAATAGCACTCAAAGTTATGAGAGCTTTACCCAGAGAATATGATGTAAAAACTATGACTATGAGAGTATCTAAAGATCTGAACAAGTTAGAACTACACGACTTGTTTGCAGACTTAAAAGCCTATAAGTTTGAACTCGAAGTCAGAAGTGGAGAAGAGCCCTCACCAAATCCACCTATCAAGGCTCTTACTGCTACTACTGCAATTGTTCCAAGTGCATCACCTGCTACTGTCATTGAAAGCATATCTGAAAATTCTGCTGAACAGATCAGCAACGATGCAATGTCTCTATTTGTGAAGAAGTTTTACAGATTCAAGAAGAAGAATCATCGAGCTTACCAGGGTACTAACCGAAACTTTAAGAATGATTCACCACCTGGTGACATGGCGTGTTTCAACTATGGAAAAGTCGGGCATTTCATTGATGATTGCCCTAAGCTCAACGTACAGAAAAGCAGCACACACTTTATTATTCATATCTGATCTTCTGAGATCATTTTGTGCTGTTACTTTTTCATAACTCTCTTCAAGCTAAACACTTTACTATATCATTGAGAAGAGTTTATAAACTGGAAAAGAGTCTTTTTCAGAACTTCGTTGTATTCGTTTTTACGGAGTTGTGTAACTAAGAGTTTCAGTAGGCTAAGGGTAAGCCCTACTGAACTGGGTGTGTACAAGTGTTGTACTGTAATATCCAAAGTTTTTTAGTGATACCTTTTGGAAACAGAAGAAGGGAGACGTAGAAGATTTTATCTTCGAACTTCTAGAAACAACAACTGTTCTACTGCCAACTGTTTTATTATTTCTCATTGTACTCCATTGGATCGTTTCCGCACTTATTGTGATCTGCTGGATTTACATTCGAACAAGACCAGCTCTAATCTCTAACAAGATTCTAGCACCCTTTGCAAAATCGTCAAACAAAGGAAAGAGTTTATTCACCCCCCCCTCTAAACTCCTTATCGATCCCCAACATATTTTATTTCTGAAAAATAAATATTAAAAGACTGTTTTTAAAAAAAATAGAGTTCTTATGAGATTATCTCACAGATTTTTTTTCCTGAGACGAATTAATCTGATTTATATATATAATACAAATTAATATTTTTAACATAGTTTTTGTATATTAAGTAGATATTAATGACCATGGATGGACGTACTAGTTAAAGCATCCAAATGAGAAAAAAATCTTATTTATCAAATACAATCTCATGATCTCACCAACCCTGACCCCACATCAAATTTATGATTCATCGACGCAGTATATAAACATTTCCATACACCGAATTTCTCTTTGAACCAAATTTCTTCAACCTTAATACACTTGTTTGAGTTTTCTTGTACAGTATAATATATTTTATGTTGATTCTTTTCCCATCGTTCTTTCTTCGAAGGCCGAAAAAGAAAGAAGGAAAAAAACAAACAAGAGTCATTCAAAGTATGATAACCGGATGTGCTGGAATATCTCATGAGCCAGAATTATTACCAACATAGGTAAATACATATTGAATACTAATGAATTGATTCTAAAGTACTTATATAAATGCATAGTATTAAATTAATTTTTTTCTAGATGGCAGCTATCATGGCAGATATTATGCAGCAACAGACAAATACTACACAAAATGCGCATGAAAGTCGAAGATCTCCATCAATGTCAGAGTCGGACAGTGATTAGAAGAAATTTGAAAAATATATTTATTTTATCCATTGATTTTGAAATATTTTGGGTTATTTTATATTAGAAATTGGAGTATTATTGATATTTTGTGTGGATAACAGCGCTTTATTAATTAATGGTAGCATTCATTTTGTGGATTGAAATATTAAATATGAAGTTTTTTTATTGTTTATTTGATGAATATTTATCTATCTATTTTATTGGTTGATGAATTGTTTCGAAATAATGTATATTTGTTTTAAATAAAATATAATAAAATAGTAAATTATTGCTAAATTCGATTTAGGAGCAATTCCAAATAATTTTATTAAAATCATTTTAAATCATCGGCTCAAACATTGCTTCTATATCTTATGTTTTATGAACGATTTGAAACAACTCTTAAATTCACTGGTTGAAAACTGTCCTAAATTGC
The DNA here is from genome assembly GCF_025594145.1 of Primulina tabacum. NCBI lineage: Eukaryota > Viridiplantae > Streptophyta > Magnoliopsida > Lamiales > Gesneriaceae > Primulina > Primulina tabacum. Next base: position 16,974,033 of record NC_134554.1, read on the forward strand.
TCCAAGTTTATCGCCTCATGATTGGTTTGGAAGTGTTTTTAAAATTATTAATTTCAAGAATTATTGGAAACCGTTCTAATATTTTTGGCTTGAGGAACAGTTCTAAGAAGTTCCTGCATCCAGTATCTTTTCAAAAGTGATTTACAACTGCTCGTAAATTCATATATTTAAAAATGGTTGAAAACTAATCTTGTATCGACAAAGTATAGAAACGGAGGAAAACCATTCTTATTGACAACTGTTTCCAAAGCGGTTTGACATCGGTCCTATATTTCTTGCTCCTAAATCGATGACATATAGGAGTGATTTGCAATCACTCTTAAAGTTGTGATATGCACGACGTGTATGATCGGTGTCAAACCGCTCTTCAGTTGCTACCATCAATAGCGGTTGCAAACCACTCTTATATTGATGGCGTCTAGGATCAGTGACCGTTCTTACACCTCACTCTTTTTAAAACGCTTTGAAGCAGCTCCTAAATGCACAGCTACGGGAGCGGTTCAAAATCGTTGTAATATTTACAATATATACAATTTGTTTCAAACCGCACTTTAATTTCCAACATCAATAGCGGTTGCAAATCGGTCTTATATCCATGGCATGTAGGAGTGGTGTAAGAATGTTCTTACACTTCACGCCTTTTATAACACTTTGAAACGGTTCCTAAATACACAATTACAAAAACGGTTCGAAACTGTTGTAAATACGCGTGACGGATACGAGCATTATCAAACCGAACCTAAAATGAACAATAGAAGCGGTTCTTCAACTTGTACCACTGGTTGAAAAAACCGCTTCTATAAGATATAAGGGCATCAACAAGAGGAGCGATTTTGCAACCGGTGATAAAAGTGTTGAAACGGTTAAAAATCGCTCTTAAAATTGAAAAAAACCGCTTCTGTAAGAGTATTTTTTTGTAGTGTACGTAGGAGCTGTTGATCTCCGAATATCCATAAACAAATTTGTATCAATTTATTTATTGCATTTAATTATTGCTCTTGTTTTTAAGATACATTATTGAAGCATTTTATGTATTTTTAAAATACCCAAAGTATTTCACATCAAGTGTTTGATAAAATGCTTCAACCAAAAACGTTTTTACACATTCAACTTATATATCTTTTAAATGATTTTCAAAATGTTTAATACGAGTTAATATTTTGAGCGTCTTCTGCTTGGTTTTAAGACCAAGTTCGATTTAATTTCTTGATGTTCAATATTTTAAAAACCGAGCTATTGTAGCTCAATGCTTGTTCCCCAAATGATTTTATCAATTTGTATCACAGAATTTTATTCTTGAAACAGAATTTCAAACTATTTTGATCTTTAAAATTTGAAATTTCAAATATTTTCTAACATATATATGCCAAATTTAATTTTCGAGCAGCTTGCAGCAACTGTGAGAAAAATGACATAACTTTTTGCTCGAGTATCAAAATCACAAACGGCTTTATCATCATATCATTATAATCATCATATCATCGTATTAGTCACAATTACTTCCCCTCCTTCAACTTTTCATATTTTCATCACTTATAAAAATTCAAGCATATATACAAAAAATCATTTTTCTTTTAACAAAAAATAGTTTTGTTATCATCAAAATCAAGATTATTGTGTTTCTCAACCCAAAAATTTTTCATTTTTGATGATCACAAAACTTGGATAAACAATAATTTCATCTAACATATTTTTCTTTTTTTTGTGTGAATGATAAAAACAGACATATTTTAAAAACTATTTAATCATAAACTTTATCTCCCCCTTAAAATTATAATGAGTTCTCCTCCTATATTTTTGAAAATTGAAATTGATAAAAGTAGAGAGATGACAAACTAAATTTATCCATAGTCTATTTCATGTGGCATCACACATGATCTGATTTTAATGAATAAACTGCTTTTCCTCGAGCATGCCCAGGCTGAATATTTTACACCACTGCAATCCTCTATGTTCTAATTTGCAATGAAATTATCTAGAATGAGAGAAAGCCCAAATGTGATGATACATTTGAGATATATACATATACTGTAAAATTCCTCACACACAATCACTCATAGATATGCATGAGAGTTGAACTTCAAAATTTAGTTGAGTCGGTCTTCACACAAAGACATTAAAGGTTGTGTTTGTAGTCTTGAATTGAAGACATTAAACATTATGCGGATTGTGAGGTTGCGGCCTACAATCAAGTGTGCTAGCACTTTCAGGCAGTAGATAGGTCATAAGTTTTTTTTGTGTGAATGATAAAAACAGACATATTTTAAAAACTATTTAATCATAAACTTTATCTCCCCCTTAAAATTATAATGAGTTCTCCTCCTATATTTTTGAAAATTGAAATTGATAAAAGTAGAGAGATGAAAAACTAAATTTATCCATAGTCTATTTCATGTGGCATCACACATGATCTGATTTTAATGAATAAACTGCTTTTCCTCGAGCATGCCCAAGCTGAATATTTTACACCACTGCAATCCTCTATGTTCTAATTTGCAATGAAATTATCTAGAATGAGAGAAAGCCCAAATGTGATGATACATTTGAGATATATACATATACTGTAAAATTCCTCACACACAATCACTCATAGATATGCATGAGAGTTGAACTTCAAAATTTAGTTGAGTCGGTCTTCACACAAAGACATTAAAGGTTGTGTTTGTAGTCTTGAATTGAAGACATTAAACATTATGCGGATTGTGAGGTTGCGGCCTACAATCAAGTGTGCTAGCACTTTCAGGCAGTAGATAGGTCATAAGTTAAAATGGGCTTATACAAGAAGTTATATAAATCAAAGTCTTCTAGTGAATCATTCTTAGTTAGAAGAAGGTGTGACGTAGGAGTTCTTAATCTCCAAACATCCATAAACAAATTTGTGTCTATTTATTTATTGTATTTAATTATTGCTACTGCTTTTAAGATATATTGTTGAAGCATTTTATTTGTTTTTCAAATACCCAAAATATTTCACATCAAGTGTTTGATAAGATACTTGAACAAAAAACGTTTTTACACATTCAACTTGAATATATTTTAAATGATTTTCAAAATGTTTAATACGAGAGATTATGTTGAGTGTTTTCCGCTTGGTTTGAAAATCAAACTTGATGGATCGGTTCGGGCATCTTTGAGGGTGCTTCAAACACAATATTCTCAAAGAGCTGCAATAGCTCGTTATCTAAGAATGTAAATACCAATGAATTAGATCGAGTTTGGTTTTAAACCAAGCGAAAAATACTTGAAATAATCATTCGATAAGAAAACTAGTCGATTTTATATCTTGTGCAATTGAATAACTGAAAATTACATGAGATCAGTTCTGGCTTATATCAGTTCAGTTATGGACAGAACTGAACTGATATCAGCTAAATTGATCAAATCAGTTAAAAAAAAACAAGCAGTTAAAAAGAAATAACACAAGATATGTTCATAGATGTCGGCACCCCTTCTACCTCATCGGGTAGGATACACTAGAAGACTTTGATTTATACAACACCTTGTACAAACCCACTCAGCTTAGGACTTACCCTACTACCTAACTGAACTTCTAGCTTAGACTGAAGGCATCACCTTCCAACCAACACTTGTTTAATGTCTATGTGTCAAAGACTACATACACAAGTTTTACGTCTTTGTGCAAAAGACGTTGTGAGTGTGTGTGAGAACTGAGCAATAAATACACCGGGATGATGTTCTCACACACTGAGTGAAAAGGGATACTATACTAAGCTGATAACACGTTGAACTGTTCCCTCACAACTGGGCTGATTACTTCTTATAAGCTGATAAGGCTTTTTGCGTGCCCTTTTTCTTCACAAACTCTTATTGTTCTATGGTCTTCAATGAACTTCATCTTCTATTTATAAGCGCGAAGTTTGATCGTACAGTAAGACTCGATTATTGTTTCCGTTGCATTTTGAATATGTTCCTCGAAATATGTCTGTAAAGCCCAAAAAAATCAGTATACGTAAAATCTATGCATTTATTTAATTTATGAAATTTCATTATTTTAATATTTATGTTTAATTGATCTACGTTAAAATGTTTTCTTGAGTTTTATGTTTCAGACGATTATTCGAGGCGGGATCGAGGAAAAGAGACCAGGATGATTTTTAGTGACTTTAATTGTGGTATTTTATTTTATGTTAGGTTTGAGGCATTTTAAATAATTTATGAAGTTTAATATTTTTAAAGCCTAATTTAAATATTAAGTCATTTTAGGATTTTTAAACTTTTAAAGTTTATCAATTAGGAGATTTTAGTAAATTTATTATGGGATTAGAATTTTATTAATTTGTTGATTTGTTAACATTTTTATTAGCATGATTTATTTATTTTAAAAAAAAAACACTTTATAATTACTAATTAGGTGGTTTATTACACACCACACACACATATTAAAATATTCAATTATTCCAACACCTTTTCACACACACTCATACACGTATACACACACCCCTTCATTATAAACAAAACACACATGTTTATTATTTTATTTGACTAAGGAGAGAAGAGAATTTTTCTTTAAACTCTCCTCCATCAACCTCTATATCATTTCTCTCCTCTCCAACTTCTTCTTCAGCAATCGTTCCTTCTCTCTGAAATTTCCAGCAATATTTTGTTGAGTTTATTTCAAGAAAATCGAGCCATCTTCGTCTCGGATCGTCTATCGCTCCGTCTCCGCTTCAGTGTCGTCGTTTCGGTATTATTTAATCGTCAAAGGCACGTATAATCTCTCTTTTCTGTATCGATCATGTCATATTATGCGTGTGTTGTTATTTATGCTTAAAATCATGTGTATGATGTGTAGAAGTTTGAGCAAATACGTTGGGACAGCTTTTGAAACGATTTTTAGATCTACAATTTTTGTTTTTATTGTTCTGGTAAAAACTGCGAAATTTCGGTTCATATTTTGGGAAAACTTTCAACAACAAAAACGTATAAATTTTTGATGCCTTCGATTTGATATAAAATTCAAGATTTTTGGATTAAAATTGAGTAAGTTATGGCGTTTTTCGTGGGACTGCTCAAACTGCAACTTTTACGTAAATTGTGTTTTTGAAGTTTTATGTTGCAGGCCTCGTTGGGGATCGACGGGTGATCGTTGCTGCGTATAGGTATATTATTTATGATGTTGGGATGTATAATGAAGCTTCGTTTCTTGTCGATAGGTGCTTGGGAGATTGAATGTCGTATAGAACCGTTTGTTGTCAAAAAGTTTCGTTCACGGGTTTGTTGGGTTGATTGTGATTTTGGTTGTTTTGGGACAATTGTTTAGGCTTGGGTCATTGAATTAGTAGCCTAAGATGAGCTCGTGGTGTTGATTCTTGGTCTGTGCAGTCGAGTCGAGGGAGTTAAGCATATCACGTTCAGAATTTTCGTAAGTTTCATGCCACCGCAGGTACACGGACCCGGGCACGGACCTCTCCACGGGGTCCGTGCCTTTGTTTCCTTCGAGTAGCCATTTTTGTGAGCCAACACGGACCCCTTACGGACCTAGGCACGGGGTCCGTGCCTCCTATTCCTTTTGAGTATTACTTGGCAGTACCTAGACGGACCTGTACACGGACCCGGGGTCGGGGTCCGTGTACTCACGTATTTTAGGAAAATTTATTTATGATTTTGAGGTTTGATGTTATGGTTTAGAGCAAGGATTTATCAAAGTCGTGTCATTGGAAATTATAGAATGTCCTAAGAAATTATTGAGCTTGAGAGTAAGCATGATATTTACGTCTAAGTTATGCAAGGTAATTATGAAATTTCATGTAGTATGTTGCAGCAACGGCCCCAGTCAAAGTCCAACGAATCCCTCGACACCAAGTAAGTATGTATGACGTGCAAAGAAAATATTTTAAGTTTTTGAGGTATGCTAAATGTCTTGTGACCAAATTATGTTTAGGATTGGAAAGCGTTAAATTATGAACGGGGACCAATCCACCCGTTAAATTATGAAGGGGTTAGATCGAGGTTGGAAAGCGTTAAATTATGAACGGGGACCAACCAGCCCGTTAAATTATGAACGGGGATCTTATGTATGTGGCAGTGGATACGTTTCTGTCAGCCCAGTATTGTGGTTTGTCTGATCAGGCATTTATTATGTTATGGGTCACTTGCTTTGAAACATCCTCTACGAAAAATATTGAAGTTATGTATGTTCAAGTATATTCAAGTATGCAAGTATGTTTATGAAAAGTTTAAGTTGATGGCACGTCTAATTATGTATTTATGTAAATTCATGTTTATGATGTAGGTTCAACTTTCAAGTATGTATGTTATATTTTGAAATTTTATGTGGTTTTATTATGTAGTACTTGCTATCTCCAGTTTATACGTGTTGAGTCTTTAGACTCACTAGACTTGATCGATGCAGGTGAGTATGTTGAGGAGGAGACAGGAGGTGGCGACCAAGGGGCAGGCTTGGACTGAGCGGAAGGCTAAATCCGAGGACCACTAAGTTTATGTTTTTATGAAAAGTTTAAAATACTCTGCTTTTATGTTGGATGTGAGACATTTGAAACAAGTATGTTGTTGGAAAATTTATTTGGTGATGTTGATTTCAAATATTAATATGATGAATGATGAGTGACGACCTTATAGATTTTATGTTTAAGAAAATTTTAAATTTTTCCTCAAATTTTGAAGTAGTAAAAATTAGGGTACGTTACAGTTGGTATCAGAGCCGACCTCTCTTTGTACGGTGTGGTTCGGGGACGAACCAAGCGGAAGCTGGTGGGCATGTGAGGCCTGGGGCCGAAGAGGGCGGGGGGTGATCGCCGGTGCCATCAGTTGCACGGACAATGAGCGGCTCCTGGCAGGCTTCTAGGTGGAGGGAACATGAATGAACCGACCCACACGGGAATGAGAGGGATTCCGAGACTGTTCAATGTAATGGACTGTACAGTTGAAGAGGGCTTAAAAGATTTGATTTGTACTACTCATATCACGAAGGTGCATCTTTTTTTCGGCAGCTCATCACATAAGAACTCCAATGTTAAGCGTGCTTGACTTGGGGCAATTTTGGGATGGGTGAGCTCCTGGGAAGTTTCCTAGGGTGCGTGTGAGTGAGGACATAAGCACGCTGGAAAGACTCGTCTTGGTACAGTGAGGACAATCGTCGAATCTGGGGCATTACAGTTGGTATCAGAGCCGTGTTCTTGTAAAGGGTTATGCCTACTGCCAGTCACAAGAAGCTCACGAAGTCTCATCTCCAGTCAGTAAGTTTTAAAGTTTTGAAATTATGTTATGTAGTAAGTATTTAATCATGATTTCAGCATGGGCATATTTAAAAATTTAAGTTATGTGCATCTTATGTAATTTATATTATGTTCATGCATGTTGGGTAAATTTTAAAACAGTATGCCTCCTAGACGTTTGATTGCCCGTGGAGCAAGGGATGAGGACAGAGAGACTTATGATGGAGGGAGGGCCACTCCTCCTCCACCACCAGATATGCAGGCACAGGTGCTTGCGGGTATGACGCAATTTTTCGCACAGTTTGCGAGGAACCAGACTACTATAGGCCCCGAGGAGAGGCCTAGACCAGAGGCAGTATATGAAAGGTTCAGGAGGATGAGTCCGAAGGAGTTTTCGGGTACTACTGACCCGATGATAGCCGAGGGATGGATCAAGTCCATAGAGGTAATCTTCGATTTTTTGGAGCTGACCGATGTTGATAGGGTCAGGTGTGCTACGTTCCTTCTGTCAGGGGACGCCAGGCTATGGTGGGAGAGTGCGTCAGTGGCAGTGAATTTGCAGACTTTGACTTGGATGGGATTCAAGGAAGTGTTCTTCGCCAAGTACTTCACTGAAGAGGTACGCTCTCGTCTGACCAGGGAATTTATGACGCTGAGACAGGGAGACAGTAGTGTGGCAGATTTTGTCAGAAAGTTTGAGAGGGGGTGTTACTTCGTACCCCTCATTGCGAATGATTCCCAAGCAAAGCGGAGGCATTTCATGGATGGACTGCGGTCGATCTTGCGCCGTGACGTGGGGGTAGCTGGCCCTACTACTTATGCAGTCGCCGTATCTAGAGCGTTGGCGGCAGAGCAAGACCAGTGAGACATTGAGGCAGACAAGCAGGGCAAGAGGTCCTATCAGGCTCCACCGCAGCAGCAGCAGCAGTATCAGAGGCCTCAATTTAAGAAATCGTATCAGGGACCACCAAGGAAGAAGCCTTATCAGGGACCGCCGAGGGGCAAGGGTCTCATTCAGCAGCAGAGAGCGCCTCAGAAGCCCGTTAATTTTCTAGTGTGCCCTAAGTGCAACCGTCAGCATCCAGGGCAATGCATGTATGGGTCAGGTAAATGTTTTAAATGTGGAGCTACTGACCACATGTTGAAAGAATGCCCACAGTGGAAGCAGCCAACTCAGGGTAGGGTATTCGCCATGCATGCTCAGGAGGCGAACCCAGACACTACACTACTGACTAGTAAACTTTTCTACCTAAACTCAGTATTATTTTGACTTGCATGTGGAAATTTTTATTTGGGATTATTAGTGTGCTAGTATTATCTTGTGTGACTTGGGATATTGAGTCCTATTATGCTTTGGGTTACTGTTAATAATTCTGTGATATAAGTTTCGTGTTGTGCTAACGTCTCTCAGGAAGTATTTTCATTAAGAGAATAGCTACTCAGGCCTTGATAGACTCAGGAGCCACCCATTCATTCATCTCAGAGACGTTTGCTAGTCACTTGGATATCAAGACCATCGGCCTCGACGTGAATTATTCAGTGACAGTCCCATCAGGGGAAGAACTGTTAGCTACTAGAGTGGTCAGAGATATCGATCTAGAATTGCATGGCCATTTAGTGTATGCAGATTTGATCCTGCTACCAATGACAGAGTTCGATATTATTTTGGGAATGGACTGGCTGACTAAGAACAGAGTTCTGATTGATTTCCAGAAAAGATCAGTACTGATTAGACCGTTGGGAATGGAGCAGTTTTTATTTGAGCCATCCAGTTGGAGGAGTTTTCCTCGCATGATCTCCTGCATTCAGGCGAGGAGACTGATTTCCAAGGGTTGTCAGGCTTTCTTAGCCAGCATGGCATCTGCACCTGAAGTGCTCACTCCATCTTTAGCAGACGTGCTAGTAGTCAGGGACTTCCCAGACGTCTTTCCAGATGACGTCACAGGCCTTCCACCAGATAGAGAGGTGGAGTTTGCCATTGATCTCATGCCAGGCACAGTGCCAATCTCTAAGGCACCGTATAGATTAGCTCCAGCAGAAATGCTAGAACTTAAGCAATAGATTCAGGAACTTTTAGACAAGGAATTTATCCGCCCGAGTTTCTCACCGTGGGGCGCGCCAGTGCTCTTTGTGAAAAAGAAGGATGGGAGCATGAGACTGTGCATCGATTACCGTGAGCTGAACAAGGTAACGATCAAGAATAAGTACCCGTTGCCTAGAATCGAAGATTTGTTTGATCAGTTACAGGGAGCTACCATGTTCTCTAAGATAGATCTTCGATCAGGGTATCATCAGCTGAAAGTGAAGGATGCAGATGTCCACAAGACAGCTTTCAGGACCAGATATGGGCATTACGAGTTCTTAGTGATGCCATTTGGAGTGACAAATGCTCCAGCTATTTTCATGGATCTCATGAACCGAGTATTTCAGCCGTTCCTCGATCAGTTCGTCATAGTATTCATTGACGATATTCTTATATATTCGAAGAGCCATGAGGAGCATAGTCAGCATTTGAGAACAGTGTTACAGGTTTTGCAGAGACACAAGTTGTATGCAAAATTCAGTAAGTGTGAATTTTGGTTGGAGAAAATAGCATTTTTAGGACATATAATATCTAGCAGTGGTATTGAGGTGGATCCAGCTAAGGTGGTGACAGTTAAAGAATGGATTGAGCCGAAAATGCATCAGAGATCCGCAGTTTCCTAGGCTTAGCAGGCTACTACAGAAAGTTTATTCAGGGATTTTCTTCGATAGCAGTGCCACTCACCTCATTGACCAAGAAGAATGTCAAATTCATATGGAGTGACGAGTGTCAGAAGAGCTTTGATACCTTGAAACAAGCTCTTATCACAGCGCCAGTGTTAGCCATGCCCGCAGGACAAGATAATTTTGTGTTGTACACCGATGCTTCTAAGCTCGGTTTGGGCGCAGTATTGATGCAGAATGGTCGGGTTATAGCTTATGCTTCCAGACAGTTAAAAGTGCATGAAGAGAATTATCCGACTCATGATCTCGAGTTAGCTGCCGTGGTCTTTGCTTTGAAGATTTGGAGACATTATTTGTACGGCGAGATATGTCAGATATTCACTGATCACAAGAGTCTAAAGTATTTCTTCACGCAAAAAGAACTTAACATGAGACAAAGACGGTGGTTGGAGTTAGTAAAAGACTATGATTGTGAAATTAGCTATTATCCAGGGAAAGCTAATGTTGTGGCAGATGCTTTGAGTAGAAAGGTAGCAATCTTAGCACAGCTATCAGTGCAGAGATCTCTTCAGTCTGAGGATCAAAGGTTTGACTTGGAAGTTTATCGCGAGGGCAGAGCTCCTAAGCTGTCAAATCTGACGGTCCAATCTTCCTTGTTAGACCGTATCCGAGCAGGTCAGCCTTCAGATGAGCAGTTATTGAAATGGAGGCTGAAAGATGAAGCCAAAGGCAGTGTACTCTATTCAGTGTCTGATGGTATTGTGAGATACAGAGATAGAATGTGGGTGCCTAGTGTTGATTCAATTAGACAGGATATTTTGTCAGAGGCACATGCATCTCCGTATTCTATTCATCCAGGAGGTACCAAGATGTACAAAGACCTACAGATTTTGTATTGGTGGCCAGGGATGAAGCGAGACATCCGCAGATTTGTGTCAGAATGCCTCACTTGTCAACAGGTGAAGGCAGAGCATCAGAGGCCAGCAGGAATGCTTAAGCCACTCCCTATTCCAGAGTGGAAATGGGAGAATATCACTATGAATTTTGTCGTTGGGTTGCCAAGATCAGTTAGGGGTTTTAATGTCATTTGGGTTATTGTGGACCGACTCACTAAGTCAGCACATTTCTTACCGGTGAAAACGACTTTCTCCATGACTCAGTATGCAGAGCTTTATATCCGGGAGATAGTCCGTTTGCACGGGATTCCAGTTTCGATCGTGTCCGACAGGGACCCGAGGTTCACATCGTCTTTCTGGAAGAGCTTACATGCAGCCATGGGGACGAAGTTGCTTTTCAGTACAGCATTTCACCCGCAGACAGATGGTCAGTCTGAGCTTGTGATACAGATCTTGGAGGATTTGCTGAGAGCCTGTATGATTGATTTTCAGGGGACTTGGGAGTCGAAGTTACCTCTAGTGGAGTTTACCTACAACAACAGTTTTCAATCCTCTATAGGTATGGCTCCTTATGAAGCACTATATGGAAGAAAGTGCAGATCACCGATTCATTGGGATGAAGTCGGTGAGAGATCAGAACTTAGTCCAGAGATAGTTCAGCAGACTGCAGATGTGGTAGTCAAGATTCGTGACAGAATGAAGACCGCCCAGAGCCGTCAAAAGAGTTATGCTGACAAGAGAAGAAGGGATCTTGAGTTTGCCGTAGGTGATCATGTATTCGTCAAAATAGCACCTATGAAGGGTGTTATGAGATTTGGGAAGAGAGGCAAGCTTAGTCCGAGATTTATTGGGCCGTTCGAAATTCTTGACAGAGTTGGAACTCTAGCTTATCGTGTAGCCTTACCGCCGAATTTGTCCGGAGTGCACAATGTGTTCCACGTTTCTATGTTGAGGAAGTATCTAGCTAATCCTTCGCATATTCTGAGCCATGAGCCATTGCAGTTGACTCCAGATCTGTCTTATGAGGAAAGACCGATTCAAATCTTAGACAGGTAAGAGCGTAGGCTTCGGAACAAGACGACTAAGCTAGTCAAAGTCCAGTAGCTGAATCAATCAGTGGAGGAGGCCACTTGGGAAGCTGAAGCAGACATGAGACTTCGCTACCTGGAGTTGTTCGGTAAGACTTAATTTCGAGGACGAAATTTTTATAAGTGGGGGAGAAACTGTAAAGCCCAAAAAAATCAGTATACGTAAAATCTATGCATTTATTTAATTTATGAAATTTCATTATTTTAATATTTATGTTTAATTGATCTACGTTAAAATGTTTTCTTGAGTTTTATGTTTCAGAAGATTATTCGAGGCGTGATCGAGGAAAAGAGACCGGGATGATTTTTAGTGACTTTAATTGTGGTATTTTATTTTATGTTAGGTTTGAGGCATTTTAAATAATTTATGAAGTTTAATATTTTTAAAGCCTAATTTAAATATTAAGTCATTTTAGGATTTTTAAACTTTTAAAGTTTATCAATTAGGAGATTTTAGTAAATTTATTATGGGATTAGAATTTTATTAATTTGTTGATTTGTTAACATTTTTATTAGCATGATTTATTTATTTAAAAAAAACACTTTATAATTACTAATTAGGTGGTTTATTACACACCACACACACATATTAAAATATTCAATTATTCCAACACCTTTCCACACACACTCATACACGTATACACACACCCCTTCATTATAAACAAAACACACATGTTTATTATTTTATTTGACTAAGGAGAGAAGAGAATTTTTCTTTAAACTCTCCTCCATCAACCTCTATATCATTTCTCTCCTCTCCAACTTCTTCTTCAGCAATCGTTCCTTCCCTCTGAAATTTCCAGCAATATTTTGTTGAGTTTATTTCAAGAAAATCGAGCCACCTTCGTCTCGGATCGTCTATCGCTCCGTCTCCGCTTCAGTGTCGTCGTTTCGGTATTATTTAATCGTCAAAGGCACGTATAATCTCTCTTTTCTGTATCGATCATGTCATATTATGCGTGTGTTGTTATTTATTCTTAAAATCATGTGTATGATGTGTAGAAGTTTGAGCAAATACGTTGGGACAGCTTTTGAAACGATTTTTAGATCTACAATTTTCGTTTTTATGGTTCTGGTAAAAACTGCGAAATTTCGGTTCATATTTTGGGAAAACTTTCAACAACAAAAACGTAGAACTTTTTGATGCCTTCGATTTGATATAAAATTCGAGATTTTTGGATTAAAATTGAGTAAGTTATGGCGTTTTTCGTGGGACTGCTCAAACTGCAACTTTTACGTAAATTGTGTTCTTGAAGTTTTATGTTGCAGGCCTCGTTGGGGATCGACGGGTGATCGTTGCTGCGTATAGGTATATTATTTATGATGTTGGGATGTATAATGAAGCTTCGTTTCTTGTCGATAGGCGCTTGGGAGATTGAATGTCGTATAGAACCGTTTGTTGTCAAAAAGTCTCGTTCACGGGTTTGTTGGGTTGATTGTGATTTTGGTTGTTTTGGGACAATTGTTTAGGCTTGGGTCATTGAATTAGTAGCCTAAGATGAGCTCGTGGTGTTGATTCTTGGTCTGTGCAGTCGAGTCGAGGGAGTTAAGCATATCACGTTCAGAATTTTCGTAAGTTTCATGCCACCGCAGGTACACGGACCCGGACACGGACCTCTCCACGGGGTCCGTGCCTTTGTTTCCTTCGATTAGCCATTTTTGCGAGCCAACACGGACCCCTTACGGACCTAGGCACGGGGTCTGTGCCTCCTATTCCTTTTGAGTATTACTTGGCAGTACCTAGACGGACCTGTACACGGACCCGGGGTCGGGGTCCGTGTACTCACGTATTTTAGGAAAATTTATTTATGATTTTGAGGTTTGATGTTATGGTTTAGAGCAAGGATTTATCAAAGTCGTGTCATTGGAAATTATAGAATGTCCTAAGAAATTATTGAGCTTGAGAGTAAGCATGATATTTACTTCTAAGTTATGCAAGGTAATTATGAAATTTCATGTAGTATGTTGCAGCAACGGCCCCAGTCAAAGTCCAACGAATCCCTCGACACCAAGTAAGTATGTATGACGTGCAAAGAAAATATTTTAAGTTTTTGAGGTATGCTAAATGTTTTGTGACCAAATTATGTTTAGGATTGGAAAGCGTTAAATTATGAACGAGGACCAATCCACCCGTTAAATTATGAAGGGGTTAGATCGAGGTTGGAAAGCGTTAAATTATGAACGGGGACCAACCAGCCTGTTAAATTATGAACGGGGATCTTATGTATGTGGCAGTGGATACGTTTCTGTCAGCTCAGTACTGTGGTTTGTCTGATCAGGCATTTATTATGTTATGGGTCACTTGCTTTGAAACATCCTCTACGAAAAATATTGAAGTTATGTATGTTCAAGTATATTCAAGTATGCAAGTATGTTTATGAAAAGTTTAAGTTGATGGCACGTCTAATTATGTATTTATGTAAATTCAAGTTTATGATGTAGGTTCAACTTTCAAGTATGTATGTTATATTTTGAAATTTTATGTGGTTTTATTATGTAGTACTTGCTATCTCCAGTTTATACGTGTTGAGTCTTTAGACTCACTAGACTTGATCGATGCAGGTGAGTATGTTGAGGAGGAGACAGGAGGTGGCGACCAAGGGGCAGGCTTGGACTGAGCGGAAGGCTAAACCCGAGGACCACTAAGTTTATGTTTTTATGAAAAGTTTAAAATACTCTTCTTTTATGTTGGATATGAGACATTTGAAACAAGTATGTTGTTGGAAAATTTATTTGTGATGTTGATTTCAAATATTAATATGTTGAATGATGAGTGACGACCTTATAGATTTTATGTTTAAGAAAATTTTAAATTTTTCCTCAAATTTTGAAGTAGTAAAAATTAGGGTACGTTACAATGTCTGTACTTTCTGACAGCCATTCTGGAACATTTTGGTTTTAAATATTGATGCAACGTCTATTATTTTCTTTTAACTGGACAATTGCTTTTGTACCTTTGTATACAACTGGATTCCTTTGAATAAGCTTGTCATGTTCTGCAATTGATTGGTTCTAACTGATGCTCTGAACTGATCATCCGAACTGATTTTCAGTTGGGCTGGTGAAATCAGTTGACTCGTCAGTTGAATTAATTTAACTCTTTTCGTTGAACTGATCAGCTGGGCTCTTCATCAGTTGAACTCTTAATCAGCTGGCTAGGCTTCTGAAGGTCTTCTTCTGAACCACCTATCAGCTGAACAATCAGTTGAACTGGTTTATGATTCATCAATTGTACTGGTTCAGTTCGATTAATCAATTGGTACTTTCAGTTTGCATTCTTCGATAGCTTCAATTACGTTCAGCTAACTGCACACTTAGGTAAGTTTATTAGTAACAAAATAACAAGTTTTGTTAACATTAAATTCAAGTAAGATTGCGAACATGAAATGTTCCAAACAAAAATCGGTGTAATTTCTCAGTTATCAATATTTCAAAAACTGAGCTATTGTAGCTCAATGCTTGTCCCTCAAACGACCATATCAGATTTTATTTGATATTTACCATATAATCTTATTTGATTGTGTATTTCATTACATATGTTGATTTATTTATTTAAAATTGTTTTTAACAAGAAATTAATAGTCATCAATGTTAATCTACAAAAGATTGATTCTTATATAAAATTAATTATTTGTGATATAAAATTCTAAAAAAGCGTTTAAAAAATCCATATGAGGTTAAATATTATTTAAATTTAATATTATGGATTATATTTTACTATCAAAATTATTATTTCATAAGTTTTGATATTATTTTGATGACTTGGTCATAAGAATTTTAAATTGATAATTGTTTGTCATTAGAGTGCTTCACTTATGTAAATTACGATTTATGCATCGATAAAATCCATAATTTGGTTGATTTTTAGATTATTTTGCCTTATATATGGTGTTTGGATATATAAGTTTTTTTAAAAATTTGTTTCAGTCCATTTCATTCTATGTATTATTCGTATTATCATTTATTATATAACATAAAATCAATATATTGAATTTTAATTTACAAAACAATTTTGAAAGTAAGATATATAAGTTCTTATTTAAAGTATTCATCTAATATGCCAATATAATAAACATATATAAATAAAAAAAAATGATTCAAATTATTTTTTTAGAAAATCAAATTTTTTTAAAAAATTTATTATATAATTGATATTTACGTGGGTCGCACGTACTTCATGTTATAATGTAAATAAGTTCTAATCGTTTTTGGTTCCATGCACTTGATTTTTCGCAAATGTACATGGTGTGTATTTTAAAAGTACTTATGTATCACTCTTATGTAATCAATACTAACTCGCCATTTGCGTTGAAGCATGTCTTTTAGTGCGCTTAATCCAGACATGACATGAAATTTAACTAATTTGGTATTATTATTAGAAATATGAAATACCAACCAACTATATAATTATTTCCGTTGGGACAATAATTAAGGTGTGACAAATGAAGTGTACGAATTTATAATGATGCAGTACCCAAAGAAATAATAAATATGAATATGTAGCTAACTACATAATGAAAAATTATAATGATTATATGATCTAAATGTGTAAAATCTTAATTTGAGCAATTTTAATTGATTATGCATAATTACATATTCGTGTAAAGGGAAATTTTTTTAAAAAAATTATGTCTCTTATTTTAAAATAAAAATTTATACTAGACTACATTAAAAGCATGCTGGTCAAAGAGTAAAACGTTATGCACTAATTAATATGAAATTGAAGAGAAATTATGGTGAACCTAACTATAAAAAAATATTTAATGTTTTTAATAATGTAATTATTAATTAATATGTGTTGTACGTGATAAAATTTATAAAACCTGACCCCAAAAAAAAATATTTTACGTTCGATTTGAGAAAGTATTTTAATAATTCATTTTCCGTGCATAAAAAATTTATTACAAAACTAAATAATTTTAAAACATGGTTTTCATAAGAAAATTATTACATAAAAAAAATTTATGATCAAAGCCGAATAAAAAAAACTATGTTATGGTTCGAGAATAAAACCATGGCCTGAATTATAAGCAATTATTAATAAATAATCAGTTCCGTACATAAAGATTAAAATAAAAAGGTAGGGGACTTAACTACAAAATAAGTCGCTCGCGTGTACGGACGTGCTGCAGCAGAAGACCTAACGGTGAATCTCATCATGTGTTATGAATTAAATGGTATTAATATTATTTATACATGGGACAGTTTCACATGCAGGTTTTACCCACTCTTTTAATTAAGGCATTGCTAACATTGTAACAGCAAAAATATCCCATGCAGGCAATCGGGTTGGACCATCAATTCTTCCTTCTTCTTTTTCCTGGAAAAACCATATATAGAACAACTTTGATCGTGTTTATAATTGCTGATTGTTAGACTTAGTTAGGGCCGGACCTTTTATGAGGTCAAGGAGGTCACCGTCTCTAGGCTCGGTCTTTGAGGAGGTCTAACGTATATATTTTGAGTTGATGACTTGCTGAAATAAGTTTTTTTTATCCCAATATTAAATAAAAAGAGGAGTCATTTGAATAATTTTTGTTCATAATTAACTGATTAAACTCGATCTACTTTTCAAGTTCGCTTTGAACAATTTAAACAATATCAAGAGATTTTGGGGCATTTGTTGAGTTTAGAGAAGTTAACGAGTTAATCTTTAACTAGCTTGATGAAGTATTGTATAGAGTTTCAAAATTTTTTTAAGATGCTACAGTGTTTAGTAAAACTGAATGATTTATTCTCAAATACTTATATTGCCTATAAGATTTTGTTAAGCATACTAATAGCAGAAGCTATCGAAGTTGAAGTTAACAAACACTTATCTTCGATTGATAATGTCACAAAATAGACTAAATGAGCTAGCTATATCGTTGACTGACAAATATATGATCTGAAACTGGATTATACAAATTTGAAATATATTTTTCCTCTAAAATAGCTAGACGATTATTATTTATGTAAATATTTCAAATATGTATTGACTTGTTTGTTTATGTAATATACTGTAATTTTTTGTGTATTTACGTATTATTTATTGTATTTATTATTTGCTAACTGAATTTTAATTAGCATTATTTATAATAACAAGATTATAATTCATTTTTAAATTTTGGTTTCAGGCCCCATCGACCACAGGTACAGCTCACTTAGTCTGTTATCTTTGTCTTTGTTTTTTGCAATTTCAGTCTTTTTACAATGCAGCGTTGATATGTCACCGATGTATCGCTGACGTGATGAAAAATGATTAAAATTTCCGAAAATTGCAATGTTGTATACGTATTATAATATAAGTGCTCATATTTCAATAAGTTGGATAAACAAAATTTAATGGATGTTGTATGCAATATTCTTGGTTGGATTTCTTAGGACCAGTGCACAGAATGGCTCCAACAAATACTTACACAAGTATTTAAGAAGTATTTGTACCTCATCCCTGCTCAGACCCACCCAACCCCTTCCACATTTTTTCTCCTCGCATCTCTCTCATTTCATTAATTCATTCAAATAACTAATTACCAACATGACTTATTAATGATCTCATCATGCACGACATTCATTGCTTTTAACTATATATCAATCTGATCAGAAAGTAATTAGGGAGGTAAATATTTCAATATTTGACCAAAGATTGTATTATATATATGTGTGACAGATGGAGAAAAGGGGTGATATGTAAAATGAAATCTGACCTTTTGATGGTTCACATTAAATTGTTTATTTTAGGCAAATTATGCTGAAATTAATATAAGGGTTTATTTTCAATTCCTTACCCTCTTTTCTACACAGAACGAGAAAAAAATACTCATAAAGAAGTAGTGATAGGAGTGGTCGTTATTGTAGGACAATGACAGTCATTTCTATCCTTGGAACAATAAATATCATGCATCGAAGTTCAAATAAATAAATAAATAAAAATCTTTAAAAGTAAATGGAGGGAAAGGCCAAAATTGAAGCTGAAAACAAGTCCATTTATATTCTATATCACATATTGCTATCAAAACTCGGAGAAAGAGTTGCTGCATGGGGGGACCTTATCTTGATCCCCAGTTCATTCATCAAAAGAATTGAGGTTTAGCTCCAATATTAATCAATGGATCAATGACCACTCCCCGTTTTTTACCCCACCACCACCACCACACTCAAGAAAATCCCCTCCTCTTTCACATTCGCTTTTCTCCATTAGCTGCTCACTCCCATTTTCATTTCTAGGCTGATTTTGATTTGCTTTCTGCAGATAAAGTGCTCAAAATAAATTTACACCCGGCCTCTCTAACTCCAGCTTGTGTAGTAACTTCCATTGGAGTCGAAGATGGATCGCGAGACTCGAGATTTCATGAACGTCGACTCCTTCGCCCAGTTGCCCTTTATTCGCCCCACGCCGCTCGTCAAAGAGAAGGGGTCTTCTGCTGGTGCCCTTAGGCTTTTCGGCAAAGAATTCGGAGGCAACAACTGTATTCGCGAAGACCCCCATGAGAACAACAAAGTTAACAATAATGATCGAGAAGAGGATCGTGATGCAAACAAGGACATGATCGGAAGTAAGGAAAACAATTCAGATATCAGTAGCAACAGGAAATTCGAATGCCATTACTGCTGCAGGAACTTCCCCACTTCACAAGCACTGGGGGGCCACCAGAACGCGCACAAGAGGGAGCGCCAGCATGCGAAACGAGCCCACTTGCAGTCCGAGGCACAAGTCTACGGCCCGATGAACTACTCTCGCCTAGGATCGGTCCTCTCCCTACCTTTGTCTTATCACTCATGGAACAGCTGTAGCAAAAGCGGTACAGGTAATACCGTCAGCAAGCTTTATGGCAGCAGCGGCTATGGCTCGTTTAATTCGCATCAATCGGCCATTAATGGGAGCCCTTTGGGGCTGTGGCGTATCCCGGACGCTCATAGTTCATCGTCTTTCGGTTCTCGGGAACGCTCTATGATGATGCCGATGCATCAGTATCAGGGGCAGACTCCATTTACATCTTTTACTAGCAGCAACCCTAATTCTCAGCATCGGTTCGGGTATGAATCCAGGCCTGGCATGCAAGATCACGTGAGTTTGGATCTACATCTTTGAACCTAACTGTTTTCTCGGAATTGAGCACTCATTCAATCTCATGAGTAACAAAGCTATTTTAATTTAATCTCTACATACGCATATATTATTATATATATGTTCTCTCAGGCAACGTATGGTCTGCAGGCTCTATTTGTCTCTGTCATGAACATGGATCCGAGGAAAATTGAGGAATTATAATAATTTTGTTTTCTTCACTAACTTGTATGTCACACAATTGCTACTATTAACGTCTATTGAAATAATCATTACAATTTTCTTTTATTTTAAAATAGACTAATCAAAATTCATTGAAGGACTTTGATTAATACATAGAATTCGATCTTTCTCATAAGTAACTAAAATGAGACCAGCTCCAATCGAATTTCTAAAAATATATTAAACATTGTTTAATTTTTAGTTTGAATTTTTCATATTTCAACCTTACAGGTGTGACAAAGTTCTTTGGCTATATTTTACTACACAAAGAATAAGCATATATATATATGCAGATAAATTATTGGAGGAGATGATATTTTGTGGCTGTGTATTTACAATCAAGGGGATCGGAGTTTTTAAACTATTATTTATTTTTGAACATCTTTTGGTTTTTTAGTTAATTGTTATACTAAACATATAATATCAACATTTTAATTATATATATTATGTATAGCGATACGAATGAATAAAATAATATTGGATATTGCAGAATTTTTCCAAGGCAGGCATTTAGGAGGGGTGAGTCTATATATATAAGAAAATCGGCCCTTTTCTTTTTCCCGAAGGGTACAACTCCTTTTAAATTGTCGGTTGGTATATTATAGTTCATTACACCACACATGCCCATTAGTTATCATTGTGAAGTAGCTATGTATTCTCATTCTTTTTTTCTTTTCTTTTCTTTTTTTAAGTATGAGATATTGTTATCAAACTACAAAAATATTATGTAACTGTCCTTATTACTGACGGAACTTGAGTGTCGACTTGAGACTTGTTTATCTCGGAAAAAGAAACTACAAAAAAAAAAAAACAACAACAAAGCTACCTATATAAATTAAGAAAACTACCCGCAATCAGCGGGACTGGAATATGACTGCGACAGATAGGAGGAGGATGTGAAATTATCAAATAAATTTCTCACAACGAAAATGGTAAGAATCCATAATATTAAAAAAAAAATGGTTACAAGAGAGGGGAGGGGGAATATCACCCGTCATAGAACGATTAGCGTACTATAATCCTTCTCAAATAGCTTATTCTCTCATCTTGTCTTCTTCAATGATTTCATCTATGTCTGCTGGTCCAGATAGTTTTGTACCATCGTTGGTACTTTACTGCTTCCGAAGCCAAGTAATCAGCTGCATGCCCTTTTTTGTTCCCTAAAAAAAATTGACCTTGACTAAGGGGATAAAAAAAAAGTACTATCAATATGAATTAATGCATTTTCAGGTATTAAATACCATGATAATAATTTGACTGTAATATAATTAAAAGCAATGTACGAAAACATGTGTTTCAGCAGCGACAGACGCACTTCATTCATAGACATCAAGACACAACACAACAAACTCATTAAATAAGGTGAAAAAAAAAAAATTTAAGTTGAAATCTAATATCTTTCATAAGCCGTTCAATATGGGATAATATATAGCTAAAATACCATATAAGTTTGCCTATCTCGTGTTTTGGTCTGAGTAACTATTAAAAAAACCACGATGGTATGCGACATGTCAAGGAAACACCCTTGCTATATATATATATATATATATATATATATATATATATTAATCCTCCTGTACGGTTTTAGACGGCCTGGTCACCACCTAGGCAACTTATTAATACGGAAACCCTAGAGGGGTTACTTTTACAAAAAATCGAGGCAGTGAATGACCTCCTAGCGCCTAAATGATCATAGACGACGCCTTTTTAAAACATCGAGTTTGGTAACATAATATTGTATTTTAATTTTTTTAGGTCAAAATCTTAAAACGAGGTTTCGCAATTCATGACTCGATGCAAAGGAAAGAGATGTGTATAGGTACTACTACCAAGTATCAGGCAAACTCGTACTTTACATGCAAATCCAGTCGTCTAACACGCGACAGGGAAAAATCCAATCATCTACGCATGATGATCAGCCCATACACAGACTGCTTGTACCAGGTGAGTATATCACGAGTACATGAATTGTTAAGTGTCCGATGCACAACATTATGTCTATTAGGCGAACACACGCAGGTACAAATATGATCAAATGATTTTTTTATAGTCTCACGAATCCGAATCCGAAAATTGTAGGCGGTGTATGTAAACTATACCGAAAAACATACAATCCATACAGACTAAAAATGAACTTAAAAAGTCATCCTCCGTCCAAAAACGTGAGGATGCAATAATGCTCACTTCAAAAGTTTAATGCATAAATACAACTTCAGCAATGTGTATGATAAAGGGAATTTCGTTGCCATCATAAAAGTCTACTAATTGTTTGTAATTCTGGAGTAGAAAAAGGGCCCAGATTTATGCCTGCTAATTACCATTTCATCTTTATGCAAAATCTTGTTTCCTCCGTACAGTGTGCCAGCAAAGACAGAGAAATATTGGTCAAGGTAAAATGAAGAATGCCACCTAAAAAAGTGAAAGCTTCTGAACTACCAGCTCATCCTGAGCATTTCACATACAAATGCAACATCATAAGCTTCTGAACTACCAGCTCATCCTGAGCATTTCACATACAAATGCAACATCATTTAATTTCAACCAATTAAGTCTCAGCAACTCGCCAGAATATTATATTATATTATAAGTACCAAATGAGCAAAACAACAGTTAAGTGAACAGCGGTTCGGTCGATCCTACCTCCTGCGGGCACTGCCTGCAGGGGTCGATCCAACGGCTCGGATTTTTTCGAGCCAATTTTTTTTTTTTTTACAGGAAGGTGGGCCCGGATCACTCATGTGGAGTGATCCGGGCCGTTCATTGCCCGTGCAGGCACTGCCTGCACGGGTAGGTTGAAACAAACCGTGAACAGCGGTCTTGTAACCAGGAAAAACAGATACCCTATTAGAGTCGCGTGCAGCTCGAGCGAAAAATAAATTGAGGGATTAAAAATGCATCTGCAGACCCCACATCAGGGAGAAGGTGGGAGCAGGAACTTAAGGAAAAAAAAAAAGCTTCATTATGTAACCAAAAGAAGTGAATTAAAATTTAAACCGGACCAGAAAATTCAAGCAACGCACAAAGAAGATTTAATTATAATCTTCTTGTTAGAGTATATGTCATGCAAAACAACAGTTGGTTAGAAAATTTATTGAGTAATAAATAATCTTTATTTTACTATAATTTAACTTTTTATTATTTCATTTTATTTTATATGTATACTCATGCAATAAGCATTGATAAAGTCTTTGATTATACTTTGATACGAATGAATCGTAATTCGATCTTGAAATTCATTTGTAAACACTGTATATTCTAAATTCTTTCATAGTCGATTCAGCCGCCTAAAAATAAAGGCCACTTGAAGTTGAGACTATCATATGTGATGTTGTGTACTGTGTTTCGTGGTAAGGGCATAGAGATGTCCAATCGTGTAGATGAGTAATCATACGATGATTGTACCAAACATCTCTCCATCGAACTTTCCAAGTGGTTATCAATCATCCAGAGGAAAAATCTGTGGTTGTGATTGTACATGATTAGTCCTTACGACCCGGGACAACGCTGAGGCTCTACACACTAGGATTTTGCTTTGACTCGTTAACCGACTTCGCGGGAGTCATAAGGTGGCGAGGTTGGGTGCAATTGCGAAATGTGTAGGAGTCAGTGTATTATAGTCGGGAATTTACTGCTCATCTACGGGTATGGATATCCTATGTGATCAAACGAAATAGTAGTGCATGAAATTTCTGGCCAGAGTGTGAGATGTACATTAGGGAAAAATAGTTATTTAGTTGTGCATGCGATAACACCATGAATATTTCATGATTGTATCATATAAGTCCAACATACTAAATAATTAAAGATAGTAAATTATAAACAACTCAGTATAATTTACTATGAACATAATGTGAATCTTGATTTACCAAAATATTTTTCAATACAATTTGCATTTAAAAAACTTCAAAAATAAATGCATGCATAATATTAAATTTGCATGTTCATATCAAATAAATACCCAAATGTTTCACATAATATCTAACATGCAAAATTAATTTATAAATATGTATTGAATATTGCACTGAATTTGAAAATATTAAAATTTATTTTCAAATCATTTATTATTATTATTTTTAAAAAAATAATAAATTTGAATGCATTGACCGACACAATTTGAAAACATGTATTCAATTTTTTTAATTGTGTGGATCTTCTTTATCAATAATTTTAACACATCGCGTTGCATTGAAGTTGATTGCATTGAAATTATTGAATGCAAACATGCAATTCATTGGTCTTCATTTTTAATATTACAACACATCACATGCATGTAATAATTTATCTTCTACAAACCTTCTTCATCTTCTGAATAATTCGTTGCTCTCAAAAATTTTATCTAAAAAATTTGTTCTAAAAAATTCTCATTTTATTTTCAAATCGAAAACTTTATTTAATTTTCAAGACTTCAAGGTGCAACCGAGAACAAAATTCTCAGATAAGTTTCTTAATATTATTACGTCCGACCTCGAACTTCAAGTTTCTTACGCAAAACTCTAGAAAGAAATTTTTCAAATTTTATGAAATCGGATTTTCAGAAAATGAAAACAAATTTTCAAGACAGAGGTGACACGGCTCTGATACCATATTTTAGAATTTTTTTCAAAATTCATGTTTCAACATATTTATAAACATGATAAAACAATATGCGGAAGCAGATCGACCGTTATTTCCGGCCATCGAATAATTTGTAAGTTTTCTGTTTTCCTCCGATTGAAGCCTTCTAAGCACTCCAACACACTCTGTAGATAGTGTATTTTGTTTTTATGAAGTGTGTGCTTAGGAACTTCAATCACCGGTATTTATAGGCCTCTCATATCATCAATGAGTGATTGCAGGAGCCTTATTATCAAAAGAAGAGGCACATGAGCGTCTCAATTTTCTAAATTTAAGGGGGTGCATGAACTTTTTTCAAAATTGTATCTCAATTTTCTAAATTTGAGGCTGTGCATGTACCTTTTTCAAAATTGTAGGCTATGATCGTCGTCATTTCCTATACGTTTATTCTTTTTCTGATATGAAGTGTTATGTTCCACTTTTTCTTACACCGCTCTAATGCCTTACAACCTTTACTTAAAGTTTTTTCTTGAAACATAATTAAGAACGACATCATGAAGATATTTGAACATGAAAGAGATAAAACAATGAAATTATTAGATTCAAATGCTAGTCGTATTGCGTGGACAATTGATATGTGGACGTCAAGTAATCAAAAAAGAGGACTCACGAGAATCATTTCACACTTCATCGATTCTTCATGGAAACTACAAGTTGGATTGTATGGTAACTTTTTTATTATCTCTTTGACTTTGTACTTCTATTTATCATTAATAATATTACTATCACTGTTAAAATTTATTGTATTTTTTTTACTAGATTTATATAGGTGTCATGTTTACACGCTGCCGAGGTCCTTGCAAATGTCCTTGTTGATTGCTTCTTAGATTGGAATTTAGATTGTAAATTATCTACTTTAACTCTTGATAATTGCACAACTAATAATGATATGATTGAGCTTATTCTAGATAAGCTTCATCCGAATTCACTTATTTTAGAAGGAAAATTATTTCACATGCGGTGTTTTTCCCATATTTTGAATTTGGTTGTCAGGGATGAACTATAATTAATCAGTGATAGTATTGAAACAATTCAGTAAAGTGTCGGATTTAAAAAGAGATGAAAAATTTATTGAAACAGCTCGGCAATTGAAGGTTACACTAAGAAATTGGAACTTGGAACTCTACATATTTAATGTTTAACACAACATTGGAATATGAAGATGTGTTTGATTGTTTGAAACACCATGATAGTTAATATAAAATAGTTCTCACAGAAGAAGAAGATTGGTCAAAATTGGGAGTCTAAATTGAAGATTTTTTATATGCCACGAAGGTGTTTCCATGGACCAAGTATTCAGGTATAAATCTTTTCTTCTCAACTATTTGTGATATTAAGTTGACAATTGATGATTGACTTCTTTAGAATGATTATGTGATGAACACAATGGCAACAAATATGACATTAAAGTTTGAAAAGTATTGGGATGTGATGAAATGTTTATTGGCAAATGGGACATTTTATATCCGTGGTACAAAAAGAAGACAATTCAATTCTATTATCCTCTTGTTTATGGTGATACGTCTTTATTTGAGATTTAAAACTAAAGAAAACGTTGTACGCCGTTGTTGAAGAGTACAAAATGAAATTCAAACAATCTCAGGAAATGAAATATTCACAATCTTTATCTTTAAGGCCTCTGGTTCTTAAACGTGGTAGTTATGCTGATAAATATTTGAGATGTTCATGGATTCTAATATTAATGTTGAACTTGAGAATTGGAGTTGGATTATTGTTTAGAAGAGTCTCTCTGGCCGAGAAATATAAGTGACTTTGATATCTTATATTGATGGAAGACGAATGAGATCAAATATCTGATTTTGCATGATATTGCAAAGAATTTGTTGGTCATTCATGCAACGAATGTCGCTTCTGAATCAACATTCAATATTAGTAAAAGAGTTTTAAGTGCTCATCGTAATCGGCTTCATTCTAAAATTATGGAATCTTTGATGTGTGCTCGATATGGTTATGAAGTGAAAGTCAAAGTATTAAATAGTTTCCAAACAAAAGCGTTTATGATATTTTATTTTTTTAATTTTATAATATTTTTTATTTATTTTGTATTATTAGATTCTATAGCTTCAAAAGATCAAAAATTTGAAAACGATTATGATAAAGAGGTAAGTAATAAGTTGTTTTTATTAATGTAGTAAAGTGTTTTAAATTTTTTTCTCTATATGTCTTATTACTTTGTAGGAGCGGAAGTCATACACTAACAATAATATTGATTACTACATTAAGTGGTGTGATATAATGAAAGAAAAAAGTAATATGATGATGCTGACAAGTTATATCTTTTCTGTTTATTGAACTATGAATTATTAATGTTATGATACATATATTGTTTAAGTAATATTAGTTTTACGCATGTCATTTATTTTTTGTAAAATACCCTTTAATTAAAATTAAAGACTTTTTTGTATCAATTCAATAAATATTTGAAATTTCATTAAAAAAAATATTTCTAGCGAGGATGGGGATTAGGCTAAACACAATGTCGGGGATGGGAATTCCTCGATTAAGTAGAATTGGGAATATGATCGGAGATCAAAGCAGATATATAATTTGAGGACGAAAATAGAAACGACAAATACATCTTCGTCCCGACCAATTATCATCTGTACCATTGAAGAACGTACAGCCATAGCCGATAAGTAATAATTTTTGATCGAAAATAGTAACAAAATATATAATAATAATAATAATACAAAAGTAGAAATTAAAAACATGATTGGGCTGGAGGTCCACTCAAAGCCCATTAATCTAAAATTCTAAAACCCTAGTGCCCCTGCCCCGTAATATTTAGTCACGTCATCACCTCAGCTCCGGGGGTATCCACTTTTCACACAACACAGGAAAATGCCGGCGGGTCACGGTTTGAGGGCACGCACGAGGGATCTTTTCTCTCGCCCCTTCCGCAAGAAGGGTCCGACCCATCTCTCCACCTATCTGCGTATTTACAAAGTCGGAGACTACGTTGATGTCAAAGTTAACGGGTCGATCCATAAAGGTATGCCCCACAAGTTCTACCATGGGCGAACGGGTCGGGTCTGGAACGTCACCAAGCGTGCGATCGGTGTTGAAGTCAATAAGCAGGTAAGAACATGGCGTCTGCTTTTATGTTATGTGTTTGCTGTATTTCTACTTTGTTTGTTGATGTGGTACTTTAATTTGCTTTCTGGGGCTTTTTCGTTCATATTGGAGGTTTGTGGGTTGCTTGAGCGTGTTGAAAATGATTGTTGTGAGGATTGTTTTAGAAATGTCACGTTTGAATTAGGTAAAGGTTGTTTCGTTGCGCAATTGGATGAAATGTTTTATGTCGATGATGACAAACGCGAGGTTTGTTTCTCCAAACATTCGCACTGGCCGCCCAAGAGCTCTCGCCTTCGCCAGGCTTGAGAGGTTCTGCTGTATTCGCTCTCCTTGGATATCTAAGACTGTCTTTCTCGATGTTGGCGTTTGTGTGTTGTTTTATATATTTTGCTATAATCGTAATTTTCGTAGTATTAAATTCCTTGAGTTTGGGTATCAAAGTAACTTGTCGAGAGTTATATCGCATACCGTACCGAAAATTACGGTATAAGAAAATTCATATCGTTACCGTACCGAAAATTTTGGTATACCGAAAATTGGTATGCATATAACTAGCATACCGATTATATCGAAATTGTACGGTATACCGAGATTTTACGGTATACCGAGATTTCGGTACGATATCGGTATATACCGTTTTATACCGAAAAAAACCTTACATTTTAAATTTTTTATAATTTTATTATTTTAAAATATTATATATTTTAAAATTTTTGTATATTTTTTCGCTATTCCGATATATACCGAAATTTTCAAATTGAATATGTTACCGTACCGAAAAATTCGGTATTGTTACCGTACCGTACAGAAATATTCGGTATATCGAAATTTCGGTAGATTCGGCATTTTTTCGGTACGTTAATCTCGGCATACCGAAAATTCGGTATTTTTTCCCACCTCCAGTCGAGAGTAGTTTGTGTTGGTGATAAAGGTTCATTCCTTTGGACATTTAGCTATGCATTTTTTTTTTGTTATTGCATGATTGAGAATTTCCCATTTTTAGGAATTTTTAATGTAATTTTAATTATGTGAAGCATTTTATATTCAGAGAGTCGATATAACCATGTGATGCAATTGGCCTGAGCATTGGACTATTGAAACTGTAGGCATTTGCTGCCGAAACTGAGAAAGCCGTTTATATGCCTTCTCTTCTATGTGTTTTATGTATCTTTCGAGCTGTAGAAACAAAAAATGCAGCAAATAATGAAGCCATGGTTCTAAATTTTATTATGCTTTCTCCATTGATATGCTGTTAAGTTTCACCACAAGCTGGCATGAGGAAATAACAATTCTGAAATGTGGTGTTTATTTTCGTTGCAGGTTGGTAACCGAATCATAAAGAAGAGAATACATGTCCGTGTTGAGCATGTTCAGCCATCACGTTGCCACGAGGAAATCCTTCAAAGGATTAAAAAGAACGACCAATTGAAGGCCGAGGCGAAGGCACAAGGTAAAATCATTAGCACCAAGAGGCAGCCAGAGGGACCCAAACCTGGTTTCATGGTGGAGGGAGCAACTCTTGAAACTGTCACTCCTATTCCATACGATGTGGTCAATGATCTCAAGGGTGGTTACTGAGGGTTGGATGGATTCTGTGGATTTTCTTGTTCTTTTGTCTTTCTTTTTGGAAATTGTTGC
This sequence comes from Primulina tabacum, assembly GCF_025594145.1. Classification (NCBI taxonomy): domain Eukaryota; kingdom Viridiplantae; phylum Streptophyta; class Magnoliopsida; order Lamiales; family Gesneriaceae; genus Primulina; species Primulina tabacum. The sequence goes on from NC_134554.1 coordinate 17,003,536, forward strand.
ATCGGACTAGCCTCTATTTTCCTTCATTGATTGTGTAATGGACAGGTTTGAAATTGATAATTTAGACCAATTTTGGAACAGATTGATTTCTGACCGTATAAGTAAAACATGCTAGCGTTGTATTCCTGAGTTGGTTTATTCGATCATTTGATAATAATCATTTGGTTTTATCTAGATTGTTTTTATTTGGATGTATTTCCTCTATATCTTTTCTTGAAAATAGGCGTGTATGCTGTGCACCTTGTTCGGTTTCTTTATTTTTCAAGCCATTGTTTGGACTCTGATATAAATTTAGTATTAGCTATTAATGAACTATTCAATAAAATTACACAGTTTCTTGATTAGTTGATCCCATATAAATTTGCAATTATCGGGTTTTGAATTTGGGCAAGTATAGCTCAACGTCATTCATGTGATTCAAACCAGTTAGGATCCTAAACCAAATGAGTTAGTGTAGCTAGCTTCAACTTAGGAGTGGATGTAAAGAAAAGAACTTGTGCTGGAGTAAAGGACCTGCTAAGCATTCACTAACTGAGTTGCTACGACATACGTATACGTTACACGATTACGTCTTCTCTTGATACGTCGAGCATGCATGGTGTGTGATTTTATTGAACAAGCTTACTGATATTATTTTACCATATTTAAATACTCGCATGCCTTTTTTTTAATATTTTAAACTAATGTACCATTGAAGACTTCCTTTTTCTACAAGTACAAATTCTGTTACTTTAGCATATATTATATTACTTCCGGCCCTTTCTTCCATAAACAGTGGTGCTTTTCTTTGAGCTAATGCTTTTAAAGAGAATACTTGGGCTTGGAGCTAGAACATCGATGGTGGTGTCTTTCAACTGAACTTGGGATGAAGATTTCATCTGCGGCAATATTTTTCCTCGTCATTCTTAGCTTATCTTCAGGTTTAGTCTTCGTTTATTTAGTTACAGTTATGTTACTACATACTTGCTCGGATGCTGATGCCTCTTGTTCTCTTTTAATGTATTTTTGGGTGCAGCCTGGGGATTGACTGAAGGACATTCTGTTTGGATTCCGGAGCACAGGTGCCATGAGAAGACGAGATCAAGAAAATGCAACTCATACAAATGCATGCAGAAATGCTCCTTGAAGCCGCAAGGTTGGGGGAGATGCACAGGAAACCACTGCGTATGCACATTTTACTGCATGGAACCTCCTAAATAATGCTCTTCTATGAGTAAATTTTTCTTTCTTGATTTGGCTCCGTCGCACGGATACTTGTGCATGTGAAAATCTTTTTGACATAACTTTAATCACCTCATCCTGACATTCTTGAAGTTTTTGATTTATGGTATCGTCGATTAGTTTTCCTTTAATGTAGATGGGAGAGGGGATTAAAATTTAAAATTTATTGGAAGTTAGCTTCTCTTTTATTGATCTAGGCCTAGGTACACTTGTCAAGAACTCGCTGGAACTGGGATAGAACCTATCCTATGGTTATAGGGTTCCTAAAGTTTTGAGATATATTTTTGCAATGATCAAAAGCGAAGAGCCTAAGATTTGTAGATGTTCTTGAAATATACAAACAAAAAGAACGAGATTTTGTAGGTCGAGGGGTCAAGTGATGCCTTGCCATGGAATGAGATATAATACGGATAATGCGAAATGACTCTAAGTCTACCAAGACACCAGGAAATGCCCCGGGCGTGGCTACCCCCACGAGCCTCGCGCCCGCCCACAATGGTGAACGTAACAAGACAGGAACATGCTCCCTCCTCCTATAACTGAAACACGAGAGTAAATTATTCGTAAATGTATTGCTTCAATTATTCAAGATTGTTTATGTTAACATTTGCAAAAAATTGTTGCATAAACAGATGGAGACTAAATTCTCTAACGAGCACTTCAAGTTGACGAAAACCAAGAAACCAATTTTGGTAGACAAGGCTTCAAAATCACACAATTAAAAATCATAATTGGGTCACAATTCTAACCCACCAATCATATTTCGCTCAAGGGTCATAACATACATAGCTAAACGAGTATCATTGGATATCCACAATTTCATCTGTCTAATTGACAACGAACCTGAATGGTTTTTATTAAGTCAAATTCCATAAATATTGGTTGAGCCAATTCTTACTTGTTTATCAGCAACTAAAACACTATCCGGTAAGCATAGATCATTATTTCCTCCCGTCTAATGGAGGACGCACGAGGACGAAAGAAAAAAATTCAACGCATAAAAGTTTGGACGATTTTTTAGTTGGCCAGTGAGATTCACTCTTGAAAAATGACTAACGCTAACATTTTCACTTTTTTCCATGGACGATGCTTCTTCATTTCTCCGTTGATGAAAGTTTCCGTGTGCCAAACCCTTTGTACACTTAAAGATGGTACGGCAGAAATTGTATTCTAAATGAAGGAATGAAGTTTTTAATGGGAGTTTCAAGCCTCGTCGCAGGCAAAATGAAATTGGATCAATGAAACAAAATTGTCCATATTGAAATTAATAAGATTGAACATTTAATAAATATTGCAACCTACCAAACATTAAATCTTCCCGTAACTTGTCAAAATCAGATTATAGCAACCAAGAGATATATTCTCCTATGAAGGCCTCAATTATGCATGGTATGTCATATATTATTTTCAATAGGTACTTTTATGAAATTATTGAATAAACAAAATTTAGATCTTATTATTATGGCAAAAACTTATGTGAGACGGTCTTACGGGTCGTATTTTGTGATACGAATCTCTTATTTGAGTCAACCATGAAAAAATGTTACTTTTATGCTAATAATATTACTTTTTATTGTGAGTATCGATAGGGTTATCACAGATAAAAATTCGTGAGACCGTTTTACAAGAGACCTACTATGTTATTATTATTTTTTCATTAAAGTTTGCCAGATCCATGGGCTTTCGAGTAGCCCATTTAAATTTTTTTAAATGTTTTAATTATAATATAATCCATATATTGTTATTAATATATAAAGATTATAAATTTGAGACGAGATTATAATAATGTCGTCCAGTTCACCAAGAAATTATCACAAATCATTAAAAAAAACATAAAAAAATATATACAAGATTTTATAGTAGAAAGGATTTAACTATTAAGTGTGTGCAGCGTATAGTAATATGCATGTACGCAGACATATTCCCCTCTTATAAAAATGTGTCGAGATGAGCTTTGTTCTTGCGCACACACACTTTTGTAAAACCCTAATACTCCAATCAATTGATTCTCTCCTTTTTAATTAATTAAAATCGAATTGGTTGAATATCTGTGAATTCTATTCCTGATTCGAGGTTTCCCAGATTTTCAATTTCCCTTTTCCGGTAGAGATTTTTTTCTATCTTTCGATCTCCTCCTTTGCAATTTATTTGGGTTTTGAAAGAGCAAGGCTGGCGATTGGCGTTGCGACCACGTGATGGCGGATCCGCCACAAGACCGCCCTCTGTTGCTTCATAAATCTGCTCATTTCCTTGGTTTAGGGTTTCGTTCGAAGTCGGAGGAAGAAGACAGGGAGAAATTGAATAATCAAGAGTTCAGTGGAAAATGCTGAGTGTGCTGAGGGTGCACCTGCCGTCCGATATACCCATAGTAGGATGCGAGTTGACGCCGTATGTGCTTTTGAAACGCCCCGATAACTCTGTTGTTGCCGATGATGTCACTGAGTTGAACCCTATTGATGGGAGTTTCTTAAGATATAAATGGTTAGTTTTTCTGAGCTTGATTTATGTGTAAAAATTTTCCGCTGCCCCAATGATTGATGATGTTTTGCTTTCTCTGTGGGCTCTGTTGTTTATTATGATTCTTATTGTGGTCATGCATGTGTAGCTATGAACACGAGGGTTTCTTAAGTTGATTTTTTTTAAAAAAAATTCATACTATTATGTAGGTTGTTTGAATGCTTTCTAGTGTGTTAACTAGTGGTGAGGATTTAGTGGGTTCTGAGATTGGCTTTTCTATCTTTCTCTGCCTTTTGTTTGTATTTAACATTAATTGTGATTTTGGAGGAGAATCGTCTACTGAATGATCTTAATCTGCAGATATTTTTTGGGAGAGTATAAAATTCAGTAGTATGTAAGCAACTCTGAAATTATTTGGAAATTTATGGAATACAACAATGGTTATAACTTACAAGAATGTGTCTTAAATGCATTGTATGGGAGCTGATCTTATATCCTATCTCATTTTCAAATGCCCTTTTTCGTCAGATTTTGTTCTCCATATTTTGCCGGATTTGAATGGCATTAGTGTCGGGCTTTTCATTATTGTTTGGCGCTAACAGCTTGCCGTCGCGTTTTATTTTTTACACTGTTTATATCTGGTGTTTTGTCTTTGATGTGTTAATTGGAAAGGTCTAACTTTCTAATAAGATTTGTCTGGTATAATGTCAGCACACATTAATGCCCTGGTGGAAAACTAAGTTTTTTTCCACGGGTCAACTGAATGTGCTCGTTTGCCGATATGGACGCGTGGGCGTCACAGAGGCTGCTACTCCAGTTCAATTGGCATTTCGCGGAACGGTTGCCGCTGTTGTCATGGGATTTTTATAAAATAAAAATGAAAATAAGTGGATAATTTGGGTAATTGGATAATTTTTAATGGAAAAAGGAAAAAAAATGGTAAAACGTTGAAAAAATAAAATAAATTAAAACATTTCGCAACAGCCGTGAAATCGCCATTTCATTCCGCGACACCCATAAAATCGCCGATATTCCATGAAAAATGCCATTATAGTTACACATCTGATTTAGCTTGGAATTTTGTTGTCGCAGCTTGTTCCTGTCAGGGTTATGGCGGTTCCACGACGGTGGCGGCAAACCATGCAAACGCGTCCCATGTGTTTCACAACTGATTGTCATGCTCTACATTATAGTTTTTATATCAATATCTAATTCGGGTGGATGTTGGTTTGAACTACCACTTGCCAATTTTTTAATTGCTTTATTTTTCTTGCTTTTAATTGATTCATAAAGAGAAACTTATTTGGGTAACTTAAACAGTTCGAGAGCAGGTATTGTTGATGTTGATGTGAAATATAATGTTATGACTGATAATGTTGTTTATTTATGAAAATTTAGTTACTGATAAATATTATCTTCAGCCTTTCTGTGACATCCAGAGAAACTTTGATCTTATTTATGGGAAATTTCCTTTTTTGTTTGTGTTGATTAAGATTTCTGGTTTATTTAATCTCAGGGTAGTAATTGAATACTGCTGGTGATATCACGCTTGGTCTGAGGCACCTTTTTTACCATGACTATTTTTAGACAACCCCTTTATATGAATACTTGGATAGAAGTTGCATACATGATAGAATATCATTTGACAATGGAGTACTGGTTTTTCTTGCTAATATTTGGTTTTCTATTAAGGTTTCGTGTACAAAGTGATAAAAAAGTCGCAGTTTGTACGGTTCATCCTACGGAGCAAGCTACATTACAATGCCTTGGATGTGTTAAGGCCAAAATTCCTGTTGCAAAGAGTTACCATTGCTCTCCAAAGTGTTTTTCTGATGCCTGGCAACACCATCGAGTTCTGCATGAGCGTGCTGCTACTGCTGTGAATGAAAATGGAAATGAGGAGGAAGAGATTTTTGGGCGCTTCAATAGCACTGGTAGCACAGCATCAAGTATGATTAATATGAATTTGCCAACTTCTCAATCAAATTCTAGCTTGTCAAATGGCACCACTGCGATGTATCCTGCTGCAGTTACTCAGAGGAGTGGTGGTGAAACATGGTTTGAAGTTGGACGATCCAAGACATATACACCAACAGCTGATGATATTGGTCATGTGCTTAAATTTGAGTGCTTTGTAGCAGATGCAGAAACAAAATTATCTGTGGGTCCTGCTAGTACCTTATCAACTTCCCGTGTGATTCCAGCTCCATCACCTATTCCACGGCACATGATTTCTGTTATTGGGATAGATGTTCCTGGGCATCTAGATTTGGATAGTCGCATTTCATCTGCAGGGACATTTACTGTGCTTTCATACAACATTTTATCTGATGTTTATGCTACAAGCGAATTATACAGCTATTGCCCATCCTGGGCCCTTTCATGGACTTACCGCAGACAAAACCTCTTCCGAGAAATAATTGGTTATCATGCAGACATTGTTTGTCTTCAGGAGGTACACAAATTGTGTGTGTTTCTTCTTTTTAAATATTTTAGATGTTAATATCGGATTTGAGTTCATTATGATTGTGAACATGTGAAAAGATTTAGACCCGTGGAGATTGAAAATTATAGGCAGTAAAACGTAAAACATGACAGTTTTTTCGTGGAATGGTTGATTGCATTTGTTAAAAAGCCATTTAGCTAGATTAGCCATTGTAGTCAAAAGATGCTTAAAACATAAAAATATTTTCATCTTTACGGATGACTCTTTAAAAGGGACTGTTGTGTGCATTTGTTTTGTAAATCTATTAGTAAAAAATATTTTTTATAAGCCCTCTGTAAATACATGATGGCTCTTCAGCAAGTTGACCGGCCTACAGTAGTTGGATTTGAACCATGTTAAAGGCCTTTCGATCCTTTTCACAAAGTTTTTTCCTTCTTAACGGTTTTTTTTTCTGGTGTAAATTTTCTTTGGCCAGGTTCAAAGTGATCATTTTGAGGAATTCTTTGCGCCTGAGCTGGATAAGCATGGCTATCACGCTCTGTTTAAAAGGAAAACAACAGAGGTTGGTGGAAACTAGAACTAATTTAGATGATAAAGTCAACATGTTATTGATTCACCATGCTATTACTGCTAGCAGGTTTTTAGCAGGAATATCAACACCCTTGATGGTTGTGCTACTTTCTTCCGCCGTGATAGATTTTCACATGTCAAGAAATATGAGGTAACTAATGTGACGTAAAGAATGTGTCATGAGCTCCTTTGTATCAGCTTCATCGTTGGCATTTTTGAATGTAGGTTGAATTCAACAAAGCTGCACAATCTCTAACTGATGCTTTGGTTCCTAGCGCTCAAAAGAAGAATGCTTTGAGTCGATTGGTCAAGGTACCATACTTACAGATTTTAAAGGCTTTTTTTAGCTTATTGGGTTACAGCTAGTTTAATATTAAATATTGTATGATGATTATGATAGTTCTTTAACTTTTTTGGTTTGATATCATCTCAGTTTTAGTGGACAAATATTTAATTTCCCTTTTCTTCCACGCAGGATAATGTTGCACTAATTTTGGTTCTTGAAGCCAAGTTCGGTAACCAGGGCATTGATAACCCCGGAAAGCGCCAGCTTGTTTGTGTTGTAAGATTTCTATTTTGGAATTCTATTTATTATTATGATTTTAACTTGTTATTTTATTTTCAGCATTAACGTGTTCTATTAAAAATATATTTGAATCAAATATTACAAGCTCGGGGCTTGTTGGAGATATATAATTATAAATATGTATACATCAGCGTAAGAAATGAGTACAAAATGTTTCTTGTTGCTCGTTACATCGAGAAGAAGGTAAATCAATGATAATTTCCTCGGAATTAGACATCATACTATTTTCAGATTCTTTGTTGTCCTGTTAAAGATTCAATGAACAAATCTATTGATAGAGATTCTTTCGGATACATTACGCTGTTTGATGCCAATTGTTGTGTCGTTCCCGTAAATTTCTCAAATTGCTTTCTCGATGCTGTCTTCTAGTGTGTTCCTAATTATTCCTGCCTTTTATTCATGGCTATATTTTATTATTCCTTTACACCCTTGATTTAGATGGTTGTTTAGGGGGAGGACTCCTGATCTGTATCTCTCATGTTTCTGAAACAGGCAAACACACATGTAAATGTGCATCAAGAGTTGAAGGATGTCAGACTTTGGCAGGTTCTTGCCTGAGGCCATCCTCTCAAGTAACATATTTACATTCTTTGGAATTAATGTAGCAAAGTAACTTTTATTTTCTTGTCAATATCAGGTCCACACTCTATTGAAAGGGCTGGAAAAAATTGCTGCTAGTGCAGACATCCCAATGCTGGTGTGTGGGGATTTCAATTCAGTTCCTGGAAGGTGATTTGTTGTCCTCTTTCGATAATATAATCTGATACATGCAGTTTTATCTTGGACCATCAGTTTTAGCTTCAATTACTGGATTTTTTTTTTTTTTTTTACTTTTTGGTTTGAAATACAGTGCTCCTCATTCGCTCCTTGCTATGGGGAAGGTGGATCCACTTCATCCTGAATTAGCTGTTGACCCACTTGGCATTCTTCGCCCTGCTGCCAAATTAACACATCAGCTGCCACTGGTATGACCTTGTTATTCTCTTTTAAATATTTAACGTTGTAGCCTATTGTTGTGTTCATGTTCAATATTTGTGTTCATGGCATGTATTCCCTAGGTAAGTGCATATTCATCATTTGCAAGAGCTGGTGTCGGTCTTGGTCTGGAACAAAGGAGGAGAATGGATCCCACCACAAATGAGCCACTATTTACGAACTGCACAAGAGATTTCATTGGTACTCATGATTACATATTTTACTCAGGTATGTTAGGAGTTGCACAAGTTTTTCATTGAAATAAGTTTTGGTAGTTTGTATTCTTATAGTGTCATTGCTTCTCTCCCCCTTCCCCAACCTAGCATAACTGGACAGTTTCTAATTTGTTTAAGCTGTCTTATGAGATTAATGGAAATGTATGTGTCCCTGTAGCCGACTCCTTGTCTGTGGAGTCTCTGTTGGAGCTCCTGGATGAGGATAGCTTGCGTAAAGATACTGCTCTTCCTTCTCCAGAATGGTCTTCTGATCATATAGCGCTCTTGGCTGAGTTCCGTTGTAAGCCTAGGACTAGACGCTAACGATAGGTAAGCTGTTCAACATTGTATAGAAATTTCTTAGATTTCCCAGTGTTCTTTGATTTTATTTCCAGAAACTTTTTTCCCAAAGATATGACCCTTTTTTTTGTCAAAGATTTGACTTGGGGATCCAATTTCAGTATGTTGTGAAATTGTGGAGGAGGCTTGGTAATATGTACACTCCAGTTAAGACTTAAGGGTGATTCTCCTATGCGTGAAGTGGTCTGTCAGTTGTTAGATATGTCACAATGTATCCTATTTTTGTTTGTGGAATTCGTATGGGTCTTGGGAAGATCTGCTGTAGGACAGCACTTGACCTGTCATTATTTTAATTAATATATGAGAGTACTTGATTTATAAAACCCTCTGATTATACTATATTTTTCTAACCAAACTGATCCTGAAAATGGTTCGATTACAAACCATGAATTACGCTATTTTGGTTAATTCTCTTTGGACATTTTTGCTTCCGTAATTGGTAGGAATTGAACATGGCTATGCAGTGGGGACAAATGTAGTGATTCCCCGACGATACACACGTATGTGATATACAATAACACCTCTAGACTCATAGGGGAAATTCAAAATTACCCTCTCACAGTTGCACCAATGCGATTTCTTAATCTTGTTGTGCCAACAGGGGTTGTATCGGCCGCTTCCTCTAAGATTTGGATATCTAGTGATTGGTGTGCTCACTTTGCATCGTGCAGGTCTGGCCGAAGAAAAATTCGAAAGTTTGTTGCTGGAAGAAAGCCAATGTAATGTTTAGATTGTTCTCAGCTTTAATTTTCTAGGTGTATCCCTTTGTGGGATCTGTAGTTATGAGAGTCACTTGTATCATGCCACCTTTGTCTCATAGAAAATCTTTATGATACCAATTTTAATTTCCTACTCCTCCCTTAATAGAAATATGTATACAGTGATGTCTGGTATGCAAGTGAACCAGGTTGTAATTCCCTCTCTGCTGGAAACAGTTTTTTTCAATGAAAAATGATCTGTGGTTCCTTTGACCTGCCCAACGATCCTTTTCTCTCCAATTATATCTTATTACCGCGTTTTCTATGCTACATAAGGAGAAATTCTTTAGACATGATGGTTGATTCCTGAATATATGGAATGGGTTCCCTTGTAAAGGCATGTGAGTTAATGCTAATTGGAGAATTCTCTCTGTGATGTGGCAAACCAAATAATGATTGGATACTCGAGACATGGAGTGGATATATCTTTTAAAATATGTGATACGTATGATTCAATGGTCGGAGAAGAATAACACTATCCGGCTCAGTGCTTACTCTAACCTTGGGGACATAATTACATGCTATTACATGTAATCTAGGTGCGAGGAAACAATAATTGCTCCTTGTGTGTGGTCCCGTCTTGCCTGCATAAACTTATACCTCGTATGTCGTATCTTCTGCATGTGGTTGTGAATAAGAGGACGCATTTTTATTTTGACTTTTGGGGATAGAAATTGCATCTAGATTTACAATTTTGAAGACAAAGTTTTCCCATAAATTGAAATTCAGTTTTAGGTAACAGGTTGGAACTTTACACAGTGGGAACTGGAAAGGTTATTGTTTTGCGCTTGGGGCAAAATTCGGACCGATTAATTTAATGTTCCTTCTTCCTAGTTCAATTTTGGGATTACTTTCTGTGCACAAAAGACGGTACTCTCGGTTGATAGGTGTGCTAATTTTAAATTCGGTTGATTTTTTGTGCATATCATCATCACCAAACAACATAATAAAGTATTAAATAACTCGTAGCTCAATTGAGTGCTGACATATTGTCTTCTCATATAATTCAATCTCAGAGCAAAATGGTGACTTTCAAGCAAGAAATCATTGACAGCGGCGACAGTGACAACTTAGCTGTGGACTTTGAAGCACTTAATTTTAGGAAACAACTGGATCAACTCCTCGCGGCTTCGTCTCTGCGAGGAAATATATAGGCATATAAAGAACATTGTGAACTATTGTCACCATAACAGCACAAGTAGCCGCAATGTAATAATGAAAGACTACGTACCTTTATGCCGAGGCCGCCGTTGACATCAAGTGTTGTGATTATTTGAGCAACACCCTGAAAGGGCCTCCAAGCTCTTATCTGTCACCCCAACTATCCCAAACAAGCTGCAACGGCAACCACATGTATCCAAACTTTAATATGGACAGCAGATATGTAAGTGAGGAGAGGAAGAAGGAAGAGGGAGACAGCAGGAACGGTCACATCCCTTCTCTTTTCAATTTCTTTTTAACTCTTGATCTTTGACAATAAAATATTTTCGGTCCCGTTCCCTCCTTTTTTTTTTCTCCACTACTAGATATATCCTTTTATCTAAACTTTGATCGCAAAAATCTACTGAACGATAGTAAGTCAAGTAGTTCGATATGTGGTCCATTACTTGAGATATTTTCAGAATACATGTCTGCGCCTTCTGCTCTTATTTTCTTCCTTAGAATTATAATAAACTGTAAAAAGTACAAAAAAAGACACCTCTAAAGATACCCATGGTACTGACAAGAGTAGAACCTCTGTGAGCATGGTCGAGGATAAAAAGATAGGCAGAACCAAGAAATCAAGAATCAGCAGATCATGTGTTAATAGATAAAGCAGGAACCACTATAATGGGCAAGACTGATGCATTGCTTCGTTAACGAAAAACTCACCTTAAAAATTCAAGAAACGTGCATCCTTGGGCAATAGATATGACACCCTGATCAGTTATACACACGCACCTGTTTGTACAAAGTCAAGAATTCATCATGAGTCATCAGGTTTATTTCTTTTGCTCTAAAAAAGACAAAAGATAGGTTCTTACACTTCACATACCCACGTCAAATGAGAGAAATCAAGCTCTTGCAGTTAGCTATGCAAGAAAGTCCTTCATCAGACATATTCTGACATGCGCTATTAGAAGCATTTTTTTTAACATTCAATATTAGAATCTTTGACTACGGAAAAATTTGTGTCATAAATAACTATGCAGACTATATCATACCTGAGCGCCACAGAGGTCTAAAAAATGAAGATGCATTAAAAGTGAAATCTTCTTGTATGCCACCCCTGTAAAACTGTACAAAGGTAAGATACAGTCTCCAACCGATCCAAATTCTTACTGTGAACTCAGAAAATTGTAAGAGGAAGTATGTAAATTGTGTTCCTTTACCTTGAAAGGGCGTATAAATTTAAGCTCTGAAGAGAGGAGCAGTTGAGCAATATTGTTCGCAAACCTCCGTCAGTCAGCTTGGTGCATCTAAGTACACCGAATAGAGTGCATATAGTTAGCACTTTTGCATTGGTCCACAAACACAAAAATTACCAGCCATAGCGAAGGATGAGCAATGAGATTTCGATTAACCCGAGGGCTGACAAGCAAAAGGGAAATTAGGTCTCTCTGAGGAAGTCTGCTGCAGACAATCTTCATCACCGTTGGCACCGTTTCTCTGTTCCACACCTCCATCGTTGCAGTTTGATTGTCCACTTCCATTATTGGTTTCTTTTCTAAGTTCTGTTACCTTTTTAAACTGAAAACGCCACCCTTCTGTTGTTTACTGCGATTGATTCCAAGAGGATCACTCACTCTTGAGGCAGATTCATTTATGATTTTTTCACAAGAAAGCCCGGGAAGGGAAAGACGGACAACGCCTAAAGACAACTTCTATTCACATTCCGCTGTTTAAGACTCGGTATATTTTGTTTTCTTATGCTAATTTGCTCACGGATAAATTTCGCAGCGATAGATTCTTTTTTTTTTGGCAAGAAAAAATGATGATCGGATTATACAGTTTTTTTTATGAAGACGAAAGTTGCACCTGCCGAATAAAATCACGGCGAGCTTCCAGTAATATCTCATCGCCAAATATAATTTTCTTCAAACTCTTTGTTCATTCAAATATTTGTTTCATCTTCTGATCATTTAAATTTTCGAGAATTACGCTTGATCTTCATAATTATGAAACTTGATATTGTTACAGCTATCGTGTTTATTCTTAAAAACATATAATCTAAAGACATATAGTTACATAAGTTTTTCTGCCTATATATCATGCTTCAAATGATTGATTTTTTTATATGGTTTATCATGCTTCCATAAAATAAATTGAACAGTTTACTTCTTTGACCTGAGTGTCGTCGGGTTGTATCCACCAGATTTTACAGACTACTCCTCATAGTCTAACTATGTAGTTACAATATATAGTTCCTGACGTAGATTCCTTCAATAGTGAACTGATAATAGATATATAAATATATGTATATATATATATTAGTTGTATATTGAAAACGGTTTTTTAACATCGAAATGTTTCTTTATAATTATAATATTAATTACAATAATTTTATTTGGACATAATACGATTTTTTATGTGTTATTCATAAATTGTGCTCATTTTTATGCTCACAACTCAAATTAGACTCACCTGTTATATGTGAGAGAGATCAAAATTATACCTAGCTTATGCACATAGTTAATGTCGAGACATCAGAATTGAATGTGTTTGAAAACACAAATTGAAAAGCTGGCTGTTGACTTTTTGAATGCATCCAATAATTGATTAGAATTTGTCTACCTACTTCAGACGCTTGCAAATTTAAAATCCTTTTTGATTCTTGAAAAAAATATTTTTTATCTTCTTCTCTATAGCTGGCGCTACCTATTAAGTCCGATGCAATCTCAAACTCTTCAAATGTCTGTTTTATCTTTGTCGGAAAACTTTTGTTTTTATATGATCCATGAAAAAATTGTTTTTTTTATGTATTCCACCACTTGGACTCATCTATCTGTTATGCTTTCGGTTAGATCTTGGCCGAAAACCTTTCCCAAATTCTGGCTTTTTTGGTTTCGGTATTCTGAGCATATACTTTCTGATCATATTCCTACATAAACCATGTTATAGAATTTTCGGCGAGTATCTTTGCCCTCCAACAGCTGTCTATTCCGTAGAATATTTCTTTTTTTCTCAAATAGATCTTTTGCAAAACTTTTTGTTTTTCATGTCATAGTGTTTAAATAAAAAGATCCATTTACAGAATTATGATAAAAATTTAAATGGAAACTTGACTTTGTCCATCTCGATTAGACAGACCCATAGACTTCATGCTCTTCTGGTAGAGATGTCATTTTTAGTTATTGAAGCAACAAGGGGTGTTTATTTTATTGAAGAATCCTTGATAAATTTTTTAACATTCGCATATGTTTAGGCTTGTCAAATTGGGTCAGGCCCGTCGGGTCGGCCCGTCCCGCCATAAAATTGAGCGGGTTGGGTTGATAAAATAGCAGCCCGTTTGGAGGTGGGCCAAACGGGTTGAGCCCGTTTGGGTTGCGGGCCAAATGGGTTGAGCCCGTTTGGGTTGCCCGCCAAATTAGGGTAGAATTTTATATTTTTAAGTTTTATATAAAAATTCATATTTCTTCCTTATTTTTTCTCATGTGCCTAACTTCAATCACTCTGGTAAAATCTATATGCTTCTATTTTTTTTTGAAGATGTTATACTCTTCAGTCCCCTCCCTTTTTTTAATGTTTAACTCGAACTAATCCAGAATTATCAAAATAATATAGTAAATAAAGTAATTATCTGTATTATTGAAAACATAATATTACATGAGTTAATTTTTAGTACATGTGTACGATGAAATCTTGTGTGAATTAGAATAAACACTTTATTTTTTTTATGTATTATGTTGATTGTTGTATGCTTTCAATGTCTTATTTCAATGTTTTTAAGTTTTTTATGAAAATATTTGACTGAAATATATTTTTCTTCTATGTTTATTTTAATACTGTTTAGTATTTTTTTAAAAAAAAATAATAAGCGGGTTGGCCCGCCTAGCCCGCGGCCCAAGGTGGGTTGGGCTGGGTTGGCCATTTAGAGGCCCGCCAAAATGGCGGGCTGGCCCGCCCCGCCCCGCCTAATGGCGGGTTGCGGTGGGTTGCGGGCTGGCCCGTCCCGTCAGCCCGTTTTGACATGTATACATATGTCCTCATTAGCTTGTTAAAATGAAAGATTTCATGTGAGCCTTTTCAGGCTGGTTCTGGTGCTGTAGTGAAAAACTATAGCACTAAAATGTCTCTTCTGGACAAATAGTCGTTGTTTGTCCATATTTCATGAACAACTTCGTGGATCCACTTAGGTAATCCTAAAATTTTTGGGAAGTTGGATGATGTAGTATAAACTGAGGCAAGAGCCCCAAATTTATACCATGCATTGACCTTCTTTGGATATAAATTTGGTTTCATTCATACCCTATGATATTTTCATGCTACGTCAACCCGAGTTGTGGCTGAGTTAATGTCTATTCTTATTTTCAATTTCTCTCAGTTCTGTTGATATGCCTAAAATAGAGAAACAACATATTCATTAATACCAACTTTAGATTTACTCTTGTCTGTATGAGGTCTAAGGTTGATTTCTCACTGTTCAGTCCCCAAGATGAAGGGTTGACAAAAAGACTCGATATAAAGATCTGGAGTCTCAATTTTTGTTTTGATCGACTTGTATGGAGATGATCTCGACTTAACATTTGTGCTATGGGTATTTGAATCTGCTACTCCAGGTATATAGTCATGTATTCAAAAACTCTCCATTTGGAAATTAGTGGCTTCTCAATGCCTTGAAGGATATGTATTTGTATTACAGACCTTAGCTGAGAATAAGCCTGTAAACATCCTGTAATTCAATCAGAGACAATTTCTTAGTCTACCTGCAACTTCTGCATTTTGGGCAAGCTTGTTGAACGCGTTTTGAAACATTTCAAGGCGTTCTCTCAATTTCCTCTGAATTTTTATATAGGCATTGATATCAGCGTTGTCCATCTCTTGTTAAGAAATCTGCAAGAATATTTTCATGAGATTTAATTATCACAATATAAAAAATATAATTTTGACATAAAACTGGACACATTATTAATCTAGTTTTTCAGGTTTTAATTAAATTTTATTTTTTAAGAAAGCATTTACATGTGTGTTATCAATCTTTAAGGTAAATTTCTTTGCTAATAAAATAATGATCATTTGTACTGCATAAAATTCATTCTCGTTGATATGTTATCTTATGACTTATACTTTTGAGAATAGATCACTACAATACCTACATGGTTGTCCTCTTTCCGGTGTGAGCTTTGGTAAAATTGTTGTCCACCAATGATCATTGATATTTGTGTATAATAATATTGTAACGTCCCGAAAATCTGAAGGTCCACGAGAACCACATACATGCAAGTTATTAAATTTTTTTGGTATTTTATTAAATTGTTTTAAAACATTAAATGCATGTTTATTTCATTAATTTGTGTTTAATTATTTTTATGCATTTTATGCATAATTCATGCATGTTAGAATTTAATTAATGAAATTTTATAAGTTCATGCATTAGGGTTTCTAGGTGCATTTCACGCTCGAACGAGGATCGGAGATCGGAGTATTTTCAGAAAAATTATTTTATTAGATGATTAAATTTTTATTTATTAAAATAAGGTGTTTTTAAGGGTATTTTTCAAAAGGAAAATTTTATCGAGCATTTTTACTCGCAGGATTTTATTTTTAACAGAAAGCAAATTTTATTGAATCGAGGGACTTTCTGAGAGTTCGGCTAATATCTTCAAGATCTTTTCAACCCGAAATATTTTTGGGAGTGTGTTTGAATTTAACGGGTCAACTTTTAGGCTCATCGGACTTAAATATCCTTTTAAACCTTTAATTATCAAGGTTAGAGCCCATTAACCTTTTTAATTGCAACCTCATTAAGCCTAATTAAATCCCTTAACATCCTGTAACCCCCCACAGCTAATACACGTCCCTCTCCATTCAGATCCTCTCCCCATTCAGCATTCCCCACCCTCGGTTTCAGAGCTCCACAATTGAAGGCGTCGGTTTCTCTTGTTTTGCAAAAGAAAAGCTTCAACCGGATCTCCCTTTGCATTGTTCTTGTTCTTCAATCGTCAAGGCACGCATTGTATTATTTTTTCTGCATCATACACGTATTTTATATACTGTGGTAGGTGTTCTTGCATTCAAATTTTGATCTCCCATTGTACATGAAAGATTTTCAAATTACATGTAGGTTCCTTGCATTCTCGGTTGTGCTCACGTTTTCTACTGAATTTGTGTGTAAGGGGGCTGCTGTTTGGAATTATCAAAAGCTGTTGATGTCGAGAGGTAGGAGGAATAGTGCCTGGGGTCGAAGTTTGATAGATCTAAGTGTGGTTCTTGAGGGCTGTTCGGTGTAGGTGCATATTGAGGGGGTGGAAGTGGGTTCGATCTAAGTTAGAGAGGACTCGGCTGTGCATGGGCTCGAAACCAGCCATGTTTCAGTCCCTGTAAGGTCTGGTATGAGGTTGAGGGTGAGCCTTAGGTACATGGTCGATGGAGAAGCTCGGTCCGTGGAGACATAACTTGTTCGAGAGGTGGTGCGAGAGGAGCGGTCGGTTCCTACGGTTAGTTGTGCAGTAGCCTTTTTGTTTGGGTTTGGCATAGTTTAGAGAGGTTATTAAGAGCCTAATGGTGATTCTTAAGGGCTGGACATGTGGGAGTATAAGGGAGGACCGTGAGAGTGTAAGGGTAGGGGCCATGTGTAGTTTGATGATTGCACAAAGAGGTGGTGGCCGAGATTTTAATTTAGAACAATAGGCAGTGGCCGAAAGATTTTGGGTTTAAAGACATAATTTAAGTTCTAAATGTTTAAGAATGAAATGTTTAAGTTATGGTTCAAGTTAAGAAATTTTTGGTTAAGTTTGGAGTCGATCCAAGTTAAAAACGGGAACCCGGTCCAAGTTTTAAAAACGAATCGATTAGGTTGTAGTATGAGCTCGAGTTTACGTCTAAGAACGCTTATAAGAATGTTTTGGGACATTTTACGGATTTTGGTAAGGTTTGGGTCAATTTTAGAGGTCCATGGGTGAAATGATAATTTTTGGGTTCCAGGGGCAAAATGGTCATTTTGTACCGGGGGTGAGATTTTAGTCCTGGCAGCGCCCTGAGCACAAATTTATGACATTTTAAATGTTTATGCATCATGTTCATGATTTTTATGGAATTACGATAAATACGTTGCATGCTTGGTTTAAAGGAAAAGTTACGCATATGCATGTTTTTATTAAGTGATGAAAATGATGATATTTTTGAATGATGGAAATTGGTTGTGACTGACGATGTATATGTATACGATGACATGAGATATGATGAGCTGAGGCCCGGGCTCAGTGGGCGGGTAATGCTGTCGCTGATGTCCCCCGCCGCTGGGTACCACGGTTTTTATAGATGGATCCATCGAATAGAGCTGATACGAAAGTCACAACTAATGAACTGAATTCAATTAAAAGAAAATGTTTAAGTTTATAATGACACGATGAGCTGTCTTGACACGTATATGATGATATGAGATGACATGATTTGACACGACATGATTTTACACGACACGTTTACGAACATGATGATATGAGATGACATGCTTTGACACGATATGATTTTACACAACACGTTTACGTTATGATTTTTAAGTTCAAGAAATATATATTGAGTATGATATTTTTCACTGCTGTGTGCTATGTATATGTACTTGTTATTCCTGGTACAGGTGTGTTGAGTCCTTAGACTCACTAGGCGTGTGTGATGCAGGTGAGATTCATGATGAGGAGACTGGAGGTACCGAACTCTGAGTAGGCAGGCCTGGTGCGACGACACAACCCGAGGACCGCATGTTTTCCGCATTATAATTTATGAAATTGAAAGGAAATGAATATTTTTATACATGATGATTTTAAGATTTTTATTCGTTTATGTTTACGTATGATTTTAGATGAATTTAAGTTTTTTTTTTTTTTTTAAAAAAAATATTCCGCACTTTAAAAAAATGAGTAGATGTTTCAAATATATCATCTTCATCTTGAGAGATAATCATTTTTGAAATATTTTTACAAATCTCTTTTAGTTGAGTAAGTCATTTGTGTGTTCTTTTGTTCATATAAATATTGTCTCTTTTTTCAGTAATGGACTAAACACTTTCCTGTTTTTTGCTAGATTTTGAATAAACATCCCAACAAAATTAACAAATCCTAAAAAACTTTGAAGTCATTTCTTTTTTTTTTCCTCCATCCTTTTGGACATCTAAGTCTTCCTATTGTTGATAAACTCTTTGTTCTGGGTTGGACTTCTTGGACAGGGGTTTTCCACACCTGTTACTCGTTATTCTATCACCCTGAAAGGATAATCTTCTTGGCTCCAGTTTAAGACTTTGACTTCTTTGTAAATTCGATTTGTCTTGGATCTGGATATATGTTTTATGTATTAAAAGAAACTCGATTCTTTCTAGATAAATTAACTTAATAACTTTTTCAAATATTTTTGGTATTTCAATAAACTCATTTATAATAAAAATTTTGAATGATGTGTATTGGATAGATCATATAAAATTTGAGGTGATAGAATATGGTCTATTACCTTATTTCATCAGTCTTTTTTCTTTAAAGTTCTGATGCAATACCAAAGCTTTGAAGTTCCCTGAGATTGTTCCCAGTATTGAATCTTGAATGTTACACATTCGTTTATCTCATATAGCAATATCAATGGGTGAATCTATTCTTTTTTAAAAATTAGATTTTATCATAATATGGATTGCTCTGATATAAATCTAAGACATGGTTCGTGCTACTTCTATTTTGAGTTTTTGTAATTCCTCCTTAATTTATTCAGAAGGAATTAATTGTATCTCCATTCTATTTCACGTAATTTCTATTGGATTGTCATTTCTCATCTGGAAACTTTATAGATTAGATGATGATTTTTGTTTCTTATGCCAAGATTTCCTAAGAACTTTTCTACATGTCCTGCATAGAATCCTTGATACTTCTGTATGCTAGGATTTTCTCTCATGATATTTTGGACCATTATTGGATATGGTTGTCTGACTAAAAAAATCAGAAAATTCTTCTTGTGTTTCGTGTCGAAACATCTCGTCTTCAATCAGATTCTGATTTTTTCCTATCAGAATCTTCCTAACTCAAGAATTTTTCTACTTCATATATACTTTCGTATGAAGATATATCCTCAAACTGGTATACTTGAACAAGATTTTGGTCATAAACTGCTTCTTCAATATCCAGGGTAGGACCAAAGCATTTTATTCCTCTTTTTTCATTTTCTGGACATTTGGTCAATATGTTACATCTTGCTTCACTGTCCAGCAATTACAATCTTTAAAACTTTCGTTAGCTCGGGTGTCAGCTCTTCTCAAAGTTTTCTTCGTATGTGTTATTCCTGTGCTTCGAGATATGTTCGATGCTTAGAATGACATTCTACTTCTTGATGGTCCACTTCTTCGCTCATATTTATAAGATTTGTCCTGTTGTCTATACCATACCGTTCTTGGTTTCCAAAAACTTACTTCGCTTCTTCAACTTCTGACATAAAGATGAGATCTAAAGCTTTTCCTTTCTACCTTTGTGACTTACTTTCAATAATTGTTGGAAGATCATTTTCTTTACAACACAAATGAGTACGTTTATTAATACCCCTTAATCGTTTGTAACTCTTTTATAATATTGTCGTATGACACCATTCTGCTACTTTTCTTTTGAGAAAGAGGATCTTCATGTCAAAGTATCTGGATTGTCAGGGGCATATTCCCTAATTAGCATTTATCTCCATGGACTTGACACTTTGACAAAGAAAAGTTGCTTTGCTATTCGACCCCTGAATTCCATCTATATATAGTGAGTAACATAATATATTCATCAAATAAACAAATGTCATGTAATTCAAGAATATACAAAATTTGAGTGTATTCATTTTTCTTCTATGTGTCTTGACCATTGAAATAATATACCTCTATAAATTGTGCTTTAAATAAGTAGTCATTTTTTCGGCTATCTCATTGAGAGATTCTCCGGTTATGACTGACTCTTTGGTTTCTATCGAAGTCATGTCCCGTTCAATTTTCATTGATCCCATAAGATTCATTTCTAAAAGTTTAATAGGTCATTCTACGTTGAGATGAATTGTTCATGTTGCGATTCTCATATTCGATGTCTAACGATCTATGAGATTTTCTCTTTTTTGAAATCTAGTATATGAAGATTAAGCATAACTATATAAGGATATATAGGTTCTAAAAAGATTTTCCATAGGGTGTTTGGTGAAATGAAATTTGATTTCTCCTTAACCTGGTTCTCGTTGGGTGTGCTTCTCCACCAACATGGAAATCTGTTCGGGGTCATCTCATATTTGTATCATGAGATCTCAAACTTTTTCTTGTTGGTTCATGAGAAGATGACTAGGTTATTGTGGTTGTTCATCCTAGTTGTGTTCATCTTTAGATACATCTATGAGATTTGCAAAATATTATGCAAGGTCTTGAAGATCCTCTAGAACAATCCATTCTGAATTTATCATCATATTAATATCTTCTCTGAGACATTTTTAATTAGATCGATAATTTTTTCTTCGTCAGTTAAAGGTTTTGGCATCAGCTTGGTCATCTCTCTTTGATGTAATAAGGACTCCGTAACAAAGAATTGTAGTAACCTTCCTACCGAAGTCCTTTTACTGGAATTTGTTTCTTGTTCTAGAGTTTGGATTCTTGTTTGAATATTCTTTAATGCTACAAGAATTTCTTCTTGTTTTTCAAGGATTTTTTTCTATCTTTTGTGGTACATAAATAACATATTGTCCTAATTTTGTACCTTTTTTTATTTCTCTAAGATCTCCAGAGATTTTGTAGAAATCTGGTATTATTTCCAAGAACTTATTAGACGGAATCATAATTTTACCTTTGGATTTTGATAAGTTCCACTTTGTTTCTAATATCTAACAAATTACATTTTTTAGATTTTCTTGTTTTAAATATTTCAAAATATTGGAATAAATCATGTAAATAATTAATCTCGAACATGAGTTCAGATCCATATTATTTGAAAAAATTCTCCTCCTCAAACATTTAATTACTCGGTAAAAATAATTTAGTAGTTAATGCAATTCTTGCAAAACATACTAATAAGGTAAAAAACACTCGACAAATTTTGGATTATTCTATGTTACACTTGTATCATTTCTCTCCATCCAATGATGTAGTGAAATGTTGGCTCTTTGATCATCAACATATATGTCAATTTTCATAAAAATTTAAGGGACTCACATAATCTAATGATATTGGAATATGAAAAGAATAATATCAAATTCTATTATACAGGATACTAGTTCGAGAAAATATTTGTAAAATGAATCAAACTATTAGCCAAACTCTCAAGAATTGACATGTTGGTTTGTTTCACATCTTTTTTTTAATATGAGAAAGAAAATTACAACTTAAGATGTCGAACTCAAAATATCGTTTTGTTGGGACGGTTTTTGGGACCACTTAATTTTAAGTGGTCCCTCGATAACTAAGTACATTCATGAAATACTGTACATAAAATGAACTTTAAACTCAGCCAAACATGTTTAAATGGCAAAATCACATAACTGATTTAATTATTAAATCCAATATCAACAAAGATTTCAAGAAAAAGAAGTTTCCTACACCCCAATTTGAAATATTGGAAATTAGAAACTTTACCAACACACTAATCTAGACAGCAGGCATCACATATCGCAGCACACAGTATTATCGCAATAAATTAAATAATGCCAATGTTCTGAGGTTTGGTTCTTTCGACCAAGAAACAAGACTTGGTATTGCTCCGAGCTTGGGCCAATTCAAGATATCATACAAGCACAATTCTTATGAATTAGAATCAGGGCCAGCTGGTTTGGAGTTGAGAAGCGGCTGCAAAGCTTTGACGACGATAGTCATATTCGGCCGGAAGTCAGCTTCGTATTGCACACAAAGGGCTGCAACAGCTGCCATCTGATAAAAATCATAAAGATAAGAAATCAAAGAAGATTTCAGATCATAAATCTGTTTCTGATGTATGTAGTACACTAGAGTAAAACCTTTGCAATGGCCTTTGGTGGATAATCATTGTTTAGCTTGGGATCAACACATTGCTTCACTTTATCTTCACTAAGTCTTGGAGTAGCCTGAAGAAAATCAGATTAATAAGTTGTAGTTGTTATAAGATCGATTAGATTGTAAGAGACAAATTTTGTTTAGCTCCAAAAAAGGGGGAAAAAAGACAAACTGTACCCATGTAACGAGACTTTGTTGTCCTTTAGGCATTGTGTGGTCTACTGGTTTTCTCCCAGTCAGAAGTTCTAAGAGAACCACCCCAAAGCTATATACATCGCTTTTCTGAGTTATTTGTCCCGTCATGGCATACCTTTAGCATCATATTATATATCTTAAAACTTCAAGAAAATTCAGTCGTTTCTACTACGGATATTTAAAGATTTGTGACAGCATGAACAGTATACATCTATAGTATTCATGATGAAGGAACAATTCGGTGGTCACTTAACGAAATCTTTTTGGCTTTTCCTGAATTGATCACTCTTCCTATGAACATTAGTTCTTGTTTTCCAGTGATATCTTATTTAGATTCTTCACAACTAGAATTTCTCTTATAAACGAAGTTGTTCTTCAACCACTATTATGCATATAAAAAGCATGTGCTTGGGCTATGTATTAGTATGATATGATTCAGTATTAACTTACTCTGGAGCATGGTAGCCAAACGTTCCGAGGACTCGAGTTGAATGCAGTCGAGCGGCTGTATCTGATGACTGGTTTGTCAAGCAAAAATCAGCAATCTTGGCTACAAAATCATCAAAAAGAAGCACATTGCTGGATCTAACATCACGGTGGACAATTGAAGGCTGGCATTTCTCATGCAGATATTCGATGCCCCTTGCGGCTCCATAAGCAATCTTCACTCTCTGATTCCAGGTCAAAACTGGACCAGGTTCTGCCCCTTGCACCCCTTTCCGACCTGTAACGTAACAGGGCAACGGTTAAATTAATTCTTCATCAAAATCTAGAATAGACATACTTCGACTTACCATGTAAAACATCGTGTAAAGAACCCATTGTGGCATACTCGTATGCCAAGATTCGATTGTTTGCTTCAAGACAGTACCCAAGCAGCCCCGCGAAATGTTCGTTCTTGAGCCTTGAAACCAAGGATAACTGGATGCAACCGATTATTTTAGGCCAAAAATCACCATTGTTGCATCCAAGTGCAAAAGCAGGGAAAAAAATTGAAGTGCTATATTCAAATACCTGAGCTATAAAATCAGATTCGGGCTCTGGTGCTGAAGTGGTATCAAGCTTTTTGATTGCTGCTTGCTGCCCACTTCTTAACTTTGCGTAAAAAACTCGACCATACGAGCCCTCACCAATCAGCGATTTGGTTCCAAAATTGCCAGTCAATCTATTTAGTTCATCCAATGACAGTGCTGGAGTCTCAATAGGTAAAACTTTCTGAGGAGCTCCATTTCTTGCAGCAGAAATTTTTGGCTCTCCTCTCTCGCTACCTTAAAAAATGGAAGCAAAAACAACCGCTACAATGATCAATGATCACAGATTTTCAGAAGATAAGCATGATAAAATTTCATTTAAATCATTATATAAGAATAAGATTGCCGGTAATTCATCATGATATATAAACGAGAAGAGATTAAGAGAGCGTCAAAATGTATACCTCCAGTATTTGTGCCACCGGGATATGGATTTCCGGATTTAGGCGGGGCCGTATATTGGTTTGCCGGAGGACCACTGAAACTTTCTTCTTCTGCACCTCCACAGCACAACATCCTTCAATCTTGGAAGGCACAGCCACACAATTTTGGCCAAACCAAAGACTAGAATCCTTAATTAAAATTTTGCAACTGTCTGAGAATTTTTGCTGCAACAAGAAAATATATGAGATCATCATCAGATATTGTCCTATGCAGATTCAAATAAAAAATTGAAATTAAATAAACCCAATGGACATGGATTTATCAGAAAATAACAGATAATATATTGGTGCCTAAAAATGTTATATCAAAGACTTTCTTGAAAAAAGAATTAAAGCAAAAACAAATATGAATTAACATTCAGAAAATTCTACATGTAATTCAATTGAAGCCCGAGATCCCATAAATGTTCAAGAAATATGAAAACGAAAAACTTACAAAATAAACCAAATTCAGACTTTCAAGAATGAAGAAATGTCTCTGCTTTTTTCTTGAATCTTTTGTGTAGGATAAATTGAAGGCATATGGAAGCTTTGAATCCGATGTTAAGTGTCGCTGGAAACTCGCATGCAGAAGTCATTTTAACCGCTAATAACAACACCCAACCTACTACTTACGTGCATGCCTTAATATTGCACGTCTAATAAATAAATAAACTCATTCATTCAAAAATTCTGTAATATAATTTTATTCTACCCACAATCATTCACAATGATTCTTCAATAAAATTACCATGAATTACTCATTTTTCTTCTCTACGTTTATGCTTTAAGATTGTTCCATCGAATCAACTTGTTGGCGAATCTAAGAAATAATAAGCATATGGATTTCATATAATTATACTTCTTCGTTTTACGACAATTGTTAATGATAGAGTAGATGTCCATTGAGCCAAATTTGTGGTCTGAACTTTATTGACTCTTATGTAAAAATTATCCAATTATGACATTTAACTTTATTTTTATAACAATGCTGTATAGATAAAATCATTGAATATATAATAGGTATCATGAGCTCTGTCTCTCAACGAATATCATTATATCATATATTCTAAGCAGGTTCCTAGTAGAATCAACCGCCTAAAATAAGGATAAAGGTCGCTTGAGCTTGAGACTAGCATCTGTGATGTAACGTCATGTTTCATTGATAAGGGCATGAAGATGTTCATTCATACATATGAGTTATCATATGATTATGTACTAAACAACCTTTTTTCGGACTGTCCAAGTGGTTATCATTTATCGAGCGAAATAATCCGCGGTTATGCTTTTACACCATTAGTCATTTGATTCAGGACAACGTAGAGGCTCTACGTACTAACACGCACTTTGATCCGTTTACCCACTCCATTGAGGGTCATCAAGTGGTGAGGTTGGGTGTAGTTTCAAAATACGTAGGAGCAAATACATTGTACGTAGTCGGGGATTCACCGTTTACCTACGGGTGAAGATATCCTATGTGATCTGATGAGCTAATAGTGCAAGGAATCTCTGGCTAGAGTAAGACGTGCATTATGGAAATGTGTTTCCTCAGTTGCATATATCACGTCGCTGTTATTACTCAATATACATCACATCGTTATAAAATATTCAAATGCAACTCTCGATATACCAATAATTGCATATTCGACCAGGATATATGAGTTGAAGGGACGGTATTGTATGCTAGTCATAACTTAATTTTCTTGCAGATATTATCAATGATACCTAGGGGAACATTGGCCAAGCTACTAGACACTCTTACCATTATCCGATGGGTGCAATCAGACTTGAGTTCTGACATTCATGATCGAGAATTTGATGAAAAGAATGAGGCTAATTAGAGTAAGTTCGAATAAGAATAAATATTATTTTGAATTACAAAAAGTTTTGAACTCATGGCTAGCTGTATCTCTGAACCATTGAAAGTCACACAAGTATCGAATTCTGTGTTTTCGTTGAGATAGTCAAGTTCAAAGAGTTAAATTTGGCGATTGTATTTTGATGGAGATAAAAAAAAAAGCTTATAAAAGTTTATAAATCGATTCTGTATACTGAAATTTGTGGAAGTTAGCTTAACTGCTAATTAAGTGAGGAGAGTGAAATTGTCTATTTTGGTGAAAGAGTTCACAAAAGTGACAGCTGCCTGCCAAAAATGGATAAGTGATAATTTCGATCTTCGAAATTTTCATTTTTCATTATATGAACAAGATTTATACCATCGGTTTATCATGAGTTTACAATTATTTATTTATTAAATTTATAATTCACTAATTAAATAATAACGTTAGTAGTGATGACTATTAGATGTACAAGATTCTCATTGAATATTATATAGGGGTCTAGAATTAAGTAAAAAAATTAAATCATGATTATTTAATTTTCCATATATGTCTATACATGTAAACATTATTTAATTTTCCATATATGCTTTATCAAGAGTTGACTTTACATGATATATTAAATATGGGAATTTTAATTAATTAAAATAGAGAATGACTCCTTATGTGATAAGGAATAAAAGTCTATAAATATTTCATTGAGTACCATATGAAATAATATAAGTTTTGCACGCAACTTTGTTCACCAAATTTTTTCTCTCTCACCTCCCACACAAAAAATTTCGGTGATATCTAAAAATCCAGTCTCAAAGAAAAATTGTTTGAGATCTCTAGTATGATCTAAACAATGAATTCAATATCTGATACGGTGGGTTACATTCATAAAAAAAAGTGATTAAATTAGTTAATTATCTTTTTGACTAAAATTTATAAGAAATTAAAAGATGCTAGAAATATGAGATATTTTAGATAGCCTTTATTTATTGAGAAAGTCTTATTACAATTAGCAATTTTTGACCTATCCTACGGCGGCATTTAATTGTGGTGATTATAATTTTTTAAGACTTCAAGTAAAATGTTTTGTGTATTATCATGTGCTTTTATGCATTCTATATACTTTGTCTTTAAATTATTTTGTGATATTTATGCAACTGCACATTGAAAATATTTATCACTTTTTCAGAAAATATGTCAAATCACATTCTTCTTCTTCTTGCATCGCAAGTTTTGACTGGTAAAAATTTTTCTAAATGGAAAAGCAACATGAATATCCTCTTGATCAATGAAAGTTACCATTTTGTCCTCAAGGAGGATTGTCCTCCAGTGCCTCCAGCTAGTGCTTCAAGGACTGTGTCACAAGCATATAACAATTAGATTGTTGCAAACAACAGTGCACGTTTCTACCTGTTAGCGGCAATGAATGAAGTGCTTTGAGCTAAGCATGAAGCCTTTGAGATTGCTAAAGAGATTATGGAATCTCTACAACAAATGTTTGGACGTCCATCTGAACAAGCACGCTATGAAGCTGTGAAAGCAGTTATGAACTGCAAGATGAAGAACGGGTTTTCAGTTCGTGAGCATGTGTTGAAAATGATTAATCATTTCAATGAGCTGATATCAATGGTGCGAACATTGATGAAAAAACTCAAGTTGGCATGATCCTAGAGACACTTTCTCATGCTTTTCTCCAATTTAGGACAAACTATGTTATGAATCATAGGGCATGTAATATGACAGAACTCTTAAATGAGCTGCAAAGTTATGAATCTTTGATAGATGATAACAATGGCAAGGAAAATGTTGCCGAAGCTAATGTGGTTGTCGGAAAGGCTTCTTCTTCTAAGAATAAAAAGAAGAAAAATGTAGGAAAGTTTAAGGGCAAGAAAAAGATTCAAAAGAAGAATTGGAAGGGTGCTGAACCCAAACCAAAGGGAAAATGTTTCCATTGCAACGTGGATGACCATTGGAAAAGGAACTGTAAGAAGTACCTTGATGAGCTGAAACAAAAGAAGAAACAAGGTAAATTAGATTTACTAGTCATGAAAACATGCTTTGTTGAGAATGATTTCTCAAGCTGGATAATTGATTCAGGAGCGTCTAACCATGTTTTTGTTTCTTTGCAGATGCTAGAGTCGTCCAGGGATCTTGATGAGGGAGCTTTCATGATGAGAGTAGGCAATGGGGAAAGATTATCAGTGACGGCAGTTGGGACAGTGCGACTGTCATTTAAGAATAATAAATATTTGATTTTGAACAATGAATATTTTATTCCTGGTTTCCAACGCAATTGGTTTTCAGTTTCGAAGTTGCATGAACAATTTTTTTATGTTTCTTTTGATATTGATTATGTTTCAATTAATAAGAATGGTATGAATATTTGTTTTGATTATTTTGAGAATGATCTAGTTTTTATTAAGCCAATTTCACATAATTTACTTCAAACTGAAATGTTTAAAGTCATTGAACCAACCCCTAAGAGAAGAAAAATTTCCGATGAAAATAATGATACATATTTGTGGCATTTAAGGCTTGGTCATATCAATGTAGAAAGGATAGAAAGACTAGTAAAGGATGGTCCTTTGAAAGTGTTAAAACTTAGTACTCTATCAGTCTGTGAATCCTGTCTTGAAGAAAAGATTACCAAAAGACAATTTTTGGCAAAAGGGAAAAAGCTAAAACACCTCTAGATATTATACATTCTGATGTATGTGGACCTTTGAATGTCAAAGCAAGAGGAGGTTATGAATATTTCATCACTTTCATTGATATGACTATTCAAGATACGGATATGCATATTTAATGCAAAGAAAGTCCGAAACTTTTGAAAAGTTCAAACAATTCCGTGGTGAAGTAGAAAATCAACTCGGCAAATCAATCAAGACACTTCGATCAGATCGAGGAGGAGAATACATGGATTATGAATTCAAGAACCATTTGATTGAAAATGGAATATTGTCACAGCTCACGGCACCTGGAACACCACAATAAAATGGTGTAGCCGAAAGAAAAAATCGAACTTTGCTCGAAATGATGAGATCAATGTTAAGTTATTCTTCAATGCCTAACTCATTTTGGGGTTATGCACTGGATACAGCAGTATACATTTTGAATATCGTTCCATCTAAGTCAATCCCTAAAACTCCCCTAGAGTTGTGGAATGGCCACAAACCTAGTTTGAGACACATCCGCATGTGGGGGTGTCCTACACATGTGCTAAGGGGAAAGACTGGAATATTGGAACCTCGTTCAGAAGTGTGTATTTTTGTAGGCTATCCCAAGAGGACAAGATAAGGTCTGTTTTATCATGCTACTGAAAACAAAGTGTTTGTATCGACAAATGCTACTTTTCTTGAGCATAAATACATTGCAGATTTCAAACCCAGAAGTAAAGTAGTTCTAGCAGAGTTGTTGGCTGATGAGATTAGCCCCATACCAACAAAAGTTGTTGAAAAAGAAAGGATGGAGACCAATACTCAAGGTCCAACACCCCCGCCTCCACCACGACATAGTGAAAGGAAAATAAGATTGCCTATTCGCTATCGTGAAATAGGTGAAGCACAAGTTGCAGTCACTGATGGAGGTGACGATGATCCATTGACATATAAGCTGGCAATGGTTGATGTTGATCAAGAAAAATGGCAAGAAGCCATGAAACTCGAAATGGAGTCTGTTTACTTGAATTTGGTCAGGATACTTGTAGATCAACCTGAAGGTATTAAGCCTATTGGTAGCAAATGGATCTACAAGAAAAATATAGGGCCCGATGGGAAAGTCGAGATTTTCAAGGCTAGATTAGTGGCGAGGGTTTTACCCAAAAAGAAAGAGTAGACTATGAGGATACTTTCTCTCCAGTTGCCATGCTAAAATCTATCTGGGTTCTCTTATCCATTGCTGCTCATTAT
Organism: Primulina tabacum; assembly: GCF_025594145.1. Classification (NCBI taxonomy): domain Eukaryota; kingdom Viridiplantae; phylum Streptophyta; class Magnoliopsida; order Lamiales; family Gesneriaceae; genus Primulina; species Primulina tabacum. The sequence goes on from NC_134554.1 coordinate 17,033,656, forward strand.
GATTATGAGATATGGCAAATGGACGTTAAGACGGCTTTTCTGAACAGTCATCTTGAGGAAACCATTTATATGGTACAACCAGAAGATTTCGTAGTTAAAGGCCAAGAGCAGAAAGTCTGCCAGCTGCAAAGATCTATTTATGGACTTAAGCAGGATTCTAGATCATGAAACATAAAATTTGATGAAGCTATAAAATCTTATGGTTTTCATCAAAATATAGGTGAACATTGTGTATACAAGAAAATCAAAGGACAAAAGGTGCTCTTCTTAGTTCTTTATGTAGATGATATTTTGCTCATTGAGAATGATGTGAAAATTTTATCTAGCATAAAGAATTGGCTAGCCAGCAAATTCCAAATGAAAAATTTGGGAGAAGCAAGTTACATTCTTGGGATTAAGATTATTCGAGATCGGAAAAATAAACTTGTGGCATTGTCTCAAGCATCATACATTGACAAGGTACTTGTCAGATTTGCGATGCAAAACTCCAAGAAAGGAAACTTGCCTTCTAGACATGGATTTCATCTCTCAAAAGAGCAGTGTCCCAGAATACCGCAAGAAGAATAGACAATGAGACGGATTCCCTATGCATCAGCAGTTGGTAGTCTCATGTATGCAATGTTTGTACAAGACCCGACATATGCTTTGCAGTGGGAGTGGTTACTCGGTATCAGTCAAATACAGGATTATATCATTGGGTAGCAGTGAAGCATATACTCAAATATCTGAGAAGGACTAGAAACTATATGCTAGTATATTCTATTGGGGATTTGATTCCTATTGGATATACAGATTCTGATTTCCAATCAGATAGGGACACTAGAAAGTCTACTTCCGGTGCGGTGTTCACTTTAGGAAATTGTGCCATTATATGGAGGAGTGTTAAGCAAACTTGTGTTGCTGATTCAACTATGGAGGCCGAGTATGTAGCAGCTTGTGAAGCGGCAAAAGAGGCAGTTTGGCTTCGTGAGTTCTTGAGAGATCTGGAAGTTGTTCCAAACCCGCATGAACCAATCAAGCTCTATTGTGATAATGGTGGAGCGGTGGCCAATGCAAAAGAACCTAGAAACCACCACAGAGGAAAGCACATAGAGCGAAAGTTTCACTTGATAAGAGACATTATCAAGAGAGGAGATGTATCAATTCAAAAGATCGCTTCTGCGAACAATGTAGCTGATCCATTTACTAAGACATTGCCTGCTCGAAGTTTTGAACAACATCTTGAAGGGATGGGACTCAAAAACATGTCTCATTTGCTTTAACGGAAAGTGGGAGATTGTTGGGATTTGTGCCCAAAAACAAATGATTTTAATTAATGTGAGAAAAATATTTCAATATCGTTTTTGCATGCATGTTATTTGATGCTTTATAAATATCTGGAATCCCAAGATTATTATTATATGATTTTAAATATTTGTATATAAATGTTATATAGATGAGGATAATATTTAAAATATAATTATCTAAATATGTCCGCAATTAGAAATTAAAGTTGGGATTTTAATTTAAAATTGTTACCGCGGTTCATTTTAGAATGATCTTATCCGGATTATCATTAATGAGATTATTATGAAAACGCTTTATATAATTTGATTATATAGGATTGGAGCATGATTAATTTTGAATCTCTTTAAATTTTCGTATCACATTGAGATTTCAATATTAATCAGTGATGGTCATATATGAGTCAATCTTAATTCTGAGTAATTAATAAACTCCTATTTATGATATTATGTTTTTTGACATATCGAGTAATGACACAAATCATATGGTGTCAAAGTTCTTGGTACATTGGAAATACAATAAAATAAATAGCTAGAAATATTAATATACAAGACGAAATCCATTTATCTCATCTACTATATTAATGTTGAAAATACTTTTAACATTTATAAATATAATCTCATCTACTATATTTTAGAATTGGGTTAGTAGAGAAGTGAACACCACTCAAAATGTATTGCTTTAATCTAACCATGATATAAGATTTATCTTTATTTATGTCGGATGAGAGGGAATCACACACTATTCTAGAATACTACGAAATGCATCAAGGTGAAAAATTAAACATCGTTTTACCTTCCTTATGAGGCCAATAAACAATTATAATTCAATGAACCAAATATACCTCGTAATTGTTTGATGTGTGTTTTACATAATTTTATTAAAAAATTGAATCGAATGTTCATGAATTTGCAAATGAAGATTTATAAAGTGGAGCACGAGACGTAAATGAAGGCAATGACGAAAATCAAAATAGATAGAAAGAAATTGATACATCAGATGACGCTATTTTCAAAGAAAATAATTGTCGAATTTCTGTAGCAACTCAATTTCGGAATGCATCGAGATCAAGACATTAAAAATTTTATTATTATAAATTATGTCTTTTTGTTTTCAACATTTCACATGAGAATTTATATGTTTTAAATTTTATACAATCGCTATATTTTATGCATTAATTGTGCATTAAATAATAATAAATAAATAGATAAATAACAATGAGAAAATACAAGTAAAAAACCTCTCAATTCCAAACAAGAAAAAATGAGGAAAAATAAAATTACAATTAAATTTTTTTTATAGAATATTAATCCATACCGTATTGTAGAATAATATATTTTTTCTTGAAATAACTTTTTATAAAAAATTTGTAAAAACATTTTTATAAACATATCTATAAATTTTTGATAAAAACTTGTGTGAGACGGTTTTATGAGTCGTATTTTGTGAGACTGTTATCTTATTTGAGTCATCCATGAAAAAGTATTACTTTTATGATAATAATAATATTTTTTATTGTGAATATTTGTACGATTAACTCATCTCACAAACAAATATTCGTGAAATCGTGACCTACTCAAAATTTTTATAATAAATTGAAGAGTTCAGGGGATGGGTTTAAAACCCCGGCGCCTAATATTATTACAATTAGTTTATATTTTGGTAATTTGTTTAGTTTTTATGTTATTTAATTAAAAAAAATCCAACAAATATAGTTTTACTATGTTATTCGTTTCCCCGCCTAATATCTCTAAATACGAACTCGGTATACACTAAACAACGGCGACGCCGCGGCCGTTCCACCATGGAAGACGACGACCGGAGGGTAGTAGATCTAGTCAAAGAACTAGTTCATCGCTTACTCTCCAACCCTCTATCACCCGGCAACCTCGCTTCCTCTTCAATCCCCACTCAGGAAGAGTACAATCAAGCCCTAAAGTACTCTCTCCGCATCCTCTCCAGTCGTTTGAATCCCTCCATTGATGCAGACGAATTCTCCGTTGTTGAGTCCATCAAGCGCCGCCTCGCCACTACCGGTAAGTCCTACGAAGCCCTAACTTTTACCGATATGTACTCTAAGTTCTCGTTGAAAAATGGTCCCGGGAGCGTGAAAAATAAGTGGGCTGTACTGTATTTGCTAAATAGAATATCTGAGGATCAGAAATTGAAGAAAAATCAGTTTTCGGATAAAATTGCTAATGGGTTTCTGGATTCTGTGTTTGCTGGCGGGTTGCCAGCGTTGCATGAGAGTGATGTATTGAGTGATCGTCCTGGTAGGTTTGTGAAATCGAGTACGGATTTGGGCGATGGAGGGTTTAATGGCCGTCTTGATCATTTGCGGGGTTTTGGTGAAAACGTGTCGAATTTGAGGGGTTCAAGCAATATTGGGAAATTGGATAAAAGTTGGAGCAAAAAGGATGTTGGCAATTATTCAGATAATATAGTGTGTTCAAATGAAAATGTGAAGCACTCGAGGGGGTTGAGGGATAATACGCGTCATTTTAGAGCTAAGGAGATTGTGGAGAAAGGATGGAATGGAGGGGTATTGATGGTGACAAAGGACCCTGGAAATCTTCGTGAGATGGCATATAGGGAATTTGCAGACTTGATTAAGGAAGAAAATGAGGTTTCCGAAGAGGTATTGGTGAGGGATGTGCTCTATGCATGCCAGGGGATTGACGGGGCATATCTGAAGTTTGATGAAAAGGCCGATGAGTATGTTCTTCCAGAATTTATTAAGGTGCCAAGGGCTACTAGGACAATGGTCCGGAAGCTCTGCGAGCTTGGATGGTTGTTTAGAAAAGTCAACGGGTATATAACAGAGAGTATGGACCGCCTTCCAGCTGAGGATATTGGGACTGTAGGACAAGCATTTTGTGCTGCGTTGCAAGATGAATTGTCAGTGTATTACAAGTTACTGGTTGTGCTTGAAGGGCAGGCAATGAATCCGATTCCTTTAGTTTCTGAAAATGCATGCTCAGGGAACTACCTCTCATTGAGGAGATTGTCAGTTTGGTTTGCTGAACCCATGGTAAAGATGAGGTTAATGGCTATTTTGGTTGATAATTGTAAAGTTCTAAAAGGTGGGGCCATGGCTGGTGCAATTCATTTGCGTGCTCAACATGGTGATCCGCTTGTTAATGATTTCATGAAAAAGCTACTTCGTCAGGTGTGTTCCCCACTCTTTGAAATGGTGAGGAGTTGGGTATTGGAAGGGGAGCTCGAGGATATTTTTTCAGAATTTTTTGTTCTAAGTCAGCCTGTGAAAGCAGATTGTCTCTGGAGGGAAGGTTATCGACTACTTGATTCCATGCTTCCTTCTTTCATATCTCAATCTCTTGCTCAACGTATCTTAAGGACTGGAAAGTCCATCAATTTCCTTCGAGTTTGTTGTGAGGATCGAGTATGGGCTGATGACGCAAAAGAGGCGGCAGCTGCAGCTGGTACCACTACTAGTAGAGGTGATCTTGGATATGGTGAGACTGATGCGCTGGAATCTTTAGTAGCAGAAGCAGCAAAGCGAATAGATAAGCATTTGTTGGATGTTATGTATACACGATATAAGTTCAAAGAACACTGCCTTGCAATCAAGAGATATTTACTTCTTGGCCAAGGTGATTTTGTTCAGTATCTAATGGATATTGTTGGCCCTGAGCTGTCTGAGCCCGCTAACACGATAAGCTCATTCAAGCTTGCCGGATTATTGGAAAGTGCGATTAGATCATCAAATGCGCAGTACGATGATGGTGATATGCTGAATAGTTTAAGAGTTAAAATGATGCCACATAACACGGGGGACAGAGGATGGGATGTGTTTTCATTAGAATATGATGCAAGAGTTCCACTGAACACTGTCTTCACCGAATCTGTTATGTCTAGATATCTCAGAATTTTTAACTTTTTGTGGAAGCTTAGAAGGATAGAGCATGCACTGATTGGCGTTTGGAAAGGCATGAAACCAAACCGTGTTACTTCTCAGTTCTTTTCTAAGTTGCCACGTGCTGTTACCTTGCAGTTGATTTTGACATCAAGGAAGTGCCAAGTTCTCTGGGACGAGATGAATCATTTTGTCACAAATCTTCAGTACTACATAATGTTTGAAGTCCTGGAGGTGTCGTGGTCTAATTTCTCCAAGGAAATGGAAGTATCTAAAGATCTGGATGATCTACTTGGTGCACATGAGAAGTACCTTCACTCAATCATTGAGAAGTCTCTTTTAGGCGAACGATCTCAGAACCTTAACAAGACCCTCTTTACGTTATTTGACCTCATATTGCGATTCCGAAGTCACGCAGATCGACTTTATGAAGGCATAAATGAGTTGCAATCAAGGTATTGTTTTTTATTTGCATCCTTTATTCTCCTACTAAACTGGATGCGCAATGTTTCTTAGTTTTTCTCCCTGCTTTTTGTAATAAATCCAGAACCACAGAGTCTTCCCGCCCATATCGGGACAAAGCCAAATTGCAGAAGCAATCAATTAAAACATCTTCAGAACCCAGTTCTTGGCTTGGTGAAGGCAGGAAAGAACTCACAAGACGAGCTGGGGAATTTCTTAGAAACATGGGGCAAGCTGTTGATGCAACTGCAAATGAATATTCATCACTTTTTGAGGGTTTTATTTCACAATTGCCAATACAACAACATGTCGACTTGAAGTTCCTCATGTTTCGGTTGGACTTCACGGAATTCTACAGCCCGTTGAAATCCAATGCAGGCGGGAAGCTTTTATTATAACATGTGACTAACGGTACTAATTGTCATTGGAATCGCATATGCCCATTCAATCCTCGCTGCTCTAGTTTTGAACGACTTCTGTGTCTAATTCTCCCATATTGGCCAGATTGTGTATATAATTCGTACCTAAGGCCTGCAACATATTTACACATTATACTTCATTTATGTTTATCATTGTTGCCTCTTCCTCTGTCCGGAATGCTTTCTGGGAGGGGGTAATGTGCGGTGGAGCTGAAGGTATGTTGCTATTCTACACTTGTTTGTATTTGATCATAAATAAGCGCCTTTTTTTGGTGTTTTACAAGCTTTCTTTCTTGGTTTTGTAACGTTGCTCCGACTCTGTATTGGAGAGACTAGAGCAACTTGCTCTCTTTTTTCTTATCTCCGGTACATTTCAGGAAGGATTGTTTCAACACGTTCTTGTATTTTTTTAGTAACGAGAAAAGAGTGATTTATTTGTGAGTTTTTGCATCATATTCTGTCTTGTGTGAGTTCAAGTTAAAGTTCTGTCATAGATACAGGAGCAAGAGAATATAAATGTTGATTTTGTCCACTTTCATCACGCTCTGCTAGATGTTTTTCTATGAGATTTGGTTATGTTGGAAGATCGAGGTTTTATACGAGGTGTGTGGTTTGGAGGTGTAAATCAGTAGAGCTATCTGTAAGTCTCACTAGCAGTTCGTTCAAAACTCGAACTAAGCTTGACTTGATCGAGTTTGGGCAGAATTTGAGTAGCTCCAATTGAATTCGTTAAGCTCAGTTATTTCTACTCAAATAACTATGTATTATTAGACAGGGACACCTCAATTCTTGAGATGTCTTACCCAGATTTATAGATTAATATATGAGTATTTATATTGTTTTTATAGAATAATTAATTATGTGTTTATATTTGTACAAGTCTTATTTAACAATGTAATTTTAAAAACTACATGTATTATGAGTATATCAAATATTGATTAATTTATACATATACACTATTATATAGCTTTGGTAGCAATAACTATATTACATATATTCAGATAAATCTTAAAAAAACTACTATATAGAAAGATACCAAATATTTCTGCAATAGGAATAAACTTGTCCCGGATCGCGATGATTATGTGGTTGTCCCAGTAAGATGATACATTAATTGGATCAAATTTTTTTATATTGTAATCTAAAGCCTGATTTCATTGTCTCTCCTTCGTTTAGCCAACAAATTCTTTTATTTCGGCACGTAGAACAAAGACTATAAGCCGATTAAGATTCTAAACCTGTAATGAGCTTGTATATGGGAATGAGTGCAAACGAAGGAAAAAATAGATCCTTCACTTCTTGGTAACAATCCATTAAACATCTAGTATAATTCGGTAAAGAGACTATTTTCAGAAGAATGAGTTTTTTCAAGATTTTATTCAATTGTCATCAACTTCACAAGGTCTTTTCCTATAAATAATGTCACTGCTAACAAAAAATTCTCAAAGAAAGAACACTGAATATCACAAACGTTTTAGAAGAAGGAATAACGTGAGCTCCGCCATTGGGGAAACTTTCATTGCGATTTTCTTGATTTTCTTCATAGCCCCCAGATCCAGTTCCAAAATTTAATAAATTTGCCTTGATTTTTCTTCTCCACACATACAACTGTGGTGCATTCCAATAACATTCTGTGAAAAAGTAGCTGCCATCACCACCAGCTTGAAATGTGACACTATCATCAAGAAAAAGGCCTCTTGTGTATTTTGACCATAAGGTTAAATAATTCAGAAAGTATTAGTGATATTAATGTCTGAAAAAAGTGCCTAACAAACAACAAACCAGGTCACGGTGTTCAAATATTCTTACTGGATCAACTTTTTTCATGAATCACCCTTAAAAATAGAGATTAGAAATGTTACATAAAATATTTGAGACCATGTAAATATTGAGGCTTCACGATTCTTGGGAACTGTTGTTTTCACTACAATGATGAAGAAGAATGTATTCAGCTTTTTTGAAGAGAATTTAACAAAGCCATCAGTACCAAGGACTTGAAAACATGGACTCAGATGTCAAAATGTAAAGAGAAAACCAAAGTAGGATGTGAGAGTATTTGGACCATACTCGGTTATATTCATGGTGGACACTAAATTGGAAAATGGATAGCTACAGTCAAAGTCAGATATCCATTCTACCGCAAAAAGTTACCCAATCAGCTAAACACCAGAATATCAGTAGAAAATATATTTAAGTAATATTAAGTTCGTTTTACAATGTGAGAAATAATGGGTTCGACGGTTTTCCCTCATTAAGATTAATTCACTTCTTATAATAAGCTCATTCATTGAAATATACCTAAATACCACCACCATCACCACCACAGCTGCAATTTTAAATTTTAATAGCCAAATTTCAATAAGTATGAGGAGAAGCGCACAATAATTCGTAAAGATCGGTTCATACACTACCTAACCACAATAACTAAAGAACAAAATAATCTTTAAGGTGAATAAGAGCAGTCGGACATAAAATATTCGAAAAAACTTACATGAATATGAATATTGAGAAAAAGGAAATTCTGGGCAAAGAATGAGGGAGGGATAGTGAATAAATGAAAGCAAATATGAGACGGAGCTCGTTCTTGCTCACATTTCTTGATGCTAATAAAACCCCGGGTACCAAAAACGTCAAGAGTTGCTTTATTATTTTTCCCGTGACCGTATTTGGTGGATAACACACATCAAGCAAAGTTTTTTTTGTTGGGCTTTGGTCGATGAAATGGTGGGAAGCCGAAAAGCAAGGCTCCAAGTCCAAAACAAAAGAAGACAAGAGGAAAACATAGAGAGAAGAAGGAAACAAACCCTCACTGTAAACTACAGTTCGATGTTGTGGTAGAGAGAACGGCCTATCCCACGTGTTATTGTCACTGGTACTGTTGCGTTACCAAGCCAACGGATTAAAATACAAATTTAATGACACCTGGTATGGCATAAAATTGTTGACTTAGATGTATTCTTCGACGAATTAAGAAATCCATCAAAGCCTTTCAATGCATTCCCAAGAATGTTGGTTTCTTGCAAATAGCTTTGTCTCGAGTTCGTATACCTAAGAGCAACACCCACAATACTTGGATTGAAAAACAGTTAAACAAATGCTCCCAAAAAAAGAAAACAAGTACATAAACAGATAAATCACATCTAAACCTTAATTTTCATCAAAAAAAAACCAACACACCTAGAACAAATAAAATTTCGGTAATTAAACTTACCCCGAACAGCGACAAAATCCGAGCAGTGGAGAGAAGAAAGCCGAAACCACGAACAGAAGCAGGAGGAGAACGCAGCCGCGGTGGAGAGGAAAAAGCGGAAACCCCAAACAGAAGCAGGAGAAAAGCAAACTCGAGAAGCAAAGTACGGAGTAGGCACACTTTGTTGCCGGCTCTTCTCTGTTCCGGTGGAGAGAACCAATGCTTCAAAACAAAGGAAGAAAAGGAAAACGAAGAGAGAAGAAGGAAACAAATCGAAATTATAACCCGTAGGTGTGTGTTATGGTGAGAAGAGCCCATCTCACGTGCACGCTTTAATATAAGTAGATATACTTTTATTTTAAAGATATAAAATTTTAGGGATATTTTTGTTAGAATTTAAATTCTAAACTTTTATGTCAATATGCTATTAAGATTATCAAATTTTTCAATCACAAACTCGGATATTTAACATCTACACGAGTTAAGCTCAAATTTGAAATTGATCATTCAATCGAATTCAAACAGAAAATTAAAATCGATTACGGTCGTTTTCGACTCGTGCACCTTCGCTCAAAGTGGTTTCTTGTTTTTGTTTCTTGTTTTTTTCTACCAAATACAGTGTATATCTTGTTTTAAATTTTATGTTTAATAAAATATAACGATCGTTCAAGAGTAGGGTTTCAGGCTTGACTATATTTATAGAACTAGTGAGCGCACACCAAGCATCACTGTTAAAAAAAATGGCCAAAATTGGCGAGGGAGACAAACGATGGATCGTGGAAGACCGCCCCGATGGCGCCAACGTCCACAACTGGCACTGGGCAGAAACCGATTGCCTCGATTGGTCCCGAAATTTCCTCACTAACCTCCTGAGCAACAAAACAATCCTTTCTGGCGACGGAAATCTCTACATCAAAACCAAGGACATCGAAAAACTCGAAGGAGAAGCATACCTTAACGTTCGGAAGGGGAAAATAATACCTGGGTATGAGTTAAATTTGGTTCTCTCGTACGAGGCTGAGGTCAAAGATTCCGACGGTAGTTCTGTGATTTTGAATACTGAGGGTACTGTTGAGGTTCCTTACATAGCCGATGAGAATGCTGGCGAAGATCCGGAGATTAGAATTAGTGTAAAAGATGATGGGCCGATTGGAAAAAGGGTGAAGGAAGCATTTATTGCTCAAGGGAAGCCGTTTGTGTTTGAGAAAATTAGAGATTTTGTCAATGCGATGGCGAAAGGTGGGCCTGCTAAGGATGATTTGGAAGTTAAGAAAGTAACAGTGAAAAAACCAGCTTTTGATTCTGGGTCTGCTGCTGGTTCGAGTAATATTTCGGCTAGTAACAGTGGCTCAAGTGTTAAGGAGAGTAAGAAGAAGCAGGAGAAGAGAAATGAGGGGTTTAAGACAATTACTATGACTGAAAAGTTTAATTGTCGAGCTAAGGATATGTACGAGATTTTAATGGATGAGAATAGGTGGAAAGGTTTTACTCAAAGCAATGCTCGGATAAGTAAGGAGGTGGGAGGGGAGTTTAGTATCTTTGATGGTTCAGTGACGGGGAAAAACGTTGAGTTGCTGGAGGGAAAGTTGATTGTTCAGAACTGGCGATTTGGTAGCTGGCCTGATGGAATCGAATCAACGGTAGAGTATCCGTCTATCTTGAGCTTTGATGTTTTCAAACTCTCTGTTACTACTGCGAATTAGATTTGTATATTATTATGCATATTAAGAATATGTGGCTTTTAGTTTAGGTTGAGTTGCTGAAAGATGGCATCATTCATCCTTTGGTTGAATGGATAACAATTTTCTTTCTTAATTTGCTTGTAAGAAATGGTGATTTTCATGTAGGTGCGGCTGAGCTTTGACGAGCCTGAATCTGGGATGACAGTTGTGAAGCTCACACACACTGATGTACCCGAAGAAGACAGGTAAGTATCTCTGGTTAAACGTTTTTTTTTTTGACGTTATTGGATTAAGTTTCAATTTACTGTCAGAGTTCTTATGTAAATGACTAAGATATTGCAGATATGGCAATTCAACCGTGGTGGAGAATACCGAGAGGGGATGGAGAGATATCATATTCCACAGAATACGGGCAGTTTTTGGGTTTGGAATATGAATGTGCTTCAGGTTTTCATTCTTGTCGAGAATAGAACTTTATAATGTTTGACTCGACTATTTTAAATCATGGATTAAATACGGCAAATTTGACACAAGACCACGACTTGTCTGGGTATCAAGTTAGAGATTTTTCTTCTGTTGCGTTTCTGTTAGTAATTGTGGCTCATGCATCTCTTGTTTGAATTTGTCTGTGTAAGCACTAACAAAAAAATTTGTCTGTTTGAATATGGCTAGTCTTCTGGGAAATGCTACCTTGGGGTCGGTTGGCTTTGTGGGTATTTTTTGCCTTTTAGTGGAGTTAAACTGGCTTCTGCTTCTGATAGATATGATTCAACCAATTCTACTTGGCAAAGCTTATGAATTTCGAGGAAAGAGTTGGTTGGTTCGTTTTCTTCCCCAGTATTCGATCAAAATCCATATATACACTTTGAATATCAACATATATCAGTTTCAAGCGCGTATTTTCCGATCTGACGTGTTCAGATGTAAAAAAAATTGGTTAGGCCAGATCCTATGAGTTTCTTTAAGTAGAACATGGCTAGGTTATCGATATTATGTACAATATACCAAAAACAAAAACAAAAGCTTGTATTTACATGCTGTAATGTTACATAAATGCATACAATATTTGATAATTGTGATATATATTGTTTTTATTTATACAGACTGCTGGATCATTTGTCTCACTTCTTCTATAACAAGCCATGCTTTGTGGCCTCCGATCACCTCCGCTTTCATTTCTCCATCACTCCACAACTGCCAAGCGCCATGCGTTATGATAAATTAACAAAAGAAATGAAGAATTAGCAAATGGCAAGTAACCATGATTTGGGTTATTATAAAACCAAACATTCAATTAGATTTTATATCTCAAACAAAATATAAAATTATGCAATAAAATACTCAGATATCCAAGTATTTTTATATTAAGCAACAATTCAGGTAGATTCCAATATGGTTGATCAAAATAACGTTTTACAAGTTATAGCATACAGCATTATAAATATTTTAATTCTATAGTTTCTGAATTTTGATGTTAAACTATATATATGTGTGTATAACACAATGATTTAGAACTCTAATAATATATGGATAACACAATGATTTAGACCTCTAATAATTTGTAAGACTTGATTTCAAACATTAGATGAAAAACATATGTTTGATCAACTAATGCATAATTTTCGCTTTGATGATACATGATATATCAAGTATTTACATAGAAGTAAGTTTCTTTAGCGATATGTACGAGAAAGTATTTACATAGAAGTATGTTTTTTTTAGTGATATGTACGAGAAGTATTGTCCGCGAGAACATCTCATGGAACGTCACATTGTACATTAAATGATTGGAAGAAGTTCTCGCGAACATTTTGGAACATTTTATACAGCAGTGCGATGAGACGACTGATGTGACGTTATGTCGATGTTCTAGCGAAACATTTAATGCAGCGTGTGGTGATGTTCCACGATATATTTCTACTAACATCTTGAGCGCTCATGAGGCGCACACCTAGGGGTGGGAAAAAATAATGATCGTTTCGGCATACTGCACTTATCGTACCGCAAAATAACGCACATCGAATTTAACGGTATACCGAATATTTCGATATATGAAATTTATATACCGAAATATCGATTTTTTATATATATATTTTAGAAACTATAATTAATGTTGTTGGGCTCACTTACTCTTTCAATTCTTATTTTTTGTGTTGGGCTTTTTAGTTTTTTCGTGATGAGTATAACACAATTGTTTTTAACAATTTTCGGTATAAACGGAATTATACAGATACCGTACCGAAAATTCGGTAGACCGAAATCTTTTGGTAAGAACGATATAGAATTTATGTTATACCGAAATTTCGGTACGGTTTCGGTATTCATTTTCGGTACAATATATGATATTATTTGAAAACATCGGTATATTGTACCAAACGAGGCCTATGCACACCAATAGATGGGCAGCATATCAAACAGCATATCAAACACACACATACACACACAACACGTGAGAAATATATAATTACTGCAAGATATATAACAAACTAGCACCAAATATATGAGATACTTGTGACTGATTAAATGTGAAAACCGGTGAGATAATAAACTAACCTGGATTGTCGGCATTTTCTACACGAAAGGCGCAATGAAAACATACCAATGTGGGTTAGCAACAAACATTAGCCAAAATAAAGATTCATGTGTGTGTGTGTGAGTAAAAACTAAAAATGGACATACCGATATGTTTCCACGCTTGACCAGTGGTTGAGGCACCTTGTTGACGTCCACACAATAAAATTTCACCCTACCATTTCAAGCAAATCCATCTCAAGATATCCATTAAATGTACGAAATTAATGAAAATTCGATTTGGAAAAAATTTGAAGACATAATCGAACAGAACAACTCACTTGTTCTCGTAATCAGCAGCCAATTTCTCCAACTTTGGCTTCAAGTAAATGCATTTTCTACACCAAGCAGCCATCCTGTTATGCTTAAACATGTCAGAAACAATTACTATATATCCCACCATTTTCAGTTTCGTAACATCATGCACCGTTTGATTCGTCAGATAGTTAGTCGTCATAAAATTGATCAAGAAAATAGTGAGAAAATTAGAGATTGACCAATCAACGACAATGGGTTTCGAGGCAAGTTTAGCTTGCTCCAGAATCTGATCAAACTGCTCGCAATCTTGAATGGGCTCCATCTCCAAAGTTTCGGGCTTGAACAATTCTGGCCAGAAAGAATGCGCCTTTAAATCTCTTGTAGCTCTTCCTTTCCACCCGTTGCCGCTCCTACCGAATCCGAACCCGTTTGATTTGGTGAAGATTGAACCAGGTCCGGAGCTCCAGGCGTGAAGCTGCTGGGGTTCCCGTTGGTGGATCTCTCTGTACAGAATGTGTGGATTTGGAGATAATATAGACATGCTCCTGTGTCGTGAAAGAGGAGGGTTCAATCAGGTATAGATAAGATCGATATTTTTTTTTTTTCTAAACATTTTCTTTTCTTCTTTTTATATATTATTCTTTTAAAAAAATGATTTTCTTACGAGAAAAAAATTCGAAATTCTCAACTTCAAAACCTTATCAGGATGATGGACTGCATTTATTATGTTGTCTTCAATGTTATTTAATTTTGAATAGTTATCTTGTGAGATGGTTTCACGAATGAGACGGGTCAACACTACTGATATTCACAATAAAAAGTAATACTCTTAGCAAAAAAATAATATTTTTCATTGATAATCCAAATAAGAGATCCGTCTTACAAAATACGACCTCTGAGACCGTTTCACACAAGTTTTTTCATTTAATTTAATATCCACTTGATAAAATGGAACGCTTTATTATGATTAACGCTGCTTCGTTTCGGCATCAATCAATAACTACAAATTCTATTCTATCAAATTAAAAATGTATTAAAGTAATCATAGAAACATATCAAAGCTTACCGACTATGTTTTCAAAATCGGATTGTATTGGTCGATTCGACCGTGCACCGATGACAAGTTCGGTCCGAAGTAAACCTAAAAACCATTTTAATGGTTAAACCGGTCAAAAAATCCGTCAGGCTAGTCATGCACCGATAAATTGGTCAAAAATGTGTCTAACCGGATCATTTTTTCGATTTTATTTATTTATTTTTTAGGAGACTTTTTTTTTAGAATTTAATTATTTTTTATATTCAAAATCTTAAATTTTATTTTTGTTTATATATGTTATTATTTGGATTACGAGCTTTGTCAAAATATTATTTTAATAAAATAATTAATAATTTTTTGATTAAAAATATGCATATAATTATATTTGATATTTTGATTACATGTATTTTGTTAGATTTTAAACTTTAGTAAATATTTTTTTATTCTTTATATACACATTTAAAATCTTTAGAATTTAAAATATATTATTTATTATATCTGGTTGAACTGGTACGATCAGTTGAACCATTATTTTAAAATAAATCGATTCGATCACTCGCTGGAACAATAAAAACGATACCAGGTAATATAGATTTTTTTTCCGTGTACATAATCGCGCACACTGTGTAATGGGCCTGACTCACATATTGACCTTCGGCCTTGCAATATTTGAGAACAAATTTAGCTCAAAATCTAAAAACCCGCATAAAATTAATTAATAAAAAAAAACAACTGACCAGCCAATGAATTAATTGATTAAAACATTCTAAAATCGAAACAAACCAGAAAATAAAATCCAACCGTTGGCTAGGATTTTTTTTGTAAGGTGCAAAAATTCAAACGATGTAATTTTACTGCATGTAAATCTTAGTGTTATGATTATTTTGTCCGACAGATGCTACAAATAATAAGACCTTCAGTATAGGATGTAAAACAGTAAATTTGTGTTTTATCAGAATTAAATGTTGTGCCAGATGTTACAACATCTCGGACAACATCTATATGCAGCGGAAAATTAACTTTTATAACACAAATTGATTTGAAATAAATAGATGCACAAGATTAAATATGCACAAGTATAAATACTTATGCAGTGCCTTATGGCAAAAATTAATCAATAGAAAAACCAAATCGTTTACAAAAACCTAACACTAGTGATTATGACAAGAATCAATTTCCTCAACAAGTTGAGAAAACAAATGCTTTCTAAAAACAAACAACCAGAATAAAACTAAAACAAGAAAGCAAAAACTTGATCCCGGAAACCACTATCAACTAGATGCAATCTTCAGTCAACATCGTTACGGATGTTGTCTATAGATGTTGGCACCATTCAACTTAACACGGGAATCACCACTCCAAACAGCAACGGCTTCGAGAATAATTTTTCTCTGTAAATCTCTGCAACGTGTGTGTATGTATGGTCGATATTGAAGCGGCGGCTATCAATGAGCTTTTCTTCTTATTTATAGGTGAAGAATCATATCTCCTCAAGAAAACCTAAAATACAAGGAAAGTGAGAGTTTTATTAGGAATAAACTCTTTTTAAACACTAATACCATATCTCTTGAATTAAGATCTCATTATCTAAGGAAGGCAAAATCATATCAAATATTTGCTCAATCAAATTAACAAGGAAAACTCTATTAGGGAAATAAATAAAATATATCATTTAAAATCGAAATCTTATTTCCCTTCATTCTCCCCCTTTTTGCCTTTCTTGGACAAAATGAGATCAAACTCATTTATCCTTGTTAAGATGAAATCAACTCCCCCTGAGTTTTAGATTTTCTCATTTATCCTTGTTAAGATCAAATCAACTCCCCCTGAGTTTTAGATTTTCTCCCCCTGAAAAAAATACTGTTAGTACGGGGTGTTGTTAGAATTGTTGGCAACACTTAAACACAACACCTGCAACAGTTCCATTGACAGTTAGAGATATTAGCCAAGACAAGAATACAAACAGAAATATTAATAGACAATTAAGAGCAGAGATAGAAACATTTAAGCCAACAAAATTTAAACATCATCCTCCTCATCCTCAGTTTCTTCGTCCTCACTGTCCTCTTCCTCTTCATCATCCTTGGTCCTAGACGGACCAGCACCAGTTTGATCATCTCCCCCTTTTTGTCCATGAACGGCCATATCTAACATGACACTGATGGCAGCAGCCAAACTCTCATAGTAGGCCAAGTCGGCCTTAGCCTGGGCAATTTTCTTAAGAGCATGATCGAGATGGGTCTAGGCACCCGCTACGGTAATCTTCACATAACCAGGTTTAGGTGGTCGAGAGGTAGACGCAGAAGATGGTCCAATAGCAGTCGGTGCGTTGGATGAGTCTTTCCATGGAAGGTCAACTTTGCGGTTTCCTTTGAACAGGGCCTTGGCAATTTTGATTGTTTCTCGGAAATCAGACAGACCCTCATCAACATTGCGAACAAACCCTTGAGACACCAGTATCCCATAGATCAGACTGAGAAATGGGAGTTTGGATGACTTTAATCCCCCATCAGCATACTGCATCACAGTGTAAAATACCATACGCCCAAAATTAAGAGTGCCATTGCCAATGGCAAACAGAGTCAGTGCTTGAGATTTGGTAACCACCGTGGTGTTTGTGGACGGCGTCCAATTCCGGGTGGCAACCTTGTGCAGGACAGAGTATAGGGTCGTGAGTTTAGCAGCTGAGACCTTGTGTCGATGGGCAGGGAATTTGCCAATCAATCCACCAGTTAGTACAGAGACTACCTCATCAAGATCTGGTGGAGGGCCTTCAATAACAGATGGTGTGATGTAGTAATCATTAATGATTTGCGGGTCAAAGTTATATATCTTGTTCCGTACAAAAACCTTGCCAAATTTGGCCGATCTTGGATCACTGACCCCCGATGAGAGATTGCCATAGAATTCAGCCACTGCTTTGTGGCAATAGGGCAGTACAGATGAGACGGTAGAGAGCAGACCACGAGTTTTAAGAAACTCGATCAAATTGTTTCGGGAGAAGGCTGCCATATCAGCGTTGCGTTCTTCAACAAACTCCCTGTTGGTATAGAGATCCCAGTTGGAGAGTGACTTCTCAGTATAAAACTTGGAGTTGTAGCTACCGTCTAGATCATACTCGCTAAGATCAGTGTTGTCAAAGGTGTCGGCAACATCGTTGACAGTATCCTCGTCCACTGCCTCGTTTGTTTCAGGGGCTTCATTGACTGCAGCAGGAGTATCAGCAGAATTGCTGGAATCAGTGGACTTTTCAGTTTCTTGGGGAGCAACAGGAGCGACAGGGGCGTCACTTTTCTGATTTTTCAGGTTGGCCATAAATTGGGCCAACGTGATTTCTTCTGCAGTGGAGGGTGAGATCTCTTGTGGAGGAACATGGGTTGTTTGCTCAGTGGTGTTAGTGGCATTGATGAAGGTAGACTTGCCTTCCGTAGGCGGAGGGGCACTCTTCTTGCGGGCCACAAACTCATAATTCGCATCATCAGAGTCATCACCGGAGGTGTCTGCTGGATCAATCAGCGAGGGGCGAGTAGATGGCTGACCCTTGTATCGGAAACGTTTGCCCGGCGTGAGGTCTGGGTTATACCCAGGTTGTCGTTTTGAGCGTCTTTTTGGAGGAGAGGGAGGATCGAAAACCCTAATGATAGGTGGGTTATCAATATCCAAAGGATTACCAGGCTCACCTGGATGAATAATCTCCAGGGGCACTGCGTCTTCAACAGCAAGTATCAAAGGTAGAGGCGATTCCACAATGGGTGTTGTAACAGATGTTGTCGTGCTGGGGGCAACATCATCTGTGTTTCCCATTTCACTTCGAATATCATAGGGGTCAAATCCCTTTCCTGCCATTGATGGTAGATCGAAAATAAATTTACGAACAGGGAGGAAAGTAAAAAAATTTTGAAACAATGAAATATTCCTTCAGAGAAAAATTTCGAGATGCCGCTGTGAAATTTAGAGAACCGATTAAGTAAACAGAGATGAATTAGGCGGTGTAACTCATAGAGATAATAATGAGCGCACAGTACAACGGTAAGAAAATTAGTAACATATTATTCAAAAAGAACAACGGGTAGAAAAATAACCGTTACTGCCTTCAGAGTTTATCGCAATTATTTTGTGCAATATCAGTTCAAAAATTAACTCCAGACATAAAACCCACATCGAATTATAGCTCCACTTACCATCAAGGTGCACATTAATTCGATTTCCTGCGAAGATTGGATTTGTCACAAAACGTCTTTGTTGTAATACAAATAACCTCATTACCCAATTCACACTGTTATGTTTATGCATGACTTATGGATGCCTAAAAACAGAATGGAACATAGATAAAAGCATGAGAGCAAATATGAGATATGTTTACAGATGAAGTGTTGTCACAAATGTTGGCAACATCTCCAGTCAACACCCACAGTTCCTGAAAACAAAATTTGATAATCTTCACACTCAGTGACTTAATAATCTTTTTAACCTAGAAGTGGTAGCTCCCACACTAGAGGAACAGTCTTCATTGGACTCCTCTAGGTAGCTTTTTCCATTTTCTTCTATTTCTGTGTTAATTTTAGAAGGGGTAGCTCCCACACTAAAAGCACAGCCTTCATTGGGCTCTTTTATGTAGCTTTTTCCATCTTTCCTTCTAATCACAGACCCATCACTTGATTTTTCAATTTTACTTCGTTTACTTGTCACATTGGTTAGAGTCAAGTGACCACACTTCAAATCTTTCTGTGACTAAGTTCACATGTAAAGGTGTGAAGTTTGATAACAAGGAATTGTAGGTGCAAAAGAGAATTATGCTACACATGTTCAACACATCATATCACAGTATGAATGCAATGCAGAATGTCTAAGTCCTAGAAATGTATATGCAAATGAGATGTTGTCCGAGATGTTGTAACATCTGAGACAACATCCAAGAATGATTAGGCAGAACACATGCTGAGAGATTTCCGAAGGTTGAAAAATCTCTCAAAATCCAATGCCTTGGTGAATATGTCGGCCAGTTGGTTATTTGTATCAACAAACTCCATTTGGATCAATCCTTTCTCTACAAGATCTCGAATAAAATGATGTCTTATGTCAATGTGCTTTGTTCGAGAGTGTTGTACTGGATTTTTTGAAATGTTAATTGCACTAGAATTATCACAATACACGACTAAGGATTCACTTTTAAGCCCATAATCTTCTATCATTTGATTCATCCATAAAAGTTGGGTGCACGCATTTCCAGCTGCCACATATTCTGATTCAGCAGTGGAAAGAGAAACAAAGTTCTGTTTTCGACTATGCCAAGAAATCAGATTATTGCCAAGATAGAAACACCCCCCAGAATTGCTTTTTCTATCATCTAAATCCCCAGCCCAATCAGCATCAGAAAATCCTACCAGGTTTGAGTTGGTTTCGTGTGTATACCATAATCCTAATTCAATTGTTCCTGCTATGTAACGTAAAATACGTTTAACAGCTTTCAAATGAGAAATTTTAGGATTGGATTGATATCTAGCACATAAGCAAACACTAAACATGATGTCAGGGCGACTGGCAATCAAATATAGGAGGCTACCTATGATGCTACGATATAAGGTGTTGTCAACATTTTCGGCAACATCATCTTTGCACAATTTCTCACTCGATCCGATAGGAGTTTTCATGTGTTTTGGGTTTTTATTTGCAAATTTCTTAATCAAATTCTTAGCATACTTGCTTTGACACAAAAAGATGTCATCATGCATTTGTTTAATTTGCAAACCAAGAAAGAAATTTAGCTCACCAACCATGCTCATTTCAAATGTAGATGACATGCACTTAACGAAATCATCAGCATGCTTTTGAGAGAAAGAACCAAAGATTATATCATCAACATATACTTGACAAATAAGAATCTCACCTTTGGACTTTTGAATAAAAAAAGTTTTGTCTACCTCACCTCGTTTGAAGCCAATTTCGAGTAGATATTCAGTCAATCTCCCATACCATGCACGTGGTGCTTGCTTCAAGCCATAAAGTGCCTTCTTCAACTTGTGTACATGATCCAAATGACGTGGATCATCAAAACCCTTAGGTTGTCTAACATACACTTCCTCACTCAAAATACCATTTAAAAATGCACTTTTAACATCCATTTGAAAAAGTTTGATTTTCATGTAGCATGCAACGGCTAGTAGTAGTCTGACTGACTCAATACGGGCTACAGGAGCAAAGGTCTCATCAAAATCAACCTCCTCAACTTGTGTGTACCCTTGAGCAACCAATCTTGCTTTGTTTCTAATGATGTTTCCAGACTCATCGGTTTTATTTTTGAAAATCCATTTTGTACCAATTATGTTACCATGGTCAGGAGGTGGAACCAAGTCCCACACATCATTTCGAACAAATTGCTCAAGTTCATCATGCATAGCATTAATCCAAAACTCATCTTTCAAAGCTTCGTCAACATTTTTAGGCTCAATATTTGATATAAAACATGAAAATCTAACCTGTGAGTATGTAGAACTCATGCAAATCAGTCCAGCCATTTTTCGGTAATCAATCTTTTCTTTCTTCCGAGTTTGAACATCTCCACGCATGTTTCCAATTATTTGAGATGATGGATGGTTTTTCTGAATTTTGCTTGGAATACACGATCCATCATCTACTGTATCATCATTGCAATGCGGTTCTTCAGATTCAGTGTCTTCAATGTCACATGTTGTGCCAGATGTTGCAACATCTGGGGCAACATCTGCATTTTCCAGTGAGAATGGATTGTCCAGAAGGTCTTCAACGTCATCTTCAGCAGTTTTCCTCTTGAGATCTGCACAATCATCAAACACCACATTAATGGATTCCATAATAGTCCTAGTTCTTAGATTAAACATGCGATATGCTCGACTATTTGTGGCATAGCCCAAAAACAAACACTTGTCGCTCTTTGAATCAAACTTTGCAAGTTGATCCATGTCATTCAAAGTGTAGCAAACACAACCAAAAACATGAAAATATTTAAGGTTAGGCTTCTTTCCCATAATGATTTCATAAGAAGTCATGGTTGAACCACTTCTTAAATAGACTCTATTCGATATATGGCATGCTGTATTAAGGGCTTTAGCCCAAAAACGCTTTGAAATATTCTTTGAGGCTAGCATCACCCTTGCCATTTCTTGCAGAGTCATGTTCTTGCATTCGGCAATGCCATTTTGCTGTGGGGTTTTTGGTGCTGAAAATTCGTGTGAATACCTTTCCTGTCACAGAAGGATGAGAAGGATATGTTTTCAAATTCTTTACCGTGATCAGTTCTAATCCTTCTCACTTTTAAATTGTGGAAGTTTGAGATTCTTGTGAGCAATTGTTTAAACACATCATAAGTGTTCGATTTCTCCCTAATGAAGCTCACCCATGAAAACCGCGAGAAATCATCAACACACACAAAAGAATACTTCTTACCTCCAATGCTTTCTGCTTCCATGGGACCCATAAGATCCATGTGCAGTAATTTCAGATAGCATGTTGTCCCAGATGTTGGCAACACTGGGTGCGACACACGCGTCTGTTTTCCCTTTTGACAATCTCCGCACAAATATGATATTCCAGATGAAAGATTAGGCATACCTCTAACTGCATGGTACTTACTCAAGTTCTTCAAGGTTTTGAAATTTGCATGTCCGAGTTTTTGATGCCAAAGGTCAAGTTCGGTGATTTGCACATGTTTGCACGAAAGTTCCTCACTTATTTGATAGCAATTATCCGAAGACCTTGTACCTGTCATTATGCACTTGTTAGATTCATCAAAAACTTCACAAGTATGTTTATCAAACTTAACAAGCAAATTATCATCACACAGTTGGCTTATGCTTATCAAATTTGAATTCAATCCTTCAACATGAAGCACATTGTGGAGCTTTGGTAGTCCTTCAACTTTCAAAGTACCCTTTCCAACAATTTTTCCCTTAGCTCCCCCTCCATATGTAACTTTGCCACCTTTTTGCTTAACATAATTGGTGAGACATTCTCGTGATCCAGTCATGTGACGGGAGCTTCCACTATCAAAGTACCAATGACCTGCAGTGTTAGTTTTTAACGAGGTATAAACAACTTTACAATGAGTTTTTACCTTTGGGACCCAAATTTGTCTTACTGTAGGTCGATGGTGGGAGGTGTTGTGGAAAGTGTTGGACAACATTCGGGGCAACATCCGACTCGACTTTTGATTCTTGCGTTCATCCCTGAGTTTAAAACAGTAGGGCCTGATATGACCAGGCTTAAAGCAGTAATGACATACATACCTGCGTTTTCTTTTCTTAGCGATTGGTGCAGCAGGTTGTCTTTTTGATGAAGAGATTTTGATTGGTGAATTGGATTGTGGTTGTGGAGATGTATCAGCTTTTCCCTTCACAAAAACCGTAGACTTGGAAGATTCACCTATTTCAAACAAACTGTCTTTGAACCCTAAGCCTTTCTTGTCATCTCTTCCCATCAAAAGTATGGATTCAAGCTTGGATGTGCTTGAATTAAACTTGGACAAGGTTTCAGTTGCCTTTTGAAGTTTTTCTTTGGTCTTACCAAGTTCCAAGTCCTTTTTGCTCAAAATTACTTCAAGTTTGGCAACTACGGCTTTTAGTTCAACGTTCTCCTTCATGAGACTTGAGTTCAACTTGTTTCTTTTGGTCCAATCTTCAAACAGCTCTTCATAAAGCTTTTGCACACTCTCAAGAGTGAGTTATTCATAATCAGCTTCTGATTGATCATCTCCACTCAAATTTCCAGAAGTTGTGGATTTCAAACATGCTGAATTTTTGCAGATGTTGCGGCCAGGTGTGGCAACACCTAAAGGATTCACCTGCAGCCAGCAATTTTCTGTAAATAGTGCAGTCAAGGAGGTTTGACTTTTTTATCAGTGGATTTCTCCTCAGCATCGGATTCTTCATTGCTTAGAGACACATTGTGTGGGGACCCGGACGCTAATCATCTTCTTAATCATCTTTGAGATTTAATTATCAATTAAGATAAACAGTCTAATTTTTTTTTTTTAAAATGCAGAAGGTAATGGAATCAATCTATTATACAAACCAGTATAATAATACAAATCTTGTACAACATGCTTCTAGTTCAAACTAGTCTAAGGTTTAACTACTAAATTTCCAGTATTAAACCAAGTCTACATCCAAGTCCGGAATCACCACTCTAATCTCGATCTCTCATCATCTTCTTGACCCCGATCTTGTCCCACCTATTGTCATGTACACATACAAACAAGACAACAGCCGGATACTCCGGTGAGAATAAATCCCAGTATAAATAATGTATACATGCAGTTGACTGAATTAACATAAAAGCATGAATTATATCTTATTACATGTAGCATAATCAAACAACATGTATCAATACCAGTCTGTAAATAAAACATGAATCGTAATCTACGAAACATAAATCAATACAAATCTGTAAATCAAGTTCTAGTCTCGATATCTAAGACTCGACTCATCTCTCATTCTAATCTAGGGATCTCGGTTTAATTTAGACTTTGGTATGCTGTATCGAATGTCTACAATAGACGTCGATCTACATCTAAGCTCATCGATACACAGAAAGTCTAGAGTCTACGCGGTTCTGACAAAGACTCAGCGGTTCTGCTCTAGCTAGGCTTATCTGCCCTAGACTCAAACTCTGGCTCTGCTATAATTCAATAGACTAAACATATCAATCTGATAATCTGCAAATATCAATGCAATAAAGTAAAGTATGTGATTTTGAGAAACTCAAGTCAAACCTAACTCGAGTTGTGCAATCCCGAATCAACATTTATTTATACCTTTATCTTCTCGATCTGACGAAGACGAAGTCTCGTATTCCAATTTGTCCATATCCAAATCTGATAATGACAATCATATAAATACCATATCAGTATATAACTCAATTCAAGACCTGTTCTGATCAATACTCAAATCGGTATATAATCCGGTCCATATCTGAACAAGGTACAATCTAATTCATATCAATAATATCACGATACAATCGAAATCATTACTGAATGTGATCAATCTAAATCAACTGATGTTTCGACGGCATAACGATACAGTCTTGATAACCCCGTCAATCTCAACATCATAGATATAATATCAGAATTCATAATCAGTATCAATACAATTCATAATCTGAATAATAACACAACTCTGATATAGAATTTCAACTAAATCAACTCTGAAATTCATAATAATTGTATAACAAGTCTATTCTTTAATCTGACTTCAATTATACAATGTCTACTGTAGCAGAAACATCATATCTGATTCGTATTCAATTCTGACAATATCATAAATTCAAATCATGTCTAAACGTAACAAAACTTACTTCCAGTTGTAGCCTGCGTTGATAGGAACACAGTACTGAAGTCGGATTACAATTCAGACGGGCGGATCTTTCACAAAAGGCGTAAGGATTTTTGGCAAACTTCCTCGACCCTTTTCTCGTTTCTTTTCTGATTCTGAAGAATTTCGTACGTTTTGTATATATATATATATATATACACATTCACGCATGTAAAGCAAATGGCTCATCCTACATGCAACACGTCTCGCGCATATGCGCGACATCAACTGGCGCATATGCGCGAGACCTTAAGTCTCGGCGCGTGTCTTCCCAACTGCTGGCGCATATGCGCGACACATTTCCGCGCATATGCGCCCAACTCTCTGGACTCGGCTTCTCGGCAGCTCACGCATATGCGCGACTCATCTCCGCGCATATGCGCGAGGTCCTCTGGACTTCACTTGTACAGGATCGCGCATATGCGCGACTCACTTCGCTCATATGCGCGAGGTCCTCTGCCCATGTCGCGCATATGCGCGCATCTGTGCCGCGCATATGCGCGAGGGCTACTGTTCCTCGCACATTTTCATGCATTATCTCGTCTTTCCCGGTCCGATCCTTTCCGTCTATAATCATATCAATTATCCCCAAATCATTTCGGATTATCATAATCAAAATCTCGGGCATTACATTTCTCCCCCCCTAAAATATGATTTCGTCCTCGAAATCACAGGCAATCAAATCAGATATAGAAGGAATGTATAATAGAGGTTACTTCAGAAAATTCATTCTATTAAACCGTTCTGATCAAATTACTTGCAATTACTGGCTATACAACATCCGTATATACCAATCAACAGCTCATATCAAATCAATATCATCAGCTGTTATCAAATTCAATCTCAAATGTCACCGTAATATCATTCCCATTCAGCGGAAATCTGCAGTACTCACTGTACAATGTCTTATCTGTGGCTATCTCAATACTCGTTTGATTGCTATCATTATACAGTAATTCATAAAGTGACAAGACATCAGATCACTAGTGCTAAAATCCAGCACTACCGTTCCTGGATATCTTCCAGTATCTAGATAGTTCACTCCAACTATCCATCAATCTATAAACCATAGATAAAATCATGATATACATTCTGCCAAAAGCACAAAATCAAGCAAAATCATAATCCGATATACTCTACTTCGGCATTCTAGTTATTCTGACCACTTTTCTGACATCGATCTGTGTCATTTGGTCATGTTTGTACGTTATCTGGTACAAACTAATAGATATAGATTGAACAATCTGTCAATCACAATCATATTACATCTCAATCTGGAAAGTATTGCAGTGATCTCATTACGAAATTCATCGAAATATATACTCCCCATATCTAGTCAGAAATATACAAATTTTGTAATAATCCTTCTGATTTCTATCTTTCTATCTTCATTTATTGGCAATTTAGACATTGTAGTACAATTCTGCCAACATTTCAGTATAATTCTATCATAACTGATTTAATCTGTCTATATCAAAACTATCTGTTCGAATATCATACATTTACAGTCACCAACTGAAAACTGAATCCACTACTGTGTGTTTCTGATACTATCTGTCATTTCAGATTCGAGCTATTTGATACAAACAATTCAGTTAATAATATAAATTAAAGAAAAATACCTACCTGGTATTCGGTTCTGACTATCGCTATCAAATTCTGTTGTACAATTCTGAAACATTTGACATCACAAGATAATCATTCTCATACAATAAAAATCACATATCTGTCACTCGGATCGATGTTCTGCTCTGATTATCGAATTTAAGTTCTGAACATTCTGATTAAATCTCTGAACTGCCGTAATTCTTGAATTCAGTTCTGATTCGGTTTGAATAATCTATACCAAACACTGACTCAGAATAACCGTACTATCAAATCAGATTCGGAATATCACTAATCTATACTGATCTAGAAGCTAACAATTCTCAAGCAGTTCAAAACATACTCAGATATATAATCTGCCTACTCTGACAAACTAAATTCTCTGATATTTCTGATATCGGTATCGTTCTCAGTCACTGATCACAATTTTAACTGTGTCAAGAACAATCGGTATACTAACTTCAGATATCACTCTGAATACAATTTGTTTCAAGCAGAATTCATATCTGAAAATTTCTGTATACAATAATCACATTTCTCCGAATATCCCATTCAATCTTCAGTTATTCGATTCAATCAATCAGATGCTGCGAATATATCAAAATATCATAGATACAACGAGCATGAAATCATCAGAATATCTCTGAACATACTGAAATATGCCAAAGAAAAACACTAAATCAACTGTAACTCCTGGTCAGTATTCTTCTACGGATCTTTTAATTCTTTCAATTCATTCAGTGTCATTCTGGACATTCAATATCATTCTGTACTGAATTCTAAAACAATAAATAGTACCTGGTATCAATTCAATTATGAAATCTATCTTTCTGATATAAAGTAAATC
This sequence comes from Primulina tabacum, assembly GCF_025594145.1. Classification (NCBI taxonomy): domain Eukaryota; kingdom Viridiplantae; phylum Streptophyta; class Magnoliopsida; order Lamiales; family Gesneriaceae; genus Primulina; species Primulina tabacum. The sequence continues at coordinate 17,061,230 of NC_134554.1, forward strand.
TGAAATCTTATCTGGCAATTATCAGCCAACTCGTATATCATTGGCAAATCTGTCAATGTTAGGCTCGATTTCAGTACATCTACTGAATACATAAGGATGCCATCTGTTCCTTTCTGTATCGATCGAGTCATAGACAACACATAGATATCAAAGGAATTCTAAATCTAGAATCCTTACCGTGAAATCTCTACTCATCAGCCATATCTGGTCTGAATCTTATAATCTCCCGAAAGGAATCTATAATAGTTTTGTACTTGTTCAGCATATTAATATCAATAACGCAATCAAATCAGAAAACACAAGTACATCATAATTCAACTCGATTTCATTCTCCTCTTACTGTAGTATACGCTATTTCACAGAAATATCTGATGTTAACATTTCCCCCAAAAGATAAAAAATAAATACTACAGTACAATCAGACTCAACAGATACCGCATATCTCAATGCAACTCAGTCAAAGATAATCGTAGGGAATGCATTAGTATATATCAATACCTATGCAATATAATCACAAAAGAACAATACATGCCACTCTATCCTCAGGTGTGTCCTATGTCTGTTCCTCGGTCTTCTGCTCCCTAAAATTTTCGGGAACTTCTCTGAGGACAAACTCTAGCAAAGTGTCCAGGCTGTCTACAAATATGGAAACTACCAGTCACTCCCTGGCATTGCTCTGTGGAATGTCTCCCTCCGCAAATCCTGCAATACACTCCAGTATAACTTGGGCTGGAACCACTGGAGCTAGTTGAACAGCTCAGTCCGCTCCTTAACTTCTTGAATGGTTTCTTTCGAGCTTTCAGCAAATCTTGCTTTATACTCGTGCTGCCGCGATCAAATCGGAGAGGGGATTGCTGTGTCTGGGGTTGCATCGCACACACCCTTTTTAGTTGTCTAATCAGACTCGCCTCCGCTCTCTTCGCTTTACTCAAGGCATCAGCAAAATGATAAGGTCGCTGCATATTCATCAATGCAACTATCTCCGAGTTCAATCCTCTGATGAACTGATCCGCTACAGCTTCATCATTCCCAATTATATTAGGAGCAAAACGCAGTAGAGTAGAGAATTTAGCAACATATTCTTCAATATTCAGTTGACCTTGTCTCAAATTCTCAAACTCTGCTTTCTTGTCCTCTCGGTACGAAACTGAGAAAAATCTTCGATAAAATTCAGTTCTGAATATTTCCCGCGAAATCAATGTACCTCTCTGTTCTAGCATTCTTTTACTTGTAATCCACCAACTTTTGGCCGTCTCTCGTAACTGGTGGAATATCAGTTTAATTCTCTGCTCATCTGAATAATCAAGTAAATCAAACAGTATTTCTATGTCATCAAACCAGTTCTCACAATCTTCAGACGTCTCGATACCACTCAGGATTGGCAGCTGAAATACTTGAAATTCTTTCAACTGTATTTCTATCTGAGTTTCTGATACATCTATCTGTTCAGTCGAAGTACTACCTCTTTCTGGAATTCTCCGTGGAGGTATATCTGCTTATCAAAACATTAGTACTCAAATACTACAAATCTGTTCCAAATCTTTTTCTGATCATCTTACTGCTGATCATGAATCAGATCTGATTCATACTCAATAATACATAATACCAACTTAAATCAGATAATCAGGTAACCATGTATTTCAAAGCAGTAAAGCATAATGTCATGCTAGCACACACAATGTAAGTCAACATTAAAATAAATCTCATGCTAGCAATCACATGCAAGGAAAGAAAACTCAATCTACCCCGCTCATTCTCTTCTATCTCAGTCTAAAGGATCTATCGCTCTGATACCACATGTTGTGGGGACCCGGACGCTAATCATCTTCGGAATTTAATTATCAATTAAGATAAACAGGGTCTAAAATTTTTTTTTTTAAAATGCAGAAGGTAATGGAATCAATCTATTATACAAACCAGTATAATAATACAAATCTTGTACAACATGCTTCTAGTTCAAACTAGTCTAAGGTTTAACTACTAAATTTCCAGTATTAAACCAAGTCTACATCCAAGTCCGGAATCACCACTCTAATCTCGATCTCTCATCATCTTCTTGACCCCGATCTTGTCCCACCTGTTGTCATGCACACATACAAACAAGACAACAGCCGGATACTCCGGTGAGAATAAATCCCAGTATAAATAATGTATACATGCAGTTAACTGAATTAACATAAAAGTCACCGGACAGTCGGACCTTCGCCGGACCGCCACCGCACAGACGTCGCCGGACCTTCGTCGGACCGCCATCGCCGTCACCGGACCGCCGACTCACCGCCATCGCCGGACCACCGCCGGACTGCCGGACCGCCGCCGCCGGAGTGGAAGAACAAAAAAAAAGAGGAAGGACAATTTTGTCCTTTCATAAAAAATTTCAAAATTATCATATGCTTAAAAATCTTACTAAACATATTATCATATATTACATTTCTACGACAATAATTTTCTTTATTATTTACATAATAATCATTAGTTTATTTTATCCCGCAACCAAAAGCAGCCAAAGTTTAAATTTTAATCCCTACACTAAACTTACAAAATTTCTATTTTCAGAATTTATAATTTTTTATGCAAAATTTATATCACAATGTTTAATGGTATAATACTGTATAAATATCAATGTTTGTATATCTATAATAAATAATCAGTTTATTAATTTTAAATTATGTTTAAAGTAATCAAACAATTTAGATTGTCAGAAATAATGTTCATCGCATCCAACATGTATCGAAAGTTTAATTTTTTTATTATATAAAATACTTGGATGCTCGTATGGATCATATAATGCAATAAACAACTATTCATAAGGTGTTTTATATTTTACCTCCAAGCTAATCACACGGGTATGGCTCCAAATATTTCGAATGTTTGTAGTGGAGATGATTATTCTTGTATATTACTACTATGAACGGAATTAAGGGTTTTCAAATTTTGTATGTCGAATGTTGAAAGGAATATTGTATTCCGAATTCATTTTAGATATTATTTTGATTTTGCACTTCTAGACAAATTTAATAAATTTATTTTTTCCAAGGTTTATTATATCCTATCATTAGGAATGATTCAATTTAGTTGGAAAATTATCTATAAGATATAAGGTATGGTATTTAAATTGGAGTTTGATTCCTATTAAACTCTAGTTTCCTTGTTTATAGGTGTGAAGGATCCATGAAGATCTAGGTCAAAGAAGAGACTATATATACAAGGGTCTATTATCAATATTTGAGAGAAACATATACCTTGATGGCCGCAGGAGTTTTGCTCGTGAAGACTTGCATACAAAGCACGGGGGTTCGTCAGTCAAGTGACCGTGTTGCCAATTGGTGTTACCAACACTCAAGAACAACACTGACGCAGAGTGTTGATCGAAGAGTGAATTCATTTGGTTTTAAGCAATACGTGTTTGGTTTATGCATCTAGTTTTTATGTGGTTTATTTTGATGCGTTTTTAATTCCTTGGAGTGTCAATGAAATTGATTTTGTTTTCTCACTATGATTGTTTTGGTGTAAACGATTTACATAATTTTCCTAGTGAATTTTTTGCCATGAGGCATCACACAAGTATTTGTACTTGTGCATAATTGAAATTCAAGTATTCATTTGTTGAAGTTACGTCCATGTTAAATAATAAATTTCCGCTGCTGTGTTGTGTGTCGTGTTGACAACACCGAGCACAACACACAATTCTAATATACCAGTTTTAATATTTATTTCCTGTTAATCTATGCGCAATAATTCTTTCAAGTGGTATCAGAGCCTTCACTTGATACACTAAGTGACTGATTCTGGTTTATTGTTGTTTTACAGGAAATACACTGATAGCTGAGTGGATCCACTAGCGACTAACACCACTTTTAGACCATCAGTCTTGGATGGTTCGAACTATGCTCTCTGGAAATTCAAGATGAGGATATACATCAAATCTATCGAAGAAAGGGCATGGCAATGAGTCTTAGATGGTTGGTCTCCACCAAAGATAGTTGATGATGATGGAGATAGTCGAAGCAAACCAGAGAGTTCCTGGTCCAATGATGAAGTTCAAACCTCAAACTTCAACTCAAAGGCGCTAAATGCTATATTCACCTCTGTAGATGTCAACATGTTCAGTCTCATCACCAACTGCATTTCTGCCAAAGAAGCTTGGGATATTCTTCAAAAGCACTGCGAAGGATCTGAAAGTGTTCGCAGAACCAAACTCAGGATGTTGACCTCTAAATTTGAAAGCTTAAGGATGGTGGAAAACTAGACTATTGTGGAATATGATCGGAGATTGCGTGAGATAGCAAATGAGGCCTTTAGTCTCGGTGATCCTATGTCAAACGAAAGACTGGTTAGCAAAGTCCTGAGATCTCTTCCTGAGCGTTTTAATATCAAAATCTGTGCTATTGACGAATCCAACAACAGCTCTACACTCAATCTGGAAGACCTAATTAGCTCTCTCAGAACATTTGAGATGAATCTAGACCTACAGAAAAGAAATACGGGGAAGGCTATTGCCTTACAAACTACTGATGATTCTGTGAATAGTCTAATTCAGGAGGCAAAGGACTCTGATCTTGGCGAGGAATCAATCTCCTTAATCACAAAAAAATTTGGTGACTACCTAAAAAGAATGAGAGATAAGAAGAAGATTGTATCAACATCAAGACCACAGTTTGTTCCTTATGAAAGAAATAAAATAACTGCATCAACACAAGGGAATTTCAGATCGAGAAATGATTCATCAGCTCGAACAGAAACAAAGAAACTTGATTCAGTACAATGTAGAGAATGCTCTGGATTTGGTCATTACGCAAATGAGTGCACAAATCGGCTTCGCAAAAACAAAAATATGGCAGCTACACTGAGTGATGAGGACCCTGAAGATGATTTTGAAACCAAGGAAGGAGATGATTGCACCTCTTTATCTGCCGTCCAGGATAAAACCTACAAACTGCAGGTCAATCCCTTTGGTGTTGCCACTGGTGTTGCAACACCAGGGCGCAACACTGTGTCAGAATCACTGTGTCTCAATGCTAACTCTCTCGAAATTTCAGAAGCTGACAAAATTTAGGAATCTGACCAAGAAGAGCTTACTATGGAAATTGTCCAAATGATGTATGAAGAACTTTATGATGACTGGCTCAAAAGAAATAAGGCAAACTCATTACTTTCAAAAGAAAACACTGAGTTGAAGAGCAACTTGTCTCGTCTAGAAGTTTTGCTGAGTAGGAAGGATCTTGAACTGTGTAAAGTCAAAGATGATTTTGAGAAAGCATCAAAAACTCTTGCCAAATTCAATACAAGCTCATCAAAACTTGACACAGTACTGACTATGGGAAAGGACAGCAGATCTGGCCTTGGTTATGTTGCAAGTATGTATGAACATGGTGAGTCGTCTAACTCCATTTCAAGGACCACAGTATTTGTGAAGAGTGCAGGAGTCGATGCTGTCACTAAAATAGAAAATCCACCCATGAAAACTGTACAAAGCTCAAAGTTGGTCTCTGAACAGATGCTGAAAACATCCAATTCAGGTTCCTCACCGCCAAAAAGTCACTCCTCGGCAAAGATGGCTCAAGACAAGAAGCATGTATCAATCTCAAATCCCAAGCAGCGAAAGCATAATTTCATCTGTCACTACTTTCGTAAGACTGGGCACATCAAACCTTTCTGCTACAAACTCAGAACTGACTATCTCAGGTGGCATTCAAATCAGGTGTTGCATAAGGTGTTGTCCAACACCACATCCAAAATTTCTTCCACTAAGAAAATTTGGGTACCAAAAACTGTTATACAATGCAATGTCATTTATACATCGCTGAAAACTAACATTGCAGGAGCATGGTACTTTGACAGTGGGTGTTCCCGTCACATGACAGGTTCTAAAGAACACCTCATTGATTATTCTGAACTAAAAAGTGGACGTGTAACTTATGGAGGTGGTGCCAAAGGGAGAATTGTAGGCAAAGGAACCCTGAATGTTGATGGGCTTCCCATGCTTCACAATGTCCTATATGTTGAAGGACTTAACTCGAATTTAATAAGCAAAGTCAAATTTGTGACGATGACTTACATGTTAGGTTCAACAAGAATAATTGTGAAGTTTTTAATGATGCAAATGTTTGTGTTATGACAGGAACACGGTCTGCTGATAATTGCTATCTTGTGGGAGATAGTAATGATTGTTGAAGTGCCAAGGTAAGCAATCTGGATCTATGGCATCAAAAACTGGGTCATGTGAGCTTCAAGACCTTGAAAAATCTCTGTAAGTATGAAGCTGTGAGAGGTATGCCTAATTTGTGTTCAGATAATGCATATATTTGTGGATCATGTCAAAAAGGTAAACAAACCCATGTTGCACACCCGGTGTTGCAACACTTTGGGACAACACGGTGTCTTGAACTTCTACACATGGATCTAATGGGTCCAATGGATGTTGAAAGCTTGGGAGGTAAGAAATACTCACTCGTTTGTGTTGATGATTTTTCTCGTTTCACTTGGGTAAGTTTTATAAGAGAAAAATCGGATACGTTTGATGTCTTCAAGAAACTGCATGCAAGAATAACCAACTTGCATGATGAGAGAGTTGTTAGAATACGAACTGATCATGAGAAAGAATTTGAAAATTCTCTCTTTACTTCCCTATGTTAAAAGAAAGGAATCTCTCATGAATTTTCTGCTCCTAAAACTCCCCAACAAAATGGTATAGCCGAAAGGAAGAATCAAACTCTTCAAGAAATGGCACGAGTCATGCTGAGCTCAAAGAATGTGTCTAAAAGGTTTTGGGCTGAAGCCTTGAACACAGCTTGTCACATTTCTAACTGTGTGTTTCTAAGAAGTGGATCACTACGACCTCCTATGAAATTATCACGGGGAGGAAACCAAACCTCAAATACTTTCATGTTTTCGGATGTATTTGCCACGTCCTAAATGATCGAGAACATCTCGCAAAATTCGATTCCAAAAGTGATAAGTGCCTATTTCTCGGTTATTCAATGAATAGTCGGCCTTATCGTGTGTTTAACTTAAGAACAAGAACTACCATTGAATCTATTAATGTCGTTTTTGATGATCTTGCAGGACTAACAGGAAAATCTAAAGAGGATGATAATGAGGGACTGTTGGATTCAAGTGAGCCATCAACCAGCATTGGTGTTGAGGTTAGTGTTGAGACCAATGAAGCAACACCATGTACAACACCGCCACTAAACAGAACTGAAGCCATGGAAAATTAAAACGACGACGATGATGAAGTAATACACAATGAAGGAAGAGATATTCCCAGCAAAATTCAAAAGAATCACCCATCGTCACAAATTATTGGTGAAATACATGAGGATGTGCAAACAAGGAAAAAGGAGAAGGTTGACTACCGGAAAATGATCGGATTAGCGTGTATGAACTCCACATTCGCCCAGGTAAGCCACTCATGCTTTGTGTCTTCAATTGAACCTAAAAATGTGAATAAGGCTCTAACGGATGAATTTTGGGTTAATGCCATGCATGAAGAACTAGAACAATTTGTCCGCAATGATGTGTGGGACTTAGTTCCTAGACCTTCGAACATCAATGTTATTGGATCAAAATGGATATTCAAAAATAAAACAGATGAATCCGGTAACATTATTCGAAATAAGGCACGATTGGTAGCTCAAGGGTATACACTGGTTGAGGGGGTGGATTTTGATGAAACCTTCGCACTTGTGGCACGAATGGAGTCTGTCCGATTGTTACTTGCTGTTGCATGTCATATGCATATTAAATTGTATTAAATGGATGTGAAAAGTGCTTTCTTGAATGGCATTTTAAATGAAGAAGCCTATGTCTGTCAACCTAAGGGATTTGAAGATCCTCACCACATGGACCATGTCTACAAACTGAAAAAGGCCCTGTATGGACTGAAACAGGCTCCACGGGCTTGGTACGACATGTTAGCTGACTATCTGATAGACCTGAGGTTCAAACGAGGTGAGGTTGACAAAACCCTTTTCATTCAACAACTAAATAATGATATTTTGATTTGTCAAGTATATGTTGATGACATTGTTTTCGGTGCCTCATCCCAAATACTTGTGAGTAAGTTTGTGGACTGCATGACGTCTCAATTCGAAATGAGCATGGTAGGAGAACTAAATTTCTTTATGGATTACAAGTTAAGCAATTGCATGATGGTATATTCTTGTGTCAGTCCAAGTATGCAAAAAATCTGATCAAAAAGTTCTCTACTGACAGCTTAAAACATGTGAGAACACCTATGGGGTCGAGTGACAAGTTATCTAAGGATGGTGTTGCCGAGGGTGTTGACAACACCATTATCGTAGCATAATTGGGAGTCTTCTGTACTTGACTGCTACTAGACCCGATATTATGTTCAGTGTGTGCTTATGTGCTAGGTACCAAACAGATCCAAAAATTTCGCACCTTAAAGCTGTGAAACGTATACTAAGATACATTGCAGGTACACTAGAATTTGGTTTGTGGTACACTCATGACACAAACACAAACTTGGTAGGTTTCTCTGACTCTGATTGGGCAGGTGATTTAGATGATAGGAAAAGAATCTCGGGAGGGTATTTTTATTTAGGAAATAATCTTGTATCATGGGCTAGCAAGAAACAAAACTGTGTTTCCCTGTCCAAAGCTGAATCTGAATATGTGGCAGCTGCCAATTGTTGCTCTCAACTTATGTGGATGAATCAAATGATCAATGATTATGGGTTTCATAGTGACATAATGATTGTGTATTGTGACAACTCTAGTGCCATAGACATTTCTATGAACCCTGTTCAACACTCTCGAACTAAACACATAGATATAAGACATCATTTTATTCGAGACTTGGTTGAAAAAGGTATTATATGATTGGAGTTTGTCAGGACTGAAAACCAGCTGGCCGATATTTTCACGAAACCTTTGGATTTTGAGAGATTTTCGAATCTTCGGAAATCTCTCAGCATGTGTGTACTTTAAAAACATTTGTTCAGTGTTGTCCATGGTGTTGCCAACACCAGGGACAACATCCGTTTGTGCATGACTATTACTAGGATATTAGGCATACTGCATATTCATAATCATCCTATTTATTTGTGCAATGACTGAACAATGAAGGCAAATTTCCGAAAGACACTCTCTGAGTGATCATACTTCCAATAGAATGATGAGGAGTAAATTATGCTCACTCCAAGGCATTGAGTAGTTGAGGATGTTCATGTAAATCGTGATCTTGTCAAATGTGAAAAAGTGACTTTGGAAAATGTGAGCATAAGGAGAAAAACAGAAAAGAGGAAAATAAAAAAAAATTGTTAGAAGAAAATGGAAAAAGCTACCTAGCGAAGTCCATTGAAGACCGTTTTTCTAGTGTGAGAGCTACCACTTCTAAGTAAAAATAATAATGGAAAAAGCTACCTAGATGAGTCATTTGAAGACCGTTCTTCTATAGTGGGAGCTACCATTTCTGAATCAAAAGGAAATTTTATGGAAGTTTGAATGAAACTCATTGGTGTTGCCAGAAGTGTTGCCAACACCAAGTTCAGACACTGCACAAAGTTATACACTGCCTAACATTTTATGAGAAATCATCATATTATAGGCATATGTAAGTCATGCATATTGTTCTTTTTGTTTCGTGAACTCATCATATTCAGTGACATATCAGTGACGATTGATGGAAAATTTAATTGACCATGTTGAAAAGAAGTGACGTCTTATGGATATGGGGTGAACTCGAAGTGGTTTTGCTCAGGCTGGTCTTTGATGTTACTGTGATTTGAATTGTCCTTTGCCGTTGGATATAAGGAGTAAAAGTGCAATTTAGTAAGATAATTTCGAAAATGGTAAACGTTGAGTCGGAAATTTTTACCGTTACTGTGCAACGTTCCAAAATTGAAATTATTTGTTACCGTTGATGTGAGGGTTTTTATACCAACCTAATTGAATTCTGATCAATTTCGTTTTTGCTCTTTTCTTTCAGATTTATCAAATTTGATCATTGCTTCCTGTTTCATCCCTTAACTGTGAAAATTGCCCTTCTCAATTTACTGTCTCACTCTCACTCTTTGTAAAAATAAATGGCAGATCATCAATTCGATCCACAGGACATATGAAGTGAAATGGCGGCAAGTCATGGTGTTTCTCCTCTGGCAACAACACCTCCAACAACACCACCGTCTGAGAACCCTCCTGAAAAACCATTGCAAATGGTGGATGTTGACCCAGAAGCAGTCCCATTGGAAGAAATTCTCCCTGGAGAGCCTGGTAATCCATTGGATGCTGACAACCCCATAGACAACGAGATTTATCGAAGGGCTTTTCCCACTCAACCTCCAGTGTTTCGAAGGCAATCAAAGCGGCAAGCAGGGTACAAACCTAACTTCGATGCGCCAAAGAAACCCTGAATGGCCACCTATTTTACACTTGATCCAGATTTTTCGTCTGGAGATGACTCAGATGATGAAAATTTTGAGTTGGTTCATCGGAAGCGGTCAACTCGTACAAAGAAAACATCATCTTCATCATCCTCATCCGCTCCTCCAACTGATAAATCTTCTGAGCCCCCTAACGAAGTATGTTTCTCTTCTGAGGATGAACAATCTCTGGCAGACTTTATGAACAGTCTGAAAGAGGCGAAAGGCGGGCAGACCGTGGGATCTACTAGGGATGAAGGCACTCCAGTTATCCCTGAGGAGACTGAACCTAACCCTGAAGCCAAAGAATCAGTGAGTGCCCCTGCTCCTGAAGTTGAACTTGAAGACCCTACTGATGGTGTTGACACAGGTGCTGCAGATAATGTTGACAACACAGACTACAATCTTGCCCACTCCTTCTCAACATGATTCTACACTGAGGCGGCTGTCAGCTGATTGGCTCTTTATGCTCATCGTGAATTTATCGAAGAATGCAATATCGACTTCGAGGCATACGGAAGGTATAACGTATCCATATTTTTGCAACAACGAAGGCTGAGCTCCACTGTTAATTCAGTCATGCCTTATGCAAGAAGACCAGTACTTGAATTCTACTGAAATTTGGTCTCCGCTATTGGAAATGGGCGTTCGGTCATGTACGGCAGAGTATTTGTTCGGGATATCATTTACAATTTCTCTCCGTCCTCGATAAATGAATTTTACAAAACCCCATCAGAAGACGATACTGGTGACCTTCCTCACATTGATACAATCACCTCTGTGCTCACTGGCGGAATTGTCACTACATTTCCATACCTCTCTCAACGACTTTCTGCAGCAAACCTGACTTCGTTTTACTCTGTGCTACACAAAACAGCGATTCGTAATTGGACCCCATCTACAAACTCTACTGTGGTTACACGGCCACAACCATTGTCTTGTTCTCTATAGGCACCGGGCGTCCTTTTAATTTTGGACAGTTGGTCTTCACCACTGTCATGCAGTTTGCCGAAGGACAGATGAAGTCTGTGAAATTGCCCTTTCCCTCTCTTATATTTGGGATCCTTGAATCTCCAGGTTTTGTGCCGGATGAAGATGATCAACTAACGGAGATTGGAGAACCATTAAAAATTTCTCCTGCTTTCCTCAAAGGTAATCGGAAAGTGGACCTTCCCTGGTCGGCCAACGTGGAAACTGATGCTGCTGCCCCCACTGCTGGTGTTTCCCCCAGTGTTGCCCCTGGTGTTGGCAACACTCCTACCTCGACCCACTCGAACTCTAATGGCTATATCGCTTTGATGGTCCCCGAGGTTCATGAACAAATTACTTTTGGTCTTCGTCAGATTCAACATGCCCGGGATACCATTGTCTCGGCAACCAAGATGATCAGCCAATCCAATGCCACAATTGCCTATTTTGAACAACTAATTGCGGATTATCGGCTGCGTCTCGCGGTAGGCGTACATTCTGGCCAAAAAGGGGGAGATAGCGATGATGTACCTGGTTCAGAGGCTGGTCCCTCGAGTGCTATTCAGGAAGGCAGTGATAATGAGGAAGACACTGATGAACAAGTTGATTAGGCTCATGTGTTTCTCCTTGTTTTATGCCTACTTTGTTTTGTTTCTAATGAACTTGTTTTATGCTTACTTCTCTTTGTTATTGTGTCTTGATAATTCAGGGGGAGAAGCAATTTAGAACTCAGGGGGAGTCATGACTCAGGGGGAGTTGGAGTATTTTTGTCAATTTGTTAGTTTTTGTCCAGAATTGCAAAAATGGGGAGAATTAAAGGAATATTGTATTCCGAATTCATTTTAGATATTATTTTGATTTGGCACTTCTAGACAAATTTAATATATTTGTTTTTCCAAGATTTATTATATCCTATCATTAGGAATGATTCAATTTAGTTGAAAAATTATCTATAAGATATAAGGTATGGTATTTAAATTGGCGTTTGATTCCTATTAAACTCTAGTTTCCTTGTTTATAGGTGTGAAGGATCCATGAAGATCTAGCTCAAAGAAGTGACTATATATACAAGGGTCTATTATCAATATGTGAGAGAAACATATACCTTGACGGCCGTAGGAGTTTTGCTCGTGAAGACTTGCATACAAAGCACGGGGGTTCGTCAGTCAAGTGACCGTGTTGCCAATTGGTGTTGCCAACACTCAAGAACAACACTGACGCAGAGTGTTGATCGAAGAGTGAATTCATTTGGTTTTAAGCAATACGTGTTTGGTTTATGCATCTAGTTTTTAAGTGGTTTATTTTGATGTGTTTTTAATTCCTTGGAGTGTCAAGGAAATTGATTTTGTTTTCTCACTGGGATTGTTTTGGTGTAAACGATTTACATAATTTTTCTAGTGAATTTTTTGCCATGAGGTGCATAATTGAAATTCAAGTATTCATTTGTTGAAATTACGTCCATGTTAAATAATAAATTTCCGCTGATGTGTTGTGTGTTGTGTTGACAACACCGAGCACAACACCCAATTCTAATATACCAGTTTTTAATATTTATTTCCTGTTAATCTATGCGCAATAATTCTTTCAAATGTTACGACTAATAATGAACTCTCCACATGTTTATAATCAACTTTTGATTCATTATCATACTCTCGGCCAACAATATACTATCACTGATGTGATTATTATAAATAGCTCTCTTTATTATGATATGTGGTTTGATTTCTGACCCATTGAACTCATTAATTTTTGAACACTTAAACACAGAAATTATTTTGATATATGTATTATTTATAGATTAGCAAATTAATACACGGACTATTGTAAATGAATTTATTGATATACATGATCTAAATAGAAAGTCAATTTTATACTTAATTGAAATTGATTTTATGTCTAATTATTGTTCTTAAATTCAACTATATAAAAATTTTATTTTAAAAGTTATTTTATTGATTAAAATTTCAAAAAAAAATTATTGTTTAATTAAAATTATATTATAATAACTAAGTATTATACTCTTTGATAATATATATATATATATATAATCATTAATTAATACAACTGTATATCAACTTATAAATTATATACTGAAATATAATATATTTTCATAATATTTATAAAAATATAATAAAATAATTTTTTTTCTCTATCTATATTATAATAATATTATTATTATTATTATTATTATATATTACTAAAATTTACAACTCAACAAAAAAATTATATACACAACTAAAATATTTTAATATATTGATACAAAATATAATATAATAAAATAAATATTGTTTTATTTATATATAAGTTAAGGTATGAGTTGTACTCTTATTAGAATTGTCTAAATCAAGTGGATTTATCCTCTGTGTCGTAGACATAATGTAAATCACGATAACGAGTGAGATTTACATGCGTTGTCGTACTATGACGGACATGTCTTTTTTCTTTTCTTTTTTTTTTTCTCAGAGAATTGTTTTTTTTTTTTATGATCTATAATTTTTTTTCATGTTTGACACTTTTATGTCTTCTAAAAGATCAATAAAAGATTTCGAAAAACTAAATTGGTGATTATGTTTGCTTCAGTCATCCATCCGACAACAGTAAGTCTGAGCTCTGATGACAAATATTTTATTTTATTATATTTCTATCAACATGATTAAATAGTTTTTAGTTGTACGTAGTCGATTGTTATTTATCGTAGTATAATTTTTAAATAAATATAAATATTTTGTTTTTAAATAATCAATAAAATAAGTTTGAAAACAAAAATGTGTGCATGATTAAATTTATTAATAATAATTTAATATAAAAGTAATTAGTATTAAATATCAAATTGACTTTTAAATTTGATCATATACCAATTAAGTCGTTTATAATAATTTGTAGACGAATTTGTTAATCTATCAATAGTTTATGTATGGAAATGAATTTTACTCTTTAAGAAAATATTTTTTCCATCAAAATTGTATTTCATTAAAAAAATTTATTCGAGTTATAAAATAATTTTTTATTAAACCTTTTTTTTTATATTCATACACAAAAATTAGAAATCTTTTGGCTTTTGGTTATTATCTCTTATAAATCTATTATTATGTAAATCTAACGATTTAACTTGTGAGGAGATGTTTATTAGGGCATCCGCATCCGTCAGAATTAATCCATGTTAATAACTCTCCATCTCATAAAAAATGACGGGGTCCACGAGCCACATATTCATTACATTAACACTTCCTCATTATTAACACACACCCACATTCATTTAATTTCAACTTTCATTATTTATGGGTCTCACTGTCCACTTACTCATTTTTATTTTATTTTTAATATTTCAATATCTTTCTAATATTTTTAAAATTTTACAACAAATATTACTAAAAATAAATAATCTTATTATTTTAAAAATAACTTAATTCCAATATTCATTAAAATATTATTAAGAAATGAAAAAAAGTTGGACTCTTTTATTTAAAATATTATTCAACACAATCTCTTTAAAAAAAACACAAAATACAAAAAAAACGAATTACGATAATCGAATATAGCCGTTGGTGCATAATTTTGCCGTTTGAAAATAGTCGTTGGTGATAATTAGCGACGGTTTTTCAAAAACCGTCGCACATAGCGACGGGTGTTAAAAAACCGTCGCAAATAGCGACCTTTTTTTTAAAAAAAACAGACGCTTTTCACTTTGCGACGGTTTACGAAAAACCGTCGCAAAGTTGCGATGGTTTACGAAAAACCGTCGCAAATTTCGAAATAACGTCGTTCATTCTGATGAATTTCTTGACTGTCATGTCAGCCAAGATTATTAATTCTTGCGCCCACATTGGTGGGCGAAAATTAATAGTTGTTATTAACACCCATTAACCAACCAATGTGGGTGTCCGTAGGTGGCCGATGAATATATTAATTCAATAAATGAAACATTGGACAAAATTAATATTTATTTATTGCAACAAACTCCTGCTCATTACACCTATGCAAGTACGTGGCGTCGGTAACTTTATTACACATATATTTTTTTAAAAACTTTATTATATATAATTGTGGGTAAAAAAGTATATTGAAAAAAACATATTATATTATATTATATTATATTCAAGTCAGTCAAAAGCAAGAATAAGATGACACTACGGCCGTTGACGGCTAAAACGTACCGTTACGTACGGAAGATGATCTTTTACAAGCGTCACTGGGTCCACATTTCATTATTCTACTCTCCCAATTATTCTCTCATTAACCTTAATTATATCTAAAATTGGCGGTGAAAATTGTTTTTTTTTTTAAAAAAAATTTACCATGAAATAAATTAAAAGTTCTGATAATAATGATAAAAATAATTAAAGAAAATTTTAAAATACTTTATTTATTTTATACAAGTATATAAAAAATAAATAAGTTTCGAGTACTTATTTTCGAATTCAAGCTTGAACTTCAAACAAATTCGAACTCGAAAAAAATTTGATCATTCAAATTTTTTTTATATTCGACTCGATTTGATTAGGCTAGGCTGCTGTTTTACCTTTTTTAGTTTTTGGTATTTTGTCGTGTATCTTGGAAATTAAATATATATTTTGAAAATTTTCCACCGGTAAGCCGAAATCAAATGCCGTGAATGAGACGTAGATTCTTCAACAGATATAGAAATCAATAATACTTTAAGTAATTATTGTATCAACACACCGAACAAATTGAGTAATTTCTCATTAATTACTCCTTTCCAATTATGTAAGTAGTTATTGTATACTCCTATGATTTTTTTTCCCCTTAAAAATTCATTCGTTGAGGGAAATATTTGTAAGATATTGTGTGGCTCTCTCACTGCATCCTTAAATTTGTGAGTATGTCTCTTGTGAGACGTTTCACGAATCTTTATCTGTGAGACAAATCAAACCTACCGATATTCACAATAAAAAATAATACTCTTAGCATAAAAAGTAATATTTTTTCATTGATGACCCAAATAAAAAATCCGTCTCACAAAATACGATATGTAAGACCGTCTCACACAATTTTTTACCTAAAATTATACATGCAAAACTTTAAAAACCTAATAAATCAATATTTTTATTTTCACAGAATTAATCAATCGTTCTGAAACTGAAGCATCCGTATCTTAACACACTGGTGCATGTAGATCCCTCGTATTTTGACGGAGATTAATAAATTTGAGAAATTATTATTTCATTTAGTAGATTTTTTTGAGAACTATTTAATGTAAAAGATTGATTTGATTTGTTTAATTATGATTATAATTTTGCACTTATGACACAATACCATATGTCAAAGAACGAAGAAATAATTTGACATTGCTAGGAAATCTGTGTCAAGAAAACGAAATGACGATTGAATTAATTCTTAATGAATATTTAGTAATTAATTAATTGTGTGTTGGAATTGGGCCTTGTTTGGATGGGATTTATTTAATTAATATAATCAGTTATGAGGAGGAGAGAGTCTGTGGAAATTCCAATTGGTATAGATAGGACGGGAGACAAGTGTACACGTGGAGGCACGCGAGTGATTGGTTTGTAGTTAAAAAAGTTGACGGTGGTGGCACTCGTTGTAATTCCGTCCAACGTCAGTGGCATTTATGTTGTTGAACATCAAACCATCGAGGGCGATATCAAACGCTAGTGGGAAATTTTATTCAATCTGAAATAAATTTGTTCAAAAGAAATGGTTTTTGCCTTAAACATGTCCAATTCAATTCACATTGAAAGTTTATGTTTATATTTATAATAATAAATAATAATAATTTTTAATGAATGATTTTAAAAATGTGATTCGTGAAATTGTCTCATAAAATTTTTAATAATAATTTTTTAATGAATGATTTTAAATATTTTAGAAATGGCTTTCGCCTTAGGCAAAAATTTGTGTGAGACGGTCTCACGGGTCGTATTTTGTGATACTGATATCTTATTTGGGTCATTCATGAAAAAATATTACTTTTAATGCTAAGAGTATTACTTTTTATTGTGAATATCGATATGTTTGACCCGTCTCACAGATAAAGATTCGTGAGACCGTCTCACAAGAGACTTACTCTTCGCCTTAAACATGTCTCATAAAATTGATCTGTAAAACTGCATCACGAAATTTTTTGTTGTTGATATATACATAATGTGACTTGATAAGATATAAAACCGAAGAAATTTTCTAAGCTCCACAAAAGAACATAATAAGATATTACAATCTTTTCTTCACACTCTTGTCATTTCTAAAGGTAAAACATAGTAATAAGTAATAGATTTTCAATAATATATTACAAAATTATATTTTATGTGAAACTTATATTATATCATCAATAATCTTGATGATTTTTTTGCTCGTTGAAGCGTGAATAGTTCAGAACTAAAATTTTTTAGTCTGATCTTAATGACAGAAGATTGCAAATTATTATCTCGAGAATTTTCTTCGAATTGGTAATTTTTTTATATATATATAAATCAACGTTCGAGCATCTTCAACTCATACTCTATTTTGGAGATCACTATTCATTTGAAGATCAATATGGAAATTCTACCAAATTACTGAAATGCAATCATAACAATTGCAAAATAGTCATGTTGTATTTTTATGTATTTGTTTTGCTCTATTTTATGGGAAGAGTACAGTACTTCGGAATATTATATTTTCAATGGTCAATTTATGTGTTGTTTTTTAAACCATTTTATGTGTGATGTGATAGGAAGGGTTTCGCTTTCTTCTTCTTTAATTTAGTATGTTAACGTTGCGATTTGATTTAATATTGTATATCTCGTTTTGTTTTTAAAATAAAAATCATCTAACATGAGTGTACATATATATACGTATACATGCAATATATATACATACGCAGGAAAACATTTCTTATTCTGATAAAGAAACACTCTCTCCCTCTATCTCAGTGGTAGTCTGTATCATAACACTCCAATCACCATACAACAAAATCTCTCTCTTTTTCTCTCTCCATTTCTCCAAGAAAATTCTCATATATTCTCAAGGATTTTGCTGTTGCTGCTGCTGCAAGACATTCGCTGCTCACATGGCGGACATAAAGAAATATGGGCCGATTAATGGTGGGAATCTGTTCTCCGACTTCAAAATCCACTTTTCAATCTTCAGAACGAAGCGAACCTTTGCGATTGCGTATGGGTTTGTTTTTGTTTTCATTGCCTTCACCATTTTTCTTGCCTTCAGCCCTTCTTCAAATTCTTCTTCTCCATGGTTCACCAACATATATGCCGTAAGTACTAGAGGCGGCGGCGAGGCTAGTTCGAGTTCTCCCACTTCGTTTTCGGTTTTCTCGGATGAGTCGTATAGATCTCGCGTATCTTCAGTTTTCTCTTATTTCTTCACAAACTCGTCGTCTCCCTCGCAATCCCATAATTTTTCGCGTACCGACAGTGCTGGATCTCAAAACTCGTCATCTTTGGCACCGCGTTTGGATAAAGAGACTCCTCTCGCAAAAAACCAGACTCGAAACGAAGTGGAAACTCATAAAGTTGATGACTTGAAGTCTAATAATGCTACGAGTTTGTCTAAGAAGCCTTCTGTCGGTGAGACGGTGCAAAACGATGCAACCCCAACAAAATCAAGTGAAGGGTCTTCAGGTGTCAAGAATCAGACTCAAAATTACCAGTTGAGTGATAAAAATAAAGCCGTGGAGCAAAATCAGACTCGGGGGGAAACGTCTGCAGACAAAGTTGAAGTCTTGAAGGCAAATCAGAGCAGTGCTGCGAACAGAACTGTCATTCAGCCACCGAATTCGTTGAAAAATTCTACTTTGATATCAGGAAAAGGAACCTCAGATAAGGGTTTGATTCAGAATCTCACTTCTTCTTTGATGAAGAAGCCGAACACTAGTGCTAATACTTCAAATGGGAAACAAGGGATGTATGACCTCATAAATTCTCTGATGAATTGTGATCTGTTTGATGGGAATTGGGCAAGAGACGACTCTTACCCGCTGTACAAGCCCGGTTCTTGTTCTCTGATTGATGAGCAATTTAACTGTTTTCTTAACGGTAGACCTGACAATGGCTACCACAAACTTAAGTGGAAGCCAAAAGGTTGCGCTCTTCCAAGGTGTGTGGCAAAATCTAGTCTTCCTTTATTCAAATACTCAGATTCTTGTGATTAATGTGTTTATTTATTTGTCTCCAAGTTAAAAAATTTGGGTCTCTGAAGAATGAATTTTATGGGTAGATCATTCACTGAGAGTGACATTCTAACTGCTACATCAGTTTGATAATTTCTTGTATTGGTTTGGTTTAAATTTGTTTTATTTACATTTCTAGATAATTACCCCATGATAACGCAATCCCGGAACAGTCTACTGTCTCAAAGAAAGTTTGGGTTCTCAGGTTGATGAGTTCAATTTTCTGTTCATGTGGGATTGGATTATGACAGTGAATTATTTGATCTCACACTTTCTTGTAATGTTATAATTGATATACGTTGTTGATCTTTTGAATGTTATTCAGGTTGAACGGCAGCCATATGCTGGAGTTGTTGAGAGGAAAAAGGCTAGTTTTTGTTGGCGATTCCCTCAACAGGAACATGTGGGAATCTCTTATCTGCATCCTCAAGAACTCTGTAAAAGATCAGAAAAAAGTTTATGAAGAATCCGGCCGGCACCATTTTCGGGCAGAAGCTTCTTATGCCTTCATATTTGAAGTAAATCGCTAAACTAGTGTGTATGTGTATGTGTGTCTGTGTGTTTCCTTTCCGTCTTCAAGAGATACGATCTTTATCTTTGTTTTGACAGTTTTCTTACTTTGTGTGATTTTTATAGGACTACAAATGCAGGGTGGAGTTTTTTGTATCTCCTTTCTTGGTTCAAGAGTGGGAAGTCTCGTCTAAAAATGGAACGAAGAAGGAAACACTCAGGCTTGATATGATTGAGAGTTCAGCTGATAAATATAAAAATGCAGACGTAATTGTGTTTAACACTGGACACTGGTGGACTCATGAGAAGACTTCTAGAGGGTAAAAAAATTAATTCTGTCTCTGTTCGATGAGTTTATTGTTGCATGACTATCATTACAATGCGCTAAATTATCATTCATATAAATCAGGAAGGACTATTACCAAGAAGGGAGCCATATTTACAGTGATCTAGACGTGAACGAAGCATTTCGAAAGGCTTTAACGACGTGGGGAAGATGGGTGGATGCCAATATCAGTCCCATGAAATCTCTCGTGTTCTTCAGGGGCTATTCAGCATCTCATTTCAGGTAGTAATTTGACCAAAATGCTCACTTGTACGATACGAGTTCAAGCATTACGATAAGATCAAACCGTGGAATAAGAATGCTATTATCTAGTTTCTAGTTATTGATTTCTTCAGTATAGAAGGTTGTACATCCATAGATTCTTCAATGAAGTATTGCATTTTGCTTGTAGTGGTGGGCAATGGAATTCAGGGGGGCAATGCGACCACGAAACCGAGCCAATAAAGAACGAAACGTATCTAACTCCTTATCCGCCGAAGATGACTGTTTTGGAGAAGGTTTTTAAAGGAATGAAGACCCATGTAACATATATGAACGTCACCAGAATGACAGATTATCGGAAGGATGGCCATCCATCAATATACCGGAAACTACATCTCTCGGAAGAAGAGAGGAGATCGCCTTTAAGTTTCCAAGATTGCAGCCATTGGTGCCTCCCCGGGGTGCCGGATGCATGGAACGAGATCCTGTATACAGAGCTTTTAGTTAAATTAAACAAGTTTAAGCAGCAGAAGAAGCAATCATAGGCGAATTATACATGAGATTCTTGGATGGCGTCTCGATGGAAACCGTCGACTCGTGGATCACACAGGCTGGTTATCCCGGTCCTCCCGATCCTCCCGATCACCAGGAAAGGATCAAAGAAGCAGTGAATATTCTACATGAGGGGTGTGCTCTGTTCATTGAAATGAGCTTATTTATAGAAATGTGCATTACAATCCGAGAATATATAAACGAAAAATACAACTCTTGATATGTTTCCATGAGTAAAAAAGAGGAGAGAAATGAAAAATGGCTGGAAGAATTGTAATTAATAATATTATTTGTTTGTCAAATATATATATATATAAATAAAAAGTATGTCTTATCTACAATTAATTAATATTGTTGCTTCTCTATCTTCACAAGCACTTTAATTTTGGTAAGAATTTGTACGATACGTTCTCACGAGTCGTATTTTATTATATGTATATCGTATTTGAGTCATCCATGAAAAAATATTATTTTTTATACTAAGAGTATTATTTTTTATTGTAAATATCGAAAGGGTTGATCCGTCTCACAGATAAAGATTCGTGATATGGTCTCACAACAGATCTATTTTAAATTTTTACATGCCTTTAACTTTCATAAATAACATGATTTAGACACACAACTGTCTGCTACTTTCCATGAATGTACATTTAATTCCGACATTAAATTGATAATAGATTTCACACTTTATTCTTCATTTTTTCCTCTGCTTCACATGGGAAACATTGATCGAGACAACATTCTTTGTTAGAACGAGATTTTGCCGGTTTCCAGGGAGGTGTGGAAATAGCTATTTTATATAACTCCCATACTATGTCTCACCAGTTTTTTTTATTTAAAAAAAGTAAATATATAGTATAATAAAATGAAATGTTCAATCAATAATTATGGATGACAATTTATCTCGTAGGTTTGAGACCCACGAGGAACACTCGAATCTGAACGGTTTTGGGGACTAATTTTTGGATTCGGGTATTTTTTTGAATCCTCAAAATAACTCGAGGCGGAGATAGTGACGAGTATGGGGCAGGAATAGATTTCAGGGTGGAGATGGGGACAACAAACCCTCTCTTTTCCTTCTCCGTCCCGTTGCGATCTCTATCATTAATAAAGGGAACACGTTAGTATGTGCATTCAGGGGCGGAGCTAGTGTGCTTTTCACGCCTTTAGAGTTTAAAATTCTAGCCCGAGTAGAATCGGATTCTTGGCTCCGCCACTATGTGCATTCCCTCCACATTCCACTTCTAGCCACATGCATGTCTATATATATATATATATATATATATATATATATATATATATATATATATATAAGTGTCACTAGTACAGACGCAGGGCTTTGAAATTGTCCTGAGCCTGAAATCACAAAGAAGACCGTTAGAAGGGGGTAGGGATGGCAATGGGACGGGGCGGGAGCGGGTTTGCCATCCCCATCCTCGTCCCCTAATTATATCCCCGCTCCCATCCCCGCACCCATCTCCGGATCTACCTAATCGGGGAATCTCCGTCCCCGAACCCGTGGGGATAAAATCCATGTCCCCGAACCCGTTTGAAATACCCGAATATATTATTGTGTATATATATATATATATTACTGTATTTATATATATATATATTACTGTATATAATTTATATATATATATATATATATTACTGTATTTATAAATATATATAACTGTATATGTATATATATATGTTATCGGGGCGGGTTTGGGAGGGTTTGGTATGGGGATAGGATTCCCAAACCTGTCCCAATATATTTCGGGGATTTTTAAAAATTCCCGAACCCGAAACCAAACCCATTAACATATCCCCGAAACCGTCCTATTTCGAGTTTTCCCCGCGGAGCCCCGAAACCCTGGGGAAAATTGCCATCCCTAGAATGGGGCCATGAGGGTGTACTAGCGTAGCCTCTTCGATGCTCAAGTCAGTGACTAAGGATATATGGGGGGAGCAGCTAAGGGCGATGCTGAAAACAATATATTGAATGAATGAACTGAACACTCAAACCTGTTATTTATAGGAGAATACCTCGACCCTTGATGGGCCTGTCTTCCATTTGGGCTAGGGATGGGCCAGGGGTAGTGGGCCCATCCCTGGGGTATCACCAATCTCCCCCTCCCGAGTCGAACTGAATTGCAGGTTCAAAGTTCGATTAGTTGTGCTGTACTCGGGTTACCGGGTGAAAGTTGTGCATTTTCTTCCAACCGTCCGTCAGTTTCAATTTCACTTCTCCCTTACAGAATTTTCTCTTCACTTCATCAGCTCTCTCCCGTCTACATCTTATCTGCATGTTAACCCTAACGCCGCTTCATCATCACCTCACCGTCACTGTCGTGCACACCCTAGCCTCGCTTTCCCCCACGCGCGCGCGCCTGCTCCAAGCCTTGCCTCGCCCAGCCGCAGGCTCGCCTCTTCCGCGCGCTCGCCCATCCGCAGGGTCGCCCCACGCCGAGCGCTTGCCCTCGCCCCTTCCACGCGCTCGCCCCGCCGCAAGCTCGCCCCAGCGTGCACCACGCTCGGCCGACGCACACCACGCCCCGCACGAGTCGCACTGCCGCGCACGCCCAAACGCCCTCACCCTCGCGCCAGCACCGTCGCCAGCCTCGCCAGCAAGCCACACCCTCGCACAATCCCTAGCCTCGCCTCCCCCCGCGTGCGCGCGCCTGCTCCATGCCTTGCCTCGCCCATCCGCAGGCTCGCCCCTTCTGTGCGCTCGCCCATCCGCAGGCTCGCCCCACGCCGAGCGCTCGCCCTCGCCCCTTCTACGCGCTCGCCCAGCCGCATGCTCGCCCCAGCGCGCACCACGCTCGCCCGGCGCACACCACGCCCCGCACTGCCGCGCACGCCCAGACGCGGCGCCAGGTGATACCCCAGGGATGGGCCCACTACCCCTGGCCCATCCCTAGCCCAAATGGAAGACAGGCCCATCGAGGAAGTGCTTAGGCGAGGGCCAGTTTGGACGTTGGGGTGAGCTGTTGGGCGAAGGTGATGGTTTGGGCGAGCGCATGGTGCGATCGTGCAAGTGATTGGGCAGGGCGTTCGGCAGGGTCGAGCGTGCGGCCAGGTGCTGGGCGAGCGTGCAACAGGGCGAGGGGCGAGCGTGAGGGCGTCTGGGCGTGCGCGGCAGTGCGTCTCGTGCAGGGCGTGGTGTGCGCCGGGAGAGGGTGGTGCGCGCTTGGGCGAGCTTGCGGCTGGGCGAGCGCGTGGAGGGGGAGAGGGTGAGCGCTCGGCGTGGGGCGAGCCTGCGGATGGGCGAGCGCGCGGAAGGGGCGAGCCTGCGGCTGGGCGAGGCAAGGCTTGGAGCAGGCGCGCGCGCGTGGGGGGAAGCGAGGCTAGGGTGTGCACGACGGTGACGGTGAGGTGATGATGAAGCGGCGTTAGGGTTAACACGCAGATGAGATGTAGACGGGAGAGAGCTGGTGAAGTGAAGAGAAAATTGGAACTGATTAGGGTTTACAGGGACATTGGAACTGATTGACAATTTACTGTGTTAATTTCATTGATATTATCCTTTTGCTAACTGATTATCTGTTATTTAACGCTTTCCTACTGTTTAGGTTTTGGCATCACCACAAAGGGGGAAATTGATAGACATGAATTAATTGTGGCGATGAAAATAAAAACCAGCAGACCAGCAGCACTCTTTAAGAAAACAGTAGACAAAAAGAAAATCAGAAGCTACTGGTCTAGTAAAACAAAAGCAGTAGAAAGGATGGAAAAACAAAATCAGTAGAAGATGTTGCCTAACGTGACTACTTTAAATGTTATCGTTAAAGTTACCAAGTACTAGTATTAATTGCAGCATTAAATACTATACAGAGTCATTTAATTCACTTTACCGAGTTTAGTATAAAACAGGACTGATTGTTTTATAGCTTTTCTGCAGGAACTTTTTTTTTTTTGGATAAAACTGACTCTATCAGAAATCTGAAGACATCTTCTGATCATAAACGTTGAACTCAGTCGCTTATATATACATGGAACAAACCCTTACAGAAAGAGAACTCTACGCATAATATCTTTTCAAGGATCAACGCTATTTCACTCAACGAGACAACCTCAAAATTCCTTGATAACTTTGAGTTCAACACAAAGAAAAGTAGCACACGCTTCATAGCAAATATATGATCTTTTGAAGATCATCTTGTGCTACTGATTCTTACACTCTTCACAGTCTTTTACAACACTTATACTTTATCAGGAAGAGCTTGTAATCTGAAAAGAGTCTTTTCAGAACCTTTTGTATCACGTTCTTTTTGAGTCGAGTAACTAAGATTTTCAGTAGGCAAAGGTGTAAGTCCTTCTGAAGTGGGTGTGTACAAGAGTTGTACTGTGATATCCAAAGTCTTTTAGTTATACCTTCTGGAAACAGGAGAAGGGGAGACGTAGAAGATTTCATCTTCGAACTTTCATAAACAACTACTGCCTACTGTTATTATTGTCTTTCACTTACTTCATCAGATTGTTTTCGCACCTATAATTGTAATCTAGGTGAAGGTATACGCAACAAGATAAACTACTATCTCTAACAGGATTTTAGTACCTCATCAAAAGAAAGGAAAAACGAGTAGAGTTTATTCACCCCCCCTCTAAACTCAACTTCGATCCTCAACATAATCCCTAAAATAATGCCTAGCCATCCATAAACTAGAGTTTATTCACCC
Organism: Primulina tabacum; assembly: GCF_025594145.1. NCBI lineage: Eukaryota > Viridiplantae > Streptophyta > Magnoliopsida > Lamiales > Gesneriaceae > Primulina > Primulina tabacum. The sequence goes on from NC_134554.1 coordinate 17,087,006, forward strand.
CCCCTTTAAACTCAACTTCGATCCTCAACAATTGGTATCAGAGCAGGTTATTCTTGTTCGTGAAAAACTACAACAGATGGCACACTTTAGCAAGATCCCTATGTTCTCTAAGGAAGATTTTGATGATTGGAAGATTAGAATGCAAGCTCATCTTGCAGCACAAGATGATGACATGTGGTATGTCATCACAGATGGTCCATTGAAAATATTAAAGCCTAACACAGCTGTTGTTGTTATTGAGGGTGCACCGCAGATGGTTGAAAAATCAAGAAGTGAATGGACCAGCGAAGATAAGAAGAAGGCCAACCTTGATAATGTTGCAAAGTATATATTATATAAAACTCTCGACAAGAATACCTTTAGCAAGATTAAAATGTGTTCTACTGCAAAAGATATTTGGGAAAAGCTCATCCAGATATGTGAGGGAAATGAGCAAATGAAAGAAAACAAACTGTCTGTAGCAATGCAGAAGTTCGAAAATCTAAAAATGAAAGCTGGTGAAACTCTAAATTCGTTCGATGAAAGATTCAGTAGCATGGTAAATGAGCTAACAGCTCTGGGTAAAGAGCATAGCAACAGAGAAATAGCTCTCAAGGTGATGAGAGCCTTACCCAGAGAATGGAATGTAAAAAAATGGCTATGAGAGTGTCCAAAGATCTAAACAAGTTGGAACTGCACGACTTGTTTGCAGACCTGAAAGCATACGAGTTCGAACTGGAGGTAAGAAGTGGAGAAAAGCCCTCAAGTCTACCTACCAAGGCTCTTGCTGCTACTGCTACTGCTACTACCTCTTCTACTGCTGCTACAGCTGTACCTCAAGCATTACCTACTGTGATCATTGACAGTACATTGGAGAAGACTGCTGAACAAATCAGTAGTGATGCTATGTCCTTGTTTGTAAAGAAATTCTCCAGGTTCATGAGAAAGAACCATCGAACTTATCAGGGTCCCAATCGCAACTTCAAGAAAGATTCACCATCTGGTGATACGGGATGCTTTAACTACGGAAAAATAGATCACTTCATTGCTAATTGTCCTAAACCAAATAAGGATGACCAGAAGAGAAAGGATCACAAGAGGAATGACAAAAAGTCCAGAAGAGATCGAAAAGCAATGATTGCTGAAGAAAGCAAATCCAAATGGGCGGACTCCAGTTCTGAGTCATCTGATTCAGAAAGTCATTCCAGTGATAGTGATGCAGAAGAAGTTAAATGTCTCATGTCAAACACTGATTCAACCTCGACATCTGGAGAGGTATTTGATTTTGATTCTAACGAATTCACACGAACTGATCTGGTTAATGCATTACATGACATGGTAGAAGAGTATTCTAGACTTTCTCGATCATTCGAAGAAGTTAAGATCGAAAATCAGAACTTAAAGGATCAGAACAGTAAGTTAACTTGCTTGCAAGTAGACAGCTGTAATGATTTACAAGTTGAGATGAGTAAATTAAAAACGGAGAATGAAAGAGCAAAAGCAGATTACCAGAAGATGCTTTCTGAAAACCAGAAGTTATCACTACTGGTAAATGCTTGGAACAAGTCTTCTATTTCACTGGAAAAGATGCAAGAGTTACAAAAACAATTTGGAGACAGGAGTGGTCTCGGATTTTGTAATAATGAAGGAACCTCTTAAACAAATACTAAGCCAAAACTGGATATGTGCAAAGGGAAGTATATTCACTTTGTGAAATCCAGTGTGGTACAGAAACCAGAAGTACCTACTGTTTCAGTAGAAAGGAATGTAAATCAGATGAACAGAAGAATGCACTATGGTCTGGGTTATGTTAAACCTAAAGAAAAAGTTGACCAGAGTTCTAGAATCATGAGTGGATTCAACTCAGGAAGACAACCTCCTATAAAGGTTAAAAACTACCAGTACTATAATTCTAAACCTGTTCAGAAGAGATACAGGCTGGACAACAGAAACAGAAGGGAAGAACAACATACTAGGATTCACAATGTTAAAAACAACAGACCCTTTGTTGCACACACTTCCATAGATACCCGAAGTACAAAAATTGTACAAATGTGGGTCCCCAAATGACTGATAAGGCTTGGACCCAAATAGATTTGGGTACCAGATACTAAAATTTGTGTTTGCAGGAACAGCAGAAGAAAACAGAAATCAGTAACTCTACATCGTATCTGGACAGTGGATGTTCCAGACACATGACTGGACAGAAAAACCTACTCTCCGAGATAATGAGTTGCACTGGACCAAAGATAACTTTTGGAGACAACTCAAAAGGTAAAACCGTGGGTAAAGGTAAGATTATCCATGGTAACATAACCATTAATGATGTGTTATTAGTTGACAACCTTTGTTACAATCTAATTAGCATTAGTCAACTATGTGATAATGGTTATTCTGTAGCTTTTCAGAAACACTCATGTGTAGTTAGAGATTCTGCTGAAACTACTGTATTAACTGGAAAGAGAGAAGGCAACAACTACAGAGTCTCTTGGAACTCAAATCATGTCAACACTCCTACATGCTTAGTTTCCTCGCTTAGTAATAAACACTAGCTATGGCACAAGAAATTGAATCATCTGAATTTCAAGTCAATCAATCATCTCAAAAAGCAGAATATAGTTGATGGCCTACCTGATATTAATTTTGTTAAAAATCATGTTTGTTCTGCTTGTCAGCTTGGGAAATAGATAAGATCTAGTTTCAAGAACAAAGATAGCAAGTCAACTTCAAGATGTCTGGAATTACTGCATATGGATCTATTTGGTCCAATCCCTATCATGAGCTTAGGGGGAATGAAATATACTCTTGTTGTTATTGATGATTTTTCTAGATTCACTTGGGTAATATTTCTCGCAGAAAAAGATCAAACCAGTAGCCTCCTGATCAAGCTTCGGAAAAGGATTCAAAATGAAAAATCTTCTTCCATCATTAAAATCAGAAGTGATCGGGGTACTGAGTTCACTAACAAAAATCTTGAGTTATATTTGGATGAACAGGGGATTCATCATGAATATTCAGCTGCCAGAACACCTCAACAAAACGGAGTAGCTGAGAGGAGAAATAGAACTCTAAAAGAAGCAGCTAGAACAATGCTAGCAGATGCAGACATCTCTCAGCGCTTCTGGGCTGAAGCAATTAACACTGCTTGTTACACGCAAAACAGAACTATGGTCAACAAAAGGCACAATCAAACTCCGTATGAAATATGGAAAGGGGATAAACCCAACGTATCTTATTTTCATGTGTTTGGTTGCAAATGTTTTGTACTAAATAATGGCAAAAATCACTTAACTGCATTTGACTCAAAATCAGATGCTGCACTATTTTTTGGTTACTCTGCTGTAAGAAAAACCTTTAGAATTTTCAACAATAGAACTCTTAATGTTGAAGAGTCGATTCATGTTGTCTTCGATGAAGACAGCAGTGCTCCTGAAATATCTAACACGTCAGATTTAAGTAACAGGTTAGACAGGATCCACTTGGAACTGGACAATGAAGATGATGTAGAAGCAAACATCAAGGATCTTCAAAATCCAGAACCAGACATTCCGATAGTGGAACCAGAAGTACAGACATTAGATCTGCCAATACCAGCAGAAGACACTCAAGAACCTACTACTGGTTCCGTCGAGAACAATCTCAACATATCAAATCAGGAAGATATCCTTTTAAATTCTTTTATTTGGAGAAAATCTCATCCTCCATCATTGGTTATTGGTAATCCAGCAGCGCCTTTGAGAACCAGAAGGCAAATGATAAATGAATACATACATGCTGCGTTTATTTCTCAAGATGAACCAAAGAAGATTGAAGAAGCTCTTTTGGATCCCAGTTGGATAGAAGCTATGCAAGAAGAGCTGAATCAATTTGAGAGGAATAAAGTTTGGTTTCTAGTACCTAAACCTTCTCACCAAGCTGTCATTGGAACTCGGTGGGTATTCAGAAACAAACTAAATGAGGAAGGAACAGTTGTAAGAAACAAAGCAAGACTGGTGGCACAAGGATTTAGACAAGAAGAAGGAATAGACTATGATGAAACCTTTGCACCAGTAGCTAGGCTCGAAGCTATCAGAATATTCTTAGCCTTTTCTGCTTTCAAAAACTTCAAAGTATATCAAATGGACGTAAAGAGTGCGTTTCTTAATGGTCTACTACAAGAGGAAGTCTATGTTGAACAGCCTCCAGGTTTTTCTAATCATTTGTTACCATATATTGCACTAATTTAGGAAAAACTTTACTATGATATTCTGTGATTCTGTGTCAGAAGCAAAAGGTATTTTGTCTCATTAACAAAACAAGGCTTATTTTATCTTCCAGTAGAAGCTATCAAGACGACTTCTCTTCTTCTGAATTTTATTCATCATTCATCAGTTATTTATCTTATTTAGCCAACAGTAAGTTATTTGTAGGAAAGCAGAAGGGAATATCAAGTACTTAAACTGAAATTTTATTAGAAACCATTCCAATACATTAAACGATGCAGAAGTAAATGCAGTAGATCAACAAATGCTCTTTAACAAGAAGCTTTACATTAAACTTTTTGCATTCAGTAATATCAGCAGATCGTAGTATCTTCAGCAGGAAAAGGATGGCCTGCTTCGAAAAGATTCCAGCAAGCTTGGGTCTAGTAAGAATCTAGCAAGCTTGGGTCTTGTTAGCACTAATGTATAATCAGATACTTTACAGGGCATCAGCTTCATCGATCAACCAGCACTCTCTTATTGCATTAGAAAGCCTCTGGAAAAGATCGATGCTACATCTCCGACTAAATGGAAGCAACAAATCTTTTTGATTGTTGACATTACAACTCCAGGAGTTTGATCCAATGATCATTACGTAAAGAATGACATCTTCAAACTTCCTTCAGAACATTTTTGCTTCGGCCCCTGGATCAGACTCTAACTCTTCTTTAACTTGAGCTTTCATTTTAGATTATGAATGTTTAACTTCGTTTAAATTGTGCAGGCATTTATAGTAATCTTCGGAAGACACAAAGACTCTTGCGACTGTTCATTTTCAACGGTTCAGATTGAAAGATTACCAAAAGTCGTTTGGTGTTTAATATCCACTTATTAGTTGCATTTACTGAGGGGGAACAGTATCTTAGTCAGACTAAGATTTTTATACCTTTTTCAGAAAACAGATAGAGTATTTGTCTTTTCGATAAAACAACAAGTCTGCTGGTTTTGTCACAGTGCTCAAATATTTCAGCACTCTGAAACTTCCAGCAGACGTTATCATAAAACGAAAAATCTTCTTCTGATTATTTTTAGTAACCGTCTGGACAGCCCGCCTATTTCAAATTTTTAAATCATTCGCGTCTCTGACAAACTTTGCAAGTCTTTTCAAACATTCAACCATGAACATACTGACACGTGTCCTTATGTTTACTTGACGGCTGTACATTCATTTTAAAATATCACCTTCTCATTTTTCACTTTTACCGTTTCAAAACTGTTGCTACTCAGCTACTGCTTTCTCTTAATCATCTTCTATCTACTGCAAATTTTATCTGATCCTTTCATCGTAGAGAAATGGCCGGAGCATACACTCTTAATGCATATCAAGTCAACTTTGCTTCGGTTCTCAATGTCAAAGATAAGAATCTTGTTAAAATGTTTCAAGACCTTGAGAAATCAGGACTTCGAAACTTCTTGGAAGCACCAGCTGTGATATACAAAAATGCTCTTCTGGATTTCTACGCTAAGGCAACTGTGCATGAAGGAAAGATCCTCCACTCTCAAGGATATGCATCCATCTCCATTGATGCCGCACTATTGGGCGCAACTTTTCTCCTCCCACTTTCAGGTACTTCTGAACTATCTGATATTTTCAAGCTAGAAATGTCTATTGCTCTTAGCACTTTCTCAGCCACTGGAGAAGAATTGTCTCCTTCTTGCCACAAAAAGTTACTCAAAATGGAATATCAAATTCTGGCTGATATTGTGGCGAAGGCTATATTAGTCAAAGCTGGCACGTTCGACAAGTTAACAAAGGAGAAAGTTCAAGTGATGGCTGCCATCACTAAGGGAACTAAAGTGGATTGGAATCATTTCATATTCAGAATCATGAAAGACATGGTCATCAAGAAAAGTTCTGGATTTGCTGTTCAGATCAGCACAATGCTCAAGGATGCTGGTTTCGCTTTTACAAGTGAACAGGATGCTGTTTCGGTAACACTGATTGATGCTGAGAATGTACTCACTTTAAGGCCCAAGCCAACCGTGGCTGAATTTGTTGCCTTGAAAAAGGAGATTGGAGAGACTCTTTCCGAGACTCAGAAACCTCAACGAAAGATTAAAAGGAAAAGAGTGATCATCTCTACTGATTCTGATAAAACAGTATCAGAAGAGTCTGCTGCTGATGTTCAACCATCCCTACCAACTCCAATAAAAAAGAAAGCACGGACTGTTCTTAAAATCAAGAAGACAGCAGCAATTTCTGAAATTGAGAAAGTGCCAATCAGACAGGTGTTTCCAGAAGTGGTTCCATCTGCACGATCTAATGCTCCTACTTCAGTGCAAGCTGCTGCATCTGTTCCAGCAACATCTACTGCTCCTACTTTCAGACCAATGTCTGGAATAGTGATTAGAGAACCAACAAGGGGGTCTTCTGCATTTCGACCCATTTTGCCTATTTCATCAACCGACAAAGGCAAAGGAAAGATGATTGAAGAACCACAACTTTTTGGACTCAGAACAACTGTGACCACAGGTGTTGATCTTCATTTGGCAGAAATAGAAAGCTCTGCCAATGATGACATGAATTTCTTTGATGAGTGGCACAAGGTCCGAATTTTTCATTCTTTTGCTTACTTCAAGAAGAAAGGATCCTATGGGAAAATAATGAACGCTGAGAAGAGGGTCTTTCAGCTTGCCAAAACAGAAAATGTAATCGAGGCCTTGCGTAGAAGAAGCTACATCCTCGAACAACTGAAATGTCAGAAGTTGGAATCGGTTCTGAAAATTCTTAAATCAAATTTTGATCCTACAATTCCTACTGCTGTTCAGGATCAAAACATCATTCTGATTCTAACTGACAAATTGAAACAGATGAGTGAGCAACTTCTTGATCAAGAAAAGGGATTTGGCGAGCCAATTGAATATCAAGTCGGCCTTGTTCCAGACTTTCCACAGATCCAGACAGTTGAGGAACGGACTACAGCTTCACCAAAAGCTTCTGTTCTCAGTACTCCTGCATCACCAACAAGGCCTCTTCAGTCATCATCTCTTTTGTCTGTGCATGAACTGCTTCCGTTGAAAAATTCATTGAGTCAATTGTTCCCACGTCCCCTACTACTCAGGAAGCAGTTCCAGCTACTTCATTGCCACAATCACCCTCTCCAACCGCAGAACAACATATGGCAGAATCAGATGCTGTATCTCTTTTGCCAAATCTAGAGAAATTTTATGCTGCTCATCAAGCTGAAATGAAAGTTCTTCTGAACCAGCAATCTGAACCCATAACTGCAGAACAATCAGCTTCACCTACTGCCGTTGCTCCAACAGAAGAGAACTTGGTCTCCAACTTGGTTGCTCCTGATGAAGAGATTGTTCCTACCATAATTGCTGCCGAACCAAATGTCTCTGCTATTCCAGATGAAACCTCTGCTGACCCTGCTCCTTCTACTGCTGTGATGGACACCACTTCCCTCACCACCAATCAAGTCTCTACTGCACTGATTGTCACTGATCCTGTTCAAACTCTCACGAACACTCGCGCTGCTGAAATGAGGCAACGCATGCTTGCGCGAACCCCCTCACCTGAATCAGAATTATTCAATTTGGAGTTTCAGATTGACGTTCTGCAAAGGGAACTCAATAACCTATCTGATTTAGTCAAGCGGATGTCCTGTGAAAGCATATCAGAATTTACTGGTGCTCAGTTATTCAGAGAACGAATGAGCAAACAAATATATAAAACGACGGAATCCGTGGATAAAATGCATGCTGAATGAATGAATGACATTCAAAACTTGTCTGGAAGAATGAATGATCTTATGGCCCATGTGATTGCCGCTGATGCCAAAAAGGGGGAAGAAAAACGAAGAGATCCATCTGAAGCAGAACTAAGGCAATCAGAAGCTGAACCTTCAGATAGAAGATTTCAGGATCCTCAAGATGAAGAAGTCATTTACAGAGACATTGGAACTGATTGACAATTTACTGTGTTAATTTCATTGATAATATCCTTTTGCTAACTGATTATCTGTTATTTAACGCTTTCCTACTGTTTAGGTTTTGGCATCACCACAAAGGGGGAAATTGATAGACATGAATTAATTGTGGCGATGAAAATAAAAACCAGCAGACCAGCAGCACTCTTTAAGAAAACAGTAGACAAAAAGAAAATCAGAAGCTACTGGTCTAGTAAAACAAAAGCAGTAGAAAGGATGGAAAAACAGAATCAGTAGAAGATGTTGCCTAACGTGACTACTTTAAATGTTACCGTTAAAGTTAGCAAGTACTAGTATTAATTGCAGCATTAAATACTATACAGAGTCATTTAATTCACTTTACCGAGTTTAGTATAAAACAGGACTGATTGTTTTATAGCTTTCCTGCAGGAACTTTTTTTTTGGTAATAAAGCTGACTCTATCAGAAATCTGAAGACATCTTCTGATCATAAACGTTGAACTCAGTCGCTTATATATACATAGAACAAACCCTTACAGAAAGAGAACTCTACGCATAATATCTTTTCAAGGATCAACGCTATTTCACTCAACGAGACAACCTCGAAATTCCTTGATAACTTTGAGTTCAACACAAAGAAAAGTAGCACACGCTTCATAGCAAATATATGATCTTTTGAAGATCATCTTGTGCTACTAATTCTTACACTCTTCACAATCTTTTACAACACTTATACTTTATCAGGAAGAGCTTGTAATCTGAAAAGAGTCTTTTCAGAACCTTTTGTATCACGTTCTTTTTTAGTTGAGTAACTAAGAGTTTCAGTAGGCAAAGGTGTAAGTCCTTCTGAAGTGGGTGTGTACAAGAGTTGTACTGTAATATCCAAAGTCTTTTAGTTATACCTTCTGGAAACAGGAGAAGGGGAGACGTAGAAGATTTCATCTTCGAACTTCCATAAACAACTACTGCCTACTGTTATTATTGTCTTTCACTTACTTCATCAGATTGTTTCCGCACCTATAATTGTAATCTAGGTGAAGGTATACGCAACAAGATAAACTACTATCTCTAACAGGATTTTAGTACCTCATCAAAAGAAAGGAAAAACGAGTAGAATTTATTCACCCCCCTCTAAACTCAACTTCGATCCTCAACATAATCCCTAAAATAATGCCTAGCCATCCAATTATAGATACCACATTTTTCTTTACACTTTAATTTGTTTCCTAACATTTCAATTTTCAAAATTAATAAATTTTATTCTAAAATAAAAAATTACTTCATTCTCTAATTTTTCTAGAAAACACAAAAATGTATGCACACAACACGTCGCATGGCAGAAATAAGCTCCGCAACTTGAGAATCACGTGATCAGCTGCTCGTTTTTGGGCGGAATTTAAAATAAGGTTAAGTGAACATGCCATAATGCATTCAAAAGCTAATAAAAACAGTCGCTTGATCAACTTTAAATGCAAAAAAACATACTCATATCATATCTTTGACGTAATCATACATTTTTTTTCGTGTGATGTATCAATTCTATTCATATTTACAGTAAAAAATAATATTTTTAACATAAAAAATACTATTTTTTTTATAAATAACACAAATAAAAAATTTATCTCACTAAATTGAGGCATGAAACCGTGTAACAAATTTTTTGTGTTTATTTAAATAGCGTGATGAAAGTACAAAGTTTGGCTTTATTTATTATCAATATTTGTGATCATTACTTTTTCCACATGTACATAACTAAAATAGGAAGAAAAAAAAATATTGAAATGAAAATTCAAAGAGCTCTGTAATTTCTACTTCAAACCCTTTTTTACTTTGATATAAAAGAAAAGAAAGCCATTCATTCATGCAACTTCGAGAATCTTGAAAGCTGTTTTTGATTGATATCAAGAAGTAGCCTAGCCTGCAGTTTAGTGTACAGGCTTATTGGCGGCGGCGGCCGTGGCTATTCTTTCACAAGACGGACACATTGTGAGAGTTGTAGCAGGAAGTTGTTTGTAAAATGGCTGAGTAGCCTTAAGCGCTCTTAATTCTTGGAGCTCCTTCTGCAACTTCCTGTTCTCTTCTGTCAGCGTCTCGCAGCATCTCTTCAAATACTCGTAATCTACCTCTGTTTGCTTCAACTTCGTCCTGTCACACAAATAATTATCTTCACATATTAAATAATCAACAAACTTTTATACATATTTTTCACCTACTACTGCACACGCACCTCGCCCTTCTGTTTTGGAACCATACTTCCACTTGGCGAGGACGAAGATTCAACTCCTTGGCAAGTGCAAGCTTTTGTTTCTGCGTATTGTTTAAAGGAAGATAAGTGACAATTAATGTTTTTTCTTTCATATTAAAATTTCGAATCCTATCCTAAAATAAAAAAAAATCGAACCCTTATTTACCTCTGAATTGAATTACCGGATCTACACGATTAACAGCATGAAAGTATTTTTACAGAGAAATTAAGTGATCGAAATTTTTCTACATGTGAAATAAGTTTTAAAGAAGTCAGTAGATGAATAGAAGCTTACAGGATTGAGGGTATTGTGTTCTTTGAAACTGTCTTCAAGAAATGCAGATTGTTCTTTACTAAGTCTGAGTTTTTTTCTTGCCAAGCCGTTTTCTTCCTCATCACTAGTTCCCCTTGAATTTGTGATTAACCCTAGATCCGCCGCTGTGCTTTCTTCCAACTCTCTCCTTTTACTTTTGAATGTTGAAAAATAATCCATCTGATATGATTTATTCTTAGAAGATGAAAGCGTAGCCGCCCATTCTTCGCATTTCTCCCCTCTCGCAGCTTCACTGACCACTGTGAAAATATTAATTAAACCCGTTAATCTAAAAGAAAATGTCCATGTGGTCAGATAAATTGTTGAAAAACAACACAAGTCCAGATAGGCTATGAGATTACTCACAGTGAATATGAAGATTAATTAATCAACCAGAAGAAAACCAAAAACCAAAACCCAAAAAAGAAAAACAATTTCCTCAAGTACAGAATTAATAACGAAGTTATAGCATTTACAGGTATGATCAATAGGCCATGGGAAAGGAAACTTGCAATTTGATGGAGGCTGACTTCTGTGAACCGGGGAGAAAGGAAGAAGACGGAGCTGAACCGTTGGATCTGACGATGAAGCTCTCCTCTCACTTTCAGAACAACCGGTTTCTTCTCCTCTTCCACCATTATTTTCATCCTTGTCCACAGCCATGCAGAACCCTAAATCCATCCCCAGAATTTTCTGCGATTTTTCATGTAAAGAGAATGGCTTTGGGGTGTCACCCAAGCTCAAAACCAGCTCCATGGAAGAGGGATTTTGTTTTCTTGCGCAAGAGAGAGCATGAAACTAGAGCTAGCTAGAATCGGATTGAAATTTGGAGCAGAGGCAATTTATTTATTTAAAAGAAAAAAAAAATTTAAGCCCGCAGAACAATGGCTCCCTCTCGTTTGTCACACACAAATCAAATATTTATTTCACGGAAAGGTGTTTGTCATTTTAATTTCACTTTGAAATGATTAGATTAGACTATGTTTATTTGGTCACGCACATTATGTGTGACTAATTTTATTTTGCGCAAATGTCCAAGAGGATATTAATACTATAATAGATCGATTATTAATATATATATATATATATATATAGTAACTTTTGCACGATATAATGATTAATTGAAGGTAGGGGTCGGATTTTGAAATGAGAAATTTCAAAAATAGTAATTGAAATGATTTACCAAGTGTCTATATAAATATATATATATATATTTATATATAAAACATTTTGGGTGTATAATTATATAAAAATGTAAAATTTTTGAGTAGGTCTCTTGTGAGATGATCTCACGAATTTTTATCTATGAGACGGGTCAAACCTACTAATATTCACAATAAAAAATAATACATTTAGTATAAAAATAATTTTTTTCATGGATGATTCAAATAAGAAATCTGTCTCACAAAATACGATCCGTATGACCGTCTCACCCAAATTTTTGCCTAAATTTTTTTTGTTAGAGGTTACTTTTATATGATATGATAATGATTTAAAAGAAAAGCTTATCATATTTTTAGATACATATATAGGACTATATTTTTGTAACATAACATTTTGGGGAAAAAAATGTCAAAATAGAATCGTGTAGATGGAAATTAATTGCTATCATTTTGTATTGAAAAACACAAGGGGACAGACTCTTGCAATGATTATATAGCTAAGAATTTTCTAACTTAGCTCTGTTGTCTACCAAACGCGTTATAAAACAGCCCAAAATTATAAAGTATTGGGTTTTTTTTTTAAAAAAAAATAAATAAATAAATAAACGAAATTAAACTTTATATTAAAAAGTATTAAATTAAACTTTTATCTGATAAAAAAAAGAAGAAAATTTTACTATAACTAAACTTGACCAGACAAGATGATAAGGTTTTAATATTTCGAGGCCTGTGTGTATATATATATACATGTGTGTGTGCATTATTATATAACATGCGTGTTTGTGTTATAAGTTTCTAGTTATGATAGCTATGATCATAAATGGGAGAAAATCAAAGGGGAAGAAATGTTTAGCGGTAGAAGTTGGACTGCCATGAATATTGGAAAAAATATATAAAACGAAAAAGTTTTTGTGAGATTAACTCACGAATCAATTTTAATCGATAACTCTTTATCCGAGTTAATTCATAAAAAATATTATCTTTTATATCAAAAATATTATTTTCATGATGATTATAAATCGGATCAATTCGCCTCGCGAATATAAATATATAAAATCATTTGACAAGATACATATTCTAACATAAAAATTTATGTAATTAGATTTTTGAGACCATAGCTTGGAAAAAGGTGCTATGGACCTTATTCTTAGAGAGAATTTTCAAGAATTCAAAAAAGACGATTCATTTTGAGTGTTATGTCTAGTATCCAATGAGGCAGCCATCATTTGTGCAATGACGTAGCTAACATGGAATTTTTTTTATTAAAGGAAAAAATCAAATTTATAAATGGTTTTTAAACAATTAATTTGTTCATTTAAAGTATATTAAGTATTTGGGGTTTATATTATTATTATTATTATCATTATCATTATCATTATTATTATTTAAATAATAAAAGAATAAATAATAAACAATAAAAAAATATTAAAAATATACCGAAAGTATTTATGGTTAGATACACATATTGTGGATGTAGAGGGTTGGTTAAAAAATCGAAAATGGTCAGATTTGTCATGCTTTTGGGATCATTGCAATAATTGAAGTCATGCATGCTTTCATGATAAGAATTATATGTTATTAAAGTGTCTTGTCCAACTCTATCTCTGTGGCTTCTTGTATGAAATTTTAATTTGAAAAAAAATGGAAAAAAATTTACTCCATAAGAAAATTAAATAAAAATAGAAAATGTGTGGTTTAACAAAAAAAATTTCTAAAAATGTCACATATATATTTTTTTAAACGATAAGATATTTTTGTATTGTATAGCATAAAAATAATATAATTTTAAATGATGATTGAATATTAAATGAAGTAAATATAATATTTAAGAAACAAGATTTCTGTGGATGGCTATGGAAAACATATCTAAAAATCGAATCCAAATGTGACATGAAGTTTTTAAAATTCCATGCCCATTAACCCATAGTTTGAGTTTTTGACAATGATACGTAGTTTTTTTGACAATTATAATGATAATTAAGATTGTCAAAAAATTGCCATAATTATATAGCAATAATTTTTTTGGTCAAACCATCCATCAATATTTCTTTTATAACTTTCTCAATGAAAATCACAATTTTCATACTACGACTTAGCAAATTGATTATTTTGACTTATTTAATTTTAGCAATAATTGATACGTACGTTAGTATAATAAATATACGTTGGTTTAAAAATTTTATGTTTTGATGTTAACAAATAATTAAGGAAAAACTGATTTTAGCTCAATTGATCTACACTCGAATCCAAAGTGTTCTAACTAATCCCAAGAGGAAGAAGGGGTAATGTAGGAGCTTGAGTTCTCTGAACATCCAGGAACAAACTTGTGTATTTTTTGATTTCAGTTTACCCATACTTTTCCTTCTGTGATTTGTTACAATTTGTCAGTTTAGTTTCTTTCCGCATTTATATGTTATTTAACTGACATAGACATTCGAGAATATATAATTTAGCTACAAACCCAACTAAATTAACTAAATATAAGTACAATTTGTGTCTAGTGTTTATTTAATTTTCTTCTAAGCACTCAACCAATCCTATAAGTGTATTGGAGAAAAACTTATTCTCAACCCTGAACATTTCCTTTCAAATGATTTCATTCGGAAAAATTCCGGTGTTCACTAAGGAAGATTTAATGACAAGAAAATAAGAATACATGCTCATTTTGCTGCTCGGGGTGATGATACGTGGTTTGTTATCACATATGGATCAATGAAGATATTAAAAACCAATACAGTAATAGTGATCACTGACGGTACTCCTCAAATGATAGAAAAACCATGGAGTGAATGGATGAACGATGAAAAGAAGAAAGCTAATCTTGATAATGTGGCGAATGATATCTTGTACAAAACTCTTGAAAAACAAATTTAGTAAAATCAAAATGTGCAAGACTGCCGAAGAAATTTGAGAAAATTTGATCAAGTTGTGTGAAGGCTATGAACAAATCAAAGAAAACAAACCTTCTGTGGCTATATAAAAATTTGAAAATATTAAGATGAAACCTATAGAATATATATCTAATTTTGATGAAAGAGTTAGTGGAATCATAATAAAACTCAGTGTACCTGGAACAATGTACAACCACCAAGAAGTAATTATGAAGGTAATGAGAGGACTTCCAAAAGAATGCAATGTCAAGGCTATACCAATGCTTGAATCCAAAGATTTGAACAAGATGGAGCTCTGTGATTTGTTTGCGGGACTTAAAAGCTTATGAATTTAAATTGCAAATCAGAGACGATGATCATTCTACCTCTCAGATGACTAAGGCTCTAACTACTATGAAATTGGAATAATCACTTTCAAATTAAAAATCAGCTGAACAATTGAGTAATGATGATATGTCACTATTCGTGAAGAAATTTAGCAAGTTTCTAAGTAAAATCAAGGCAATTTTCAAAACTTCGACCGAAGATCCTATCAAAAGAGAGAGTCAATTGATGACTCCAATGCCTATTTCAATTGTGACAACACTGACCACTTCGTAGCAGATTACTCTGAACTTATAAGAGATCACATGATGTCAAGAGATACTTTCACATATGGATATCCAATGATGAGAAGATATTTTCTAAGAAGAAGCATGATCAAAAAGTGCTAGTGCCCGAGTAAATCAAGCCAAAGTAGGCTGATTCAGACTCTGAGTCATCTGAATTAGAAGACTAAAGTAGCTCCACTGATGATGAAGAAGTGAAATGTTTAATGATCGATGATGTTGAGCTGGAATCTACCAGTGAACATATATTTGATTTTAGCTCGACTAATTTCTCACGAGATGACCTCGTTAATGTACTTTATGACATGGTTAATGAGTATCAAAGACTATCAATCATTCAAGGAAATTAAAGCAAAGAAAATTGGTCTGACGGACAACAAGACTGAAACTAACTAGGAACAGTCTAGGGAATGTTAAGTTTGAGCAGAGATTGCTAAGCTGAAAATTGAGAATGAGAGAATATAAGATGAAAACTAGAAAGTTAAATATGAAAATATAAAGCTAACTGAACTAGTTTCATCCTGGAATAAGTATTCAATTATCTTAATTGAAATGTAAGAGTCACAAAAACCCGTTGAAGACAAAATTGGTCTCGATTTCAGCAAGAAGGAAAGTATTTTCGAGACAATTACTCAACCTAAAATAAATATGTGCAAATAGAAATATATTCACTTCGTAAGATCCAATATGGTACATGAATTACAGTAACATATCTATCAAGATACAAAGCCTATTGAAGATATGAGGAAAACTAGAAAGTTTAGTGTTGGTTACGTGTATGAGAATTTCAATGCTAATTCAAACTAGAAGCCCAGTCAAACCGGTTTAGCTATGCGTAACTCAATGAAAGACAAGTCTAATCGATACTTTAACAAAAAGCTTGTTCAGAAAAGATATAGACTGATAGATGAAGTTGGAAAGAGAAAACAACATATGGTTTCTACTGCACACAAAACACACCAAACACATACATACTCACAATCTATTTGGAACATAGCAAGTGGTCGACAAGTTAAACTTATCCAGGTGTGGGTTCCAAAATGACTAATCTCGTCTAGATAAGATCGAAAAGGCTAACTCCGAGTGGCAATAAATAGTGCGGAACTTTCCAGAAAGTAGGAAGGATGCAAAGTAATCCAAGGGAAAGCTAGACCTCGAGTGACGAAAGACCGGAGCCACTCTAGTGACCTTCGAAAAGGGTCCGTACTAACAAGCTATTACTGCCTAGTGCCTAAACTGATTAGAGAGTTGTTGAATAAGCAAATCGGCTGTTTAGAGTTACAGCAAACAAGAAATCAGAGCAGTCGTGTGGAAGGTCTTTCTTCGGCCTTTGCTTCCTCTTCTTAGCCTAGCCGCTTCCAGGTAAGGAGAAAGAAGTGAACTCGAATTTTGTGGGGGAAGGAACTTAATATAACAATAACAAGCAAGACCAAGAGATATGACAACAAATCCTTGTAACGAGCAGTAATCGAACCAGCACCTCTAGAACCAAAGGAAAGACCAAGCGAACTTCCTTTTATTCAGATCGCGACTTTTGGTAACTCGGTTCCTCACTCTGTCCATAAGTACGTCAGGGGAGAATTAAGCTCAACTATCCCAACTATCAAACTGAACTAACCATAGTATCCCCCGTTGACTTTTCTTTTTAAGATAGAATCTTCAATGAGTGGAAACAAGTACCCAACCTAATAAATAGACGGGCGCGTTAGCTAGGCCGTTTTCTTCGCTTGCTCTGTACCTACTCTTGATAGGAAATTAAAGAGGTAGACCTAAAGGGAGGGAGGGTATATTCCTATAGTCTATGGTTTCCTGCTTCTTCACTTCAATCAATCATAAAGACAAACGTAGTTGGTATTCTCAAGGGTCAAGCCTTAGTCTGTTGATCTCTTCGCTTGTCCTATTACATGTGCGTGCTGATGTCTACTCTAGTACGAAAGGGCAGCATTTACTATACCAAGCTGACTGAGCTGCTTCTGGCACGAGAGAGATTCATTATCGTTACTGTGAGTATATTCATGGCAGCCTTTAACGACAAGGCTTCCCTTCACAATAGTGGCATACAGAAAGGAGTAGTTCACTATGATATGCCATACTAGAAAAAACTAACTAGACCAACACAGACTAATTGACGGGATTAACCTTCCCTACTTACTCGTTTACTCGAGAAGAGAATCAGTTATCCCAGAGACGACTACGCAAAGTATTAACCGGGGACTTCTACTCAAACTCAAACACCACTCCTGTTCCTTTCTATCTTCTCTTTCCATTCACTACGAAAGACTTCTGCGTGCAAGACAACCCTTATGGATTGGACTTTCTAGCTATGGATATCTCCACTTCTAAACTAGCTGATGTACTCTTGTTTACTAAGGAAAGAGAAAGCTTTTTTTTCAAGTCTTTGCTTGAAATGAAATTTTTCTTACCCTAGATTCAAGCCAGTAAGCAGGGATGTTCTACATGGCCAAGGAAGCATCGGTTTTTAGTCTCATTATGAAGTGAAGCGGAAAATGAGAAAGTTTTTGCAACAAGAACTTTTATTACATTCCTATTAACACTGAGACTTGTCTATTCCTAATAAAGGAAAGAGAAGAGTCACTTAGCTACGAGAGTTAGGCATTTTTGACTTCTTCTATTTCATTTCCGTATCGATTCACTCAATATAGAAAAGCAACTAGAGCAAAGCTAGTATCCGGCCTAAAGCTCTTGAACTAAAGGAGGGGTCTAGCATACTGAAACATAAATGTAGCTATAAAGCCTTTCTGAGCATCTTCCAAAATAATGGGAATGTGGTCCGAACCAAGTAGGTATGCGTACTAATAGTTATTTCGTAATTTGAGATTGCAGGACACAATAATTGAAAAATCAAGAATTCATTTTGGTACTTGGACGATGGATATTCAAGGCTCATGACTGGTGAAGCTAAGCTGCTATCAAAACTGACTCGTTTATTGGGCCCAAGATCACATTTGAATATGATTCTCAAGGTAAAACTGTGGGTAAGGGTAAACTAATTCATGATAATATTATCATTCAAGACATCTTATTTGTTGAAAATCTTAAGTATAATTTAATCAGCATAAGTCAATTGTGTGATCGTAATTATTTACTTGAGTTTAGTAAGTATGTTTGTACTGTCAAAGATACTTCTGGATGCATTATAATGACAGTTGACATGTGGTAATATATATAAAATCAGTTGGACTACTCAACTAATTGATCCAATGTGCTTCATGGCTTCTAACTTATCAAGGAACTGTTTGTAACAAAAAATAATAAATCATTTATATTTCAAAGAAGCCATTGCAAATCTGAGCAAAAACAATATGGTCAATTGTGATACATTTGTCCTACATCTTAAAAATTAAAGATTTAAAAAGAGTTTATAATGAGCTACAATGGACTTCTATAGCAATTTGGGTTAATAATTTTCGTAAAATCGAGGACGAGTACGAAGTAGTTGCTATAGGGGCCCGTTGTGCAGTCACGCAGGCGTGAGCTCGAGCTCGGGGTGTGACAGAATGGTATCAGAGCCGGTCACCAGCATTGAAAACCGGGAAATAAGTGCTATGCGGGGCAAAGTGCTACGTGCATAGGAGCCGCCTCTTGAATCTGCGGGAGAAAGTGCTACATGACAGGAGCCACCTTTTGAACCTGTAGGAGCCACCTCTAGATTCTCGGTGCTGGTGGACCGAGAAGTCAGGCCACGACGAGGACGTCGCGTTCTGAAGGAGGGGTGATTGTGATACCCTTGTCTCACATCTTAAAAATTAAATATTTAAAATGAGTTTATAATGAGATACAATGGACTTCTATAGCAACTTGGGTTAATCATTTTCGTAAAAGTGATGACAAATACGAAGTAGTTGTTATAGGAACCTATTGTGCAGTCATGCAGGCGCGGGCTCGAGCTTGAGCTCAGGGCGTGACATCAATAGTCTTACTAAAAGTGAATTTCAAATGACAAAGTCTGTTCAACTTGTCAGTTTGGAACATCCTCTCAAATCTGACTGGAATCAACTCTCTTCTATCTCAAGTCAAGACAGGTAAAAAACTGACTGATATTGATAACGAAACCTTCAAAGACCAAGTGGTCAAGGATCTGAAAAATCTTTACAAAGATATCCACTCCTTGTTCATCCAAATAAATTCCATGAGAAAGAACCCTGCAATGTCCCAAATATCAAGCTCTCATGATGCTCTTTCTTAGAAGATGAACTTAGTTCATGAAAACATGAATTCAGATATCGACTCAGTTCACACTCAGCTTTCTGTCAAGATCGACACTATGTCAGCCCAGATGGCTTCGGTTGTGCACATTCTACGCAGATATGTGTCTATTCCTGGTGTTGACAAAAAGATGGAAGAAAAATATGAAATAGAATCTAAGGATGAAGACAAGAGATACTTGTTTTTTAGATTTGTTTATCAGTTAATCAGTTTTATCAGATTTATGAATTTGCTTATCGGTTTCAGTAGCCTACATTGGACGTTTCGCTTTATTTTGTCAAACACTAAAAATGGGAAAATTGTTGGATCAAGAATTTTATGTTTTGGTGTTAACAAATAATTAAGGCAAAACTTGCTTTAGCTAAATTGATCTACACTCGGACCCTAAACTGAAATTTTTCTTAAGCTAAATTGGTCTAGTCGAACTAAACTGACTCGGATTATCAGTTTTCGTCATTCAGTTTCAAAGAATGGGTTTGCACCAGCATCAGTTTACACAAGAAATCCAAACTGATGATAGGATAAAGTTTTCCATACAAAACTGATCGTTGCAGTGTACGACTGTCACATAATATTGATATTGGCTTAAGACAAGCCAACAAACACTTTTTTTGGAACTGGTCTAATTAAAAACATCTATATATAGATAAATGATTCAGTTTAGTAAGACTGCGTCTTGTACTGAGAATCAATCATTCAACTTCCAAGTATCTTAACTGAAGAATTGAATCAGTCGAGCACACTTTACAAATAATTGTATCCGATCATCAAAGATCATTTAGTGCCGTGATATATCACTATTATAAATCATTATATCTAAATAGCAGTTTGTATACTGTCTATTATCAGTTGAGAATTAGGAGTTTGAGTTTGACAATGTTTAAATCCAAACTGAATTGAGATTTTGCAAACTGCTTGTAATCCAACATTCTCTTGTGAATCCTATTCAAGGAGAAGAAGGGGTGACGTAAGAGTTTGAGTTTTATGAACATCCAAAAATAAACCTGCGTATTTTCCATTTTCAGTTTACCCAGACTACCCCCTCTGTGATTTGTTCTAATATGTCAGTTTAACTTCTTTCCGCACTTATCTGTAATTAGTTAACCGACGTAGACATTCGAGAATATATACAATTTTTTTGACAATCATAATGATAATTATGCAATGACTAATTATAACCATAATTATATAGCAATGAAATTGCTGGTCAAACCATCCATCAATATTCTTTTTATAACTTTCTACATGAAAATCACAATTTTCATATTATGACTTACCAAATTGATTATTTTGACTTATTTAATTTTAGCAGTAATTGATACGTACGTTAGTATCATGAATATTTTTTTTAAACAAAAATATTAATAAAATCTATCTTTAGGTTGAACTTTCTCAGTATTTTCAAATGATATACCGCATATTATGTTCCATTCAAACACAGTGGCAGACTACTGCAACACTTTATTCAGAATATGGGAAATTCAAATAAAATAAATAACATTCGATCATTTCTGATATTTCGTCTTTCTTATTTTCAAAGTTATCAATGAATTATTTCAATTTTTATATAAAACTTGATACTCTATTATATAATAAAAGAAATATGAAAATTGGTAAACTCATAAAAGAGGTAAACTGTTAAAATTGGAAACGTGGTAAATGGTAATCATTCAAACTGCTAGGGTTAAAACGATATTACTTAAAATTTCCAGGGATACTTTTGAAAATTAACAAAAAAGTGAAATGATAATTAACAATAAGTCATACTAATCTATTAATTTTGTCTATATTATGTCTCAACTTTAACATAATAATAAATTATTTTTGAAAAAAATAAAATAAGATATTATTCATTATCATTTATGTGACACAATAATTAAAAGATCATATTGGTTAAAACACCTAAAATGTCTATCCATTTAGTCCCTTAGATTCCTTGTTTATTATTTGACTAGGGATCCATAAATTGTATGCAAAATTTTTTCTTTTTAATTTTGTAAGACCTATATTTTATTTAAGTCACTTATGAATATTTTAAAACTTATAAGGATAAGTTTAATATATTTTAACAGGATTCAAATAGTAGATAAATAAATAAACATTAAAAATAAATTCAAAATAATTAGATTCCAATGTCCTTTTAATTACAACCTAATATGGATCTTGGAACTAAAACTATCTGTATTTACAATAATGTTAGTAATTATTATCGATGTTAATTGAATTAAACGGCCAAAAATCAAGGTAAAAATTTGTGTGAGACGGTTTCACGGATCGTATTTTGTGAGACGGATATCTTATTTGAGTCATACATGAAAAAGTATTATTTTTCATACTAAGAGTATTATTTTTTATTTTGAATATTGGTAGGGTTAACCCATCTCACAGATAAATAATCGTGAGAACGTCTAACAAGAGACCTACTCAGAATCAAAAGCAGTGTCACGTCAAATCAAATATGTATTTCCAATATTTTCTGAATATAACGAGTTTGGTCAATTCAAAAAGGTAAATCTTGGGTTGAGACTCGATGGAAGATTTTCCTGTTTTCACTCCCTAATTTCAGAATAGGCTGGCCTTAAGCCCTAGAATCACAAAACTTTCTCTCGGTTTTTAGATTTTTATTCATTTATCAGTATTAAATTAATATGAAAATTATAATTTTTTTTGTCTTAAATATTTATTTTGAATTTTTATATTACCCAATTCAATTTAATATTACATTTTTTAATTTTTGTCAATTCTAATTTTTTTGATAAAACATAACATAACATTACACACATATATATATATATATATATATATATAAATATTAGTGTCACATCGATATTACATGTCATGAAAAAATTTTGAAATTTAAAAAAATAAAATGTTAAAATAAAATTTGATTTTATAAGACATGTAACTTTTCACCAGAAACACCGGCATAATCATTATTTTTTTTTACAATGTTTTGGTGAATGAATATGAGCATCATGTAGTTTTCGGAAGAACGAAATAATCGTACACACTGATGATTATAATAAATAAAATAGAATGTGACATATTATGATTACGTATCTCCCATGCTTTTCTTCTCTTATACTCTATATTTTATATATATATATATATATATGATACAAAATAATTACTACATTCTTCATAAAATTATATCATATCGATGCATGCTCTTAACATTTCTGTGTAATTCATCTGGTTGGCAAAAGAGGAGACAAAGACCCTCCATAATTATATATTTATAAAATATTTTAATAATTCCAAAATACATTAATTAATATATCATCGTCATTATTATTTATTTTGAAAAAAGTATCGATGCCTAATTTTGTTTGGCTTTTTCCAATGATTCTTTGTTATCGTTTTTGTTCTAACGACATGGTGATATCAAGAACAAAAGGTAAATTTTCAACATGAATCATGCACTTTCCTAATTGCAAGTTTATTTGTAGATTCTGCCTTTGTTTCCTTCAGAAATTCCAAGGAAAAATGAAATGGTTGCTAAGACAACTAGCTAGTTCTTCATATCAATTTAGTCTCCTCCAGCTCCAAGTAATCCATACATACATACATATATATATATACATATACATATATCTAACATACATATAAATATATGACTTCTAATTGTGAATTTTCCAATATACCCTTATTCATTTAATGTAGCAAATTAAATCAATAATTTTTTTGATGAGTTCTTTTTTAATTTATTGTCTATCTTAAATGCCTTTGGATATTAATGCATATTTATTTAATTTATCAATTTATCCATAATTTTTCTTTGTTGCTAACTAAAATTTGTTACTAAAATTAGTATATTTTTTCTTGGTTGCTAACGAATATTTAATATATATTTAATATTTATATCTTATCTTTTTTTTTATTTTATAAATTGATTTAAATAATAATTAAATAAATAGTTACTCAATAATTTAATAATTTTATTTATGATTCATTATGTATTATGATAATATTTTAGATAATAATGTTTTTAAAATTAAAGTTTCTATTATTATATATTTTGTTATTAATTTTCAATTGTGTTCTAAACATAATACAAAGTATGATTATATTAGCATTATTCTATTACGAAATCTTTATATATAATATATTGATTTGTTATCTTGTTTGTTCTTTTCAATCAATTAATTAATTTCTAATTGTATATGATGAAATTACATACATAAAAAATAAATTTTTCTCTTTTCTACATATTAATTAATTTATCATTATATATAATAAATTTATATATATAAACTATTTTTCACATTTCAAAATAACAAAATTGTTATTTAATATTACTCACTTATTAAATTAACTAAGTTATGTTTACCAATTCATTGTGCATTATTACTATGATTGCAACTTAATGAAGCATAGATGATGACATAGAGTGGTCACCCTAACAATTAATATTTGTGTTTAAATTATTATTAGTAATTAAAACTACTTTGTGGTCGATGAAATTATTTGATTAGTGAGAATAAATTTGATTTAGAAAAATGATTTCTAGAATGTAAAATAACAACTATATCATATTTGTTAGGTGCAATAATTGTTTATGTAAAGTATAACAATCCAAATGTGACATTTGAATTGTTTTACGATTTTAAAAGATTTTAGTTAATGTTGCATCGTTATCCCGGTTATAACTTTTGGTAAAGCGGCAAATACATGATCTTACAATTGGTATATATAAGAGTCAAAGTCATGAGATCGATTCTCATAGATTGCAATTAGTGTAATTATTGATATTGTTGGAGTGCAGTAATTGTCCTTGTTGGATACATATATCGAATCATGACGATTGAGCTATTATATCGTTTAAAATATTTGAGTTGATGTGTAATATCTATTCTAAAAAAGGAAAAAGTTAAACAAAATTCCCAAGGATTTAAAAGTTAGCAAAAACACAATTGATATTTAACTTAATAACAAGTTTAGGGGTTTTATTTTAACATCATTATGATAATTTAGTTAATTAAGAGAATTTTATTTTACAATCACTATATGCACTCCATTTAAATACATTGTGATTTTGGTTTTAGAAAAATTTACTATTCTTTTAATTTTATTTTTATTGTTTTCCATTGTGAATGATTTTGGATGAAAAATATCTTTGTTAATTTGAGAGAGCTGTCATTATGTTATAATTATGCAAATTGAAAAATGCTATATAAATAAGTGAATATATTTGATTTATCATCATAGTGTATTTTTATTTATGGTGTTTTGATATATTTATATTAATAATTACTCATGAACAAGATGTTATTCAAATGATTTTAAAAATTATCTAAATCTCGTTATTATATATTTCATTATTAATCACCCACGTGCATCGCACGTGATCATTCCTAGTATATATATATATATATATATATAGAAAGGGACAATGTGGAATCCATTATCTACCGTTTGAGTTTTGACCACCCGAGTGTATCAAAGCTACGATGCTCGACATAGAATCCCCGTCTTGTGTCGGTTCTCCATTTCTTTCCATGTGGTCATTGTGCAATAGGATCGATCTAATAAAGAACTCAGCCAGCTGATCGGGGTTGTAAGGTTGGTTCTTTGTAGCCAGGGGCTATTCCACGACTATAACAACACCCCTATCTGATCCTTGAATCAATCGTGACAATCTTTCAGCCCGCCGAGCCTCTGGTCTGGAAGGAAACTTCATCTGATCACTCCAATGTGTTATGACCAGGACCGCTTGGCACTGGAATGATAGTGTAACCAACGGTAAATACATGGCCAGCAAAATAAGTGACCGGAACAAGTTACAGCTGGTTCCTTGGCCATATCCAAGCATATTTTGCAATAAAGAAAAAGCCCATTTCGTCATTCTTCTTTCTTATCCCGAGTCTCATTTGTAGAACCAGAACTAATTTTGGATGTCTCAACTGGCCTGATCTCAGACACCACACTACAGGGACCAGGGACGCATAAGATTCTCATAAAAGCCATTCTAAATATTACTACTTGAAACACTTAGCACCAAATTAACGCATAAGATTCTCATAAAAGCCATTCTAAATGAACCAGTTCATACTACAACCAAACAATTTTCAGAAAATCCATTCAAACTACGACCAAACAATTTTCTTTTGCACGCACCGCTAAGTAAACCAATTCATACTAAATGAATAATAATGCCTAGAAAATATTTACACAAATAAAAGTTCAATTACCTCAGTTTTTACGGAAGACGAACCGCCAAGATCTCCCATGTTAATCTCACTCCCCTCCGTATCCATTTGTTGGAGATGAAGATTTTTTGTGCAGAACGGCTATGAAATATGCTGAAAGAAATGGGCTCAAAAAATTTACTAAGAATGCTAAAATTTAATACAAAAAAAACCCAATACATATTACTACTTTGGGCCAAAATTTTAGCCTGGGCTGGAGCCCACCCCAGCCTTTGGGGTGGCTCCGTCCCTGACAGGGACCAATCTGTGCCGCTGATGCACCCTGTCGCAGCATATCCCGTTTCAAAGAGATTTGGATCTCGCCCCCGCTGGCTACAGGTCTAACCCAACGATTCCCATCTCTATCCAACCAATTCCACTAGTTCAAAACAACACTAGAATAAGATCCTGATCCAGACTCTCTAATGTTATCAAGATTCACTGTATCCGTGTTCTTCATTTCTGCAATTGAGAAAATGGACCCTGAAATTCAAAGAGAATTATCCGGGAAATTTACTCAATAACATCATATTTAAAAAACAAACACTCATTTTTGAAATGTCTATTCTACCCTCATTTTAAATATTTTCAAATCCTTTTTTTTCTTTTAACCCTAAACTAACGTTTTCTTCCCTCTATTCTTCACATCCTTCTCACAACGATTCTTCTTTACTTCATCCTTCACTCTTTGGTCTTCTCCTCAATTTTTTTCTTCCTCTACATTAAGCAAGAGAATATTGTAGTCATTTGTTTTCCTAAAAAAAGATTCAATTTTTCTCAACATTGTCAAAGATTTTAAATCAGGTGTAAGTTCTAATGTTATCTCAATTTTTTTTATCGATTTACTGGTTTTTATTACAATGTATATATTGTAAATATAATTTTTCATATATTTCATTCTTAATTGTTCGGTCGCCCAAACATTATGGGTTCAGTCGCTTAATTCTGTTTTCAGTCGCTCAATTCTGTTTTCAGTCGCCCACTTTGATATGTTATGTCATCCGATTATATGTTAAATCGTTTAATTTTATGACATCATTATTGCTTATTTTGTATAGGAATGAAGATCATCCAGATTTTGATTAATTCTAATTGAGAGAGGAAGAATGATGAACAAGGAACTTATACATGGTTATCCGAATCTAAAGAATGGACAGCTATTTCCATTGATGGTAGTAATTTGACCATAGAATGTGTCATTAATGAAATATACGAGACACTTGGTCTGGCTAAATCAGATGTTGAATTGACATTGAGTTATTTACCAGAAGCAAATTCTTGCAAACCATGCCCAATCTATATACGAAATTCACGATCCTTGGGAACATATCTATCATTTGGTAATTCGCGTACTAGACCTGTTTTGCATGTGGAAGTATTTGAGATTTGTGATATTGGAGTTGATAGAGAAAAAGTTAATGACAATGATGTGCATTTTGGAGATGTGGAGGGTAGTGCTGTGAATTATAATATTAATGTAGAAGATAGAAAAAGAAAATGTGATTTTGATGTAAATGTAGAATGTGGAAGAATAGTGTGAAATAAGCTAAAAAGCAATTGAGGGCGACCGAATGACGATTGAGTGATATGGTTAAAACAAAGTGAGCAAATTCGTGTTTTATATCCTATTTACTATATTATGGTATGTTTTCATGTATAAGAAATTACGAAATTAAACATAGTGTGAAATAAGGCAAAAATGACTGAGGGCGACCGAATGGCGATTGGGAGCCACCGAATGACGACTGAGTTATATAGAAAAAAATAGTGAGCAAGTTCATGTTTTATATGCTACTTAATATATTATGATATATTTTTATAGATAAGAGATTATAAAATGAAAAATAGTGTGAAATAAGCTAAAAAGCGATTGAGGGCGACCGAATGACGATTGAGTGATACGGTAAAAAAAAAGTGAGCAAATTCGTGTTTTATATCCTATTTACTATATTGCGGTACGTTTTCAAGGATAATAAATTAAGAAATTAAACATAGTGTGAAATAAGGCAAAAATGACTGAGAGCGACCGAATGTAAACTGGGGGCGACCGAATGTCGACATAGTTATATAGTAAAAAATAGTGAGTAAGTTCATGTTTTATATGCTACTTAATATATTATGATATATTTTAATGGATAAGAGATTATAAAATGAAAAATAGTGTGAAATAAACTAAAAAGCGTTTGAGGGCGACCGAATGACGATTGAGTTATATGGTAAAAACAAAGTGAGCAAATTCGTGTTTTATATCCTATTTACTATATTATGGTACGTTTTCATGGATAAGAAATTATGAAATTAAACATAGTGAGAAATAAGGCAAAATGACCGAGGGCGACCGAATGGCGGCTGGGAGCGACCGAATGACGACTGAGTTATATAATAAAAAATAGTGAGCAAGTTCATGTTTTATATGCTACTTAATATATTATAATATATTTTTATGGATAAGAGATTATAAAATGAAAAATAGTGTGAAATAAGCTAAAAAGCGATTGAGAGCGACCGAATGATGATTGAGTGATATGGTAAAAACAAAGTGAGCAAATTCGTGTTTTATATCCTATTTACTATATTATGGCATGTTTTCATGTTTAAAAAATTAAACATAGCGTGAAATAAAGCAAAAATGACTGAGGGCGATCGAATGACGACTGGGAGTGGCCGAATGACGACTAAGTTATATAGTAAAAAATAGTGAGCAAGTTCATGTTTTACATGCTACTTAATATATTATGATATATTTTTATGGATGAAAGATTATAAAATGAAAAATATTGTGAAATAAACTAAAAAGTGATTGAGGGCGACCAAATGACGATTGAGTGATATGGTAAAAATAAAGTGAGCAAATTCGTGTTTTATATCCTATTTACTATATTATGGTATGTTTCATGTATAAGAAATTACGAAATTAAACATAGTGTGAAATAAGACAAAAATGACTGAGGGCGACCGAATGGCGACTGGAAGCTACCGAATGGTGACTGAGTTATATAGTAAAAAATAGTGAGCAAATTCATGTTTTATATGCTACTTAATATATTATGATATATTTTTATAGATAAGAGATTATAAAATGAAAAATAGTGTGAAATAAGCTAAAAACAATATTTTCTAGTACATCAAGTGGTTCTATTAGAGCACTCATTTATCACTCAGTCGCTCTCAATCGCTCTTTGTATTATGACATTATTTTTATATTTTTTACTATCACTCCATTATACTATACTAAAATAGAGTAAATAGAACCCAAACGTGAAGTTGCTCGTATTTTCTATTATAAGAATCATATATCACTCAGTCGCTCTCAGTCGCTATTTGAATTATTTTACGTCACTTTTATATTTTATAATCACACGATTATAATATACTATTATATAGTAAATAATACACAAAACATTAATTTGATCACCTTTTATACATTGAATAGTACAAAATATCTTCGATTCATTCATACTAAATCATTAATATTCAATTACATATATAAAAAAACATCCAACCTTCCACTTCCAAAAAACAATATTTTCTAGTACATCAAGTGGTTCTATTAGAGCATTCATATATCACTCAGTCGCTCTCAGTTCCTCTTTGTATTATGACATTATTTTTATATTTTACACTATCACTTCATTATATTATACTAAAATATAGTAAATAGACCCCAAACGTGAAGTTGCTCGTATTTTCTATTATAAGAATCATATATCAC
Source organism: Primulina tabacum (assembly GCF_025594145.1). Lineage (NCBI taxonomy): Eukaryota > Viridiplantae > Streptophyta > Magnoliopsida > Lamiales > Gesneriaceae > Primulina > Primulina tabacum. The sequence goes on from NC_134554.1 coordinate 17,116,468, forward strand.
TCAGGCGCTCTCAGTCGTTCTTTGAATTATTTTACGTCACTTTTATATTTTATACTCACACGATTATAATATACTATAATATAGTAAATAGTCCACAAAACATTAATTTGATCACCTTTTATAGATTGAATAGCACAAAATATCTTCGTTTCATTCATACTAAATCATTAATGTTCAATCAGAGGCGTAGGGACAGTATGGGCTGGGCTGGGCTTGATTGTGGATTTTTTTTATATATATAGCCATAAGATACAAAATAAAATAAAAGGAAAAAAAAAAGAAAATAAAAAGCTTCTCTCACAACTTGCGTAGGAATTGAATTCATCTTTCAATTCTCCCAAGTCCCACCTTCGGTCCTTCCGTCACATCCCTCTTTGACCCTTATTCTCTTTTTTCCCAATTTTCTCCTTCTTTTCTATAATCTTTTTATCCGTCACTTTCAAATTCTTGTTATTTGCCAGGTATCTCTCTAATAATTTAATTAATCTTTTTTAAGCATAATCTTTCTTGACTATTGTTAGGTTTCGAGTTTAGATTATTTGGGGTTGATTGGTTTATGTTTTTCCAAAAATCCTTGTAATTTCTAGTTTTTTTGAATCTGGGTTTGGTCTATTCTGGGTTCAAGATTAAAAACTTACAATAAATTAGTTGTATTCTTTTATGGAATCCTATCACAAAGAATTATCTGTTTAGTGTCTTTGATGTTTGGTTACTCAAAAGATAGACAATTTTTTTTTTCATCTTTTAATTTAATTGAAGAGTATTCTTTTAGGTGAAATAAAATGACGCTTATATGTTTTTTTATTTATAAGTGAATCAAAATGTCAAAACGAAGCATTACCAATTATTTCATCCAAAAAAAAACACAATGAGCATTTATCAAAAACTTCAAATGATCCTCTTCCGTCAAGTTCAAGATCTACATTGAAAACCAAAAAACTCAAACCTGACAATGAAGTTGCTCTCGATCCATTAGAAGGAAATAATCCTTATTATGAGCATGATCCTGGGAAACGAATTAGAATATGAGAATATCCATGTGATAAACAAGATGATGTTCGAAGAGAATATGTTGGTATGAGACCATATCAGCCTATATATGAATATCCACTTGTTGATTTTATGCATCAAAAACGTAGTTTTCAGTCTTCTTGGTTCGTAAAGTTTCCATGGCTCGAGTTTTCTAAAATAAAAGAAAGTGCATTTTGTTTCCCGTGTTATCTTTTTGATGTTCCTTCATCATATCAGAAGAAATTTACGGTTGAAGGATTTAAGAATTGGAAAAGAGTGAATTGCAAAACATGTCCACTGAAAAGACACGAAGGAGATTGCAATTCATTACATAGTACTGCTATGCAAAAATGGGAGGACTTGAAAAATGTATCTCAACATATCGATAGAAGGATGAATAAACAATATGAGAATATTGTAAAGCAAAAAAGATTGCTTATAAGGACATCGATTAGAGCTGTAAGATGGCTAGCATTACAAGGGTGTGCATTTAGAGGACATGATGAGTCTGTAGATTCTCATAATCGTGGAAATTTTCTTGAACTCGTCAAATTTCAAGGAGAATTGTGCAAAGAAATTGGTGATATTATCTTAGATAAAGCATCTAAAAATGCCAAGTATACATCACCATCAATTCAACAGGAGATTCTAAAAATTATTGCCGATCTTGTGCGAAGTAAAATCCGTGATGAAGTAGGGGATGCTAAATTCTGTATTCTTGTTGATGAAGCAATTGATGAATCTCGTAGATCACAAATGGCTATTGTTTTGCGATATGTAGATTGTGATGAGTTTGTTAGGGAGAGATTTTTTGAAGTTGTTGGTGTTGATGATACTAATTCTTTGACTTTGAAAACACATATATGTAGTATCTTGACACAACACAAGCTTTAGATTGAAAATATGCGAGGTCAAGGATACGATGGTGCTAGCAACATGCGGGGAGAATGGAATGGATTACAAGCATTATTTCTCAAAGATTGTCCGTTTGCATATTATATTCATTGTTTTGCTCACCGGTTGCAACTTACATTAGTTGCAGCAGCTAAAGAGGTATCAGATGTATGGCTGTTTTTTTCTAAATTGAGTTCAATTGTCAATTTTGTGGGTTCTTCTTCAAAGAGACACTCTCAATTGAAATCAATTCGAGAAGATGAAATCATTGATTTGATAGAATCTGGAGAACTTGGGACTGGTACTGGAGTTAATCACGCTAGTACTTTGCAACGACCTGCATCTACTCGATGGAGTTCACATTACGTTTCTGTTAGTCAAGTTATTGAATTCTTTGGTTCAGTTTGTACACTTCTAGAAGATTTCATGGGGGGGAAGTCTGCCTTTAGTATACGTGCAGAGGCTAAAGGTTTGCTTAAAGAGATGATGACTTTTGATTTTGTATTTATCTTGTTATTGATGTATAGAGTTTTGGAAACATCTGATATGTTATGTCAGGCTTTGCAAAGAAAAAATCAAGACATTCTGAATGCAATGAGTTTAGTCACGACTACAAAATTGTTTTTCCAGAAAATGCGAGATGATGAATGGGAAGATTTTCTATGGAGTGTGAATAATTTTTGTGATAATCATGACATTGTAGTGCCTGATTTGACAGCTCGTTATGTTGAAGGTACTAAACGTTCGTGTCAACAGAAAAATCATTTTACAGTGGAAGAATACTATCATTTTCATGTATTCAATATTGTGATTGACAAACAGCTGATGGAGTTGAATACACGATTTACTGAGCAATCAATAGAGCTTCTCACTCTCTGTGAAGCCTTGAATCCCAGTGATGACTTCAAATCATTCTCTGAAAGGGCTATTTATTCTTTAATTGATAAATTTTATCCCAATGATTTTTTCAAAGATGACATGAAACATTTGAAGACTAAATTGGATCATTACAAGCTTGATGTGTTTGAGGATCCGAGGTTTAAAGATGTTGATTCTCTTCCTAAATTATGCCGACTACTAGTTGAAACAAAGAATTCGAGGATTTATTTCATTATTGATAGACTGATTCGTTTGGTCTTGACTCTTCCAGTTTCCACTGCTACAACTGAGCGAGCATTTTCAGGGATGAAACTTCTCAAGACACCACTTCGCAACAAAATGGAGCAGAAATATTTAAACAATGCAATGGTTTTGTATATTGAGACAAAGATTGCTAATGACATTGATATAGATTACATAATTGATAGATTTGATCTTTTGAAAAATCGAAGGTTGCGACTAAAGTAGTGTTTATTTAAGTTACCCTATTTTGGCGTAAGTTGTATTTTTTTTGTTGCGTACTCTATCATATGATTAATATTTGAACTTTTGAAAAATATTTCTCCAGATTTGATGATTATATTGTGAAAATCGTGGTTTCCACTTAATTTTTATTTCATGTGGAAAATATTGATTTAATTTCTAGATTAATTTTTTTTTTTTACTTTCTAGCCCCCCATATTTTGAAATTCTGGCTACGCCCCTGTGTTCAATTACATTTTAAAAAAAACATTCAACCATCCACTTTCAAAAAAAAATATTTTCTAGTACATCAAGTGGTTTTATGAGTACATTTCGTCTTATAATATCCAACATCATTGCATAAGCTGCATTTCCTTTTTCGTTGTCGTCCAAACTCTCCAATAGATGGTCTTCTTCGTTTATTTGGTCGCCCCCATTTTGGCTTGAAGTTAGGAGGTAGTATTTCTTAATTAAAAATATAATCGAGAATCTTCCAATCTCTTGAATGAGGCACGGGGTAAACGGTACCCGAGTAGGCTTGACGCCACTTATGCACAAGATAATAAGGTGAGCACAACTCATAGATACCAAAATTTGCTAGATGACAAGCTGCTAATGCAAAATCTGGATGATCGTCATTCCTATACAAAATCTGGATGATCGTAATTCCTATACAAGGTAATAAGGTGAGCACAACTCATAGTTCCTTGTTCATCATTCTTTCACTCTCCATTAGAAATAATCAAAATCTGGATGATCGTCATTCTTATACAAAATAAGCAACAAAGATGTCATAAAAATTAAATGATTTAGCATAATCGGATGACATAACATATCAAAGTGGGCGACTGAAAACAGAATTGAGCGACTGAAAATAGAATTAGGCGATTGAACCCATAATGTTTGGGTGACCGAACAATTAAGAATGAAATATATGAAAAATTATATTTACATTGTAATAATAACCAATAAATCGATAAAAAAATTGAGATGTCATTAGAACTTACACCTGATTTAAAATCTTTGACAATGTTGAGAAAAATTGAAACTTATTTTAGGAAAACAAATTACTACAATATTCTCTTGCTTAATGTAGAGGAAGAAAAAAAATTGAAGAGAAGACCAATGAGTGAAGGATGAAGAAGAGAAGAATAGTTATGAGAAGGATGAGAAGAATGGAGGGAACAAGAACTCATTTCCTTTCTCCCATTTCTGTTTTTTACGCTTCTTTTGTTTTTTAATTAATTAATTATTTTTTTAAATGGATGTTATTTATCAAATTTTGAATTCTAAAAGGTTAATATTTAAAATTAAAATTTGCTTAGGGTTATATTTTAAAATGCCCCGAATTATCTTTGCAGCCAAAATCCATCTGACTTGGGTTCAAAAAAAATGACACCTTGGACCTCTTTTGACCAATGGGTATACATAATACATTATACATCTAATAGTCTCGATCATAAAAAAAAATGTCGTATTGAATCAATCAAAGAACCCAGATAATCGACCAAGCAATAGTTCGTCTGGTGGTTAGCAAAGTCAAAACCAAATGCAGGATAATTCTATAAAAAGAAATAAAAGGAGGGAAAGAGCAACCCCGCAGTGAGTGAGTCAACCAAAACGCAATTACTAAAAAGGATACTTCTGATCAAAACCAGACACATCCATTGTCATTAACGACCAACAACTCCCAACCCACATACAAGACCAAATAAATAAAAGGTCCAATCTTCAAAGGCAAGAAAGCAACAAAGATTCAAGAAACATAAAAATAAAACACAAAAAAAAAAGAAGAGAAAAAGAGTGAGAATTTATGAAACTTCAAACAAAATATTGCGGTAAAAGAAATAAATACTCTAATAAAAGACTAATATGAAGAATAATTAAGAAGAAGATAAGTTTTCTTTGTAGAAATAATAATTTTGAAAAGAGTTGAGATATAATGAATGACGACTTCTTTAATTGAATATGTTGTTTACAAATTATTATAATCCTAGACCAAATATTATGGCAAGCGGTTTAGGCGGTGCGGTTTGGTGCCGTTTTTGGCAAAAAAATAATCGAACCGCATATGCGGTGCGGTTTATGACTATTATTTTTAATCGTAGTTTTTATAAATATTAGGAAAAACAGTACGGTTCAATTCGGTTCAGGCGGTTCGGACGGTTAATAAAAAAATTTGATCACCCCTAGGTAAGGGCATGGAGATCAATTCATATAAATAAGTGATCCTTTGATGATGTACTGAACAACCCTCACTCGGACTTTCTAAATGGTTATTACTTATCGAGTGGAAATATCCGTGGTTATTTTGTACACAATTAATCTTTTAATTCGGGACAACGTGGAGGCTCTACGTACTACCATGCACTTTGATTCGTTTACTGACTCTACTAAGGGTCATCAGATGACGTTATTGGTGTGTAGTTTTGAGACACGCAAGAGCTCATGCAATGTAGCCGGAGACTTACAGCTCACCCACGAGTGAAGATATCTTATGTGATATGATAAATTAATAGTGCAAGGAATCTCTAGCCAGAGTAAGACATATACATTTTGAAAAAGGTTTCCTCAGTTGCACATATCATGTCACTATTATTACTCAAATATACATCACATCATTATCGAATTCATTTGCAACTCTCTGCATACAAATGAATGCATATTCGATCACGATATATGTGTTGAAGAGACCGTAATGTACGTTGACCATAACATAAGGTTCTTGCAGACATTATCAGTGATACCTAGAGGATCATGAAGCGATGCTACCAGACGCTCTTACCATGATACGATGGACGCAATCAGACTTGAGTTTTGACTTTCTTGATCAAGAGGTTGATGAAAAGAATGAAGCTAATTAGGGTAAGCCCGAATATGTATAAATGTTGTTCTGAATAACATGAAGTCGTGAATCCACGACTAACTGTATGTATGAAATATTGAGGTCCACATAACTATTGGATTCTGTATTCCTGTTGAGATAGTCAAGTTGAATGAGTTGAATTTGGCTGTTGTAGCATGATGGAGATAAAATATATTGCTTATAAATAAGTTTATAAATTGAAACCATGTAATGGAAGCTATGGAATTTAACTTAACTGCTATTTAAGTGAGAAGAGTGAAACTACTGGTTTTGCCTGTTTAGTAAAAGAGTTCACAACATTGGCAGCCACAAAAAATGAATCAATGGAAAATTTTGTTCTTCGAAATTTTCATTTTTCATTATATGAATGAGATTTGTACTCTCGAAACATCGACACTATCTAATCATTTATTGAGTTATAATGTTGTCACAATTATTTATTTAATAAATTTATAATATACTAATTAAAAATAAAATTAGCAGTAGTGATTAGTAAGTGCAAAATTATCATGAAATATTCTAGAAGAGTTTAGAATAAATAAATAAATTAATTGAACAATTAAATAAAAATTATTTAATATATATATATATATATATATATATTTATTTCCACTCTTGAAAATATCATGTCTGATTAAATATATATATATATATATTATCAAAAGAGTATAATAATTTAATCAGACATGATATTTTCAAGAGTGGAAATAAATACATGAGAGTCTTTGAATTATTTAAAAACTATATTATCATAATAAAAGGAGAGTCCTGATTAGATCAGAAAAAGACTTTTAATATATGTGTAATCAATATATAAATTACACACATAACTTCTACACACAAGTTTTTGCTCACAAAATTTCTCTCTCTCCCCTCACAATCGGCCAACCAACCTCTTCCACAGAACCGCCGTCAAATTTTAAGAATTCCGGCGATTTACTCTCGATGTAAATTTCGTTTAGATCTCTAGTGCGACCTATACGGGAGAATCAGTTTTTGATCGTGGACCTGATTTAGGATATTGAAGAAGATGGTTGATTCCAGTAGATCGTTCGTAGGGATTTATAAGAAGGATTAACTCCGCTAATCCTAGACTGGTTTGGTATCCAGCGTTTTTAAACGCAAAACTAAATCAAATCTGAACATCCTATGAATGGTTTAAATCATACGATGCCTAAGAAACTTTTTGTGATACCCTTGTCTCACATCTTAAAAATTAAAGATTTAAAATGAGTTTATAATGAGCTACAATGAACTTCTATAGCAACTTTGGTTAATCATTTTCGTAAAGCGAGGACAAATACGAAGTAGTTGCTATAGGGGCCCATTGTGCAGTTACGCAGGCATGGGCTCGGGCTCGGGGCGTGACAGAATAGTATCAGAGCCGGTCACCGGCATGGAATACCAGGAAATAAGTGCTATGCGGGGTAAAGTGCTACGTGCATGTGAGCCATTTCTTGAACCTGCGGGGCAAATTGCTACATGACGGGAGCCACTTCTAGATTCTTGACGTTGATGGATCGAGTGGTCAGGCCGCGACGAGGACGTCGTGTACTGAAGGAGGGGTGATTGTGATACATTTGTCCCTCATCTTAAATATTAAAGATTTAAAATGAGTTTATAACGTGCTACAATGAACTTTTATAGCAATTTGGGTTAATCATTTTCGTAAAGCGAGAACGAATACGAAGTAGTTGCTATATGGGCCTATTGTGTAGTCACGCAGGCGCGAGCTCGAACTTGGGGCGTGACACTTTTGATTGTCAAAACACGAAATTTTAAAATTTTCGCTACATGTTTGTTGTAAAAAAAATACACCAACAGAAGAAATATTGGAAAAGCTTCCAGCTCGCGAGCTAGCATAAGGTAGCATGTGGGCCCGGCCCACCTATTTTGCTAATCCTAAACAAATAGCTAAATGGGCTGGCCTATTGAGGTTGGCTATTTTTCACGTATTAAAGAACTATCATTTTGTTTAATATCCAGTCAAGGCCAATTAGAATGTAGCCCAAAGGCCTAATCGATTTTCAAATTTCACCGGCTCACTATATGCTAACACGAATTTTATAATGTTTCTTGAACCTTAAAACTTAAAAATCCAAATATTTTTATTACGTGAGAATCTGCTGTCATTATTTTTTGATGTATTTTGGATAAATTTATGCACTAACGCAATAGTCTGCAAATCACGTTAGTTAGATAAGCCACAACTAGACGAATTATGTGTGATAAGCTCGTCCGAGAAGGTGTTGATACGAGAAATCGAACTCCTGATCATTGATCAAGCGCTTACATACTCTACCAACTTGGTTATCCCTTGCTGTTTTAAAAAAATCAACATTCTTTCCCTATAGTAACATAAACATCTCCATACGAGAGAATGAAATGAATCTAAATTCAAATAAAATTAAAACCTTCTTCTCCATTGTAAATATAAAAACTAAAAAATTACATTTAAATAATAAAATATTATATCAACATCAGTTTCCAAAACATAAAATAATAGTATAAATTCCGTTTATTTGTTAGGATATTATTAGGGTACGAAATACTATGCTATAATTAGTGTTCTAAACCATCGCTACAAGAAATTTCAGAATCAATAACACACATACGACAACGGTTTTAACTAAAACCGTTGTTAAAAAACTTTAACTAAAACCGTTGTCGTATATTATTTTTTAAGCAAAAGACAACGGTTTTTATAAAACCGTTGTCTTTTGGGGGTCAAAGACAACGGTTTTTAGGGTCAATAACAACGGTTCTGTAAAACCGTTGTCTTTGAACGTTTATGACTAAAACCGTTGTCGATTAACGTGTGCTTAGAATAAAACACAACATTATTTAGCGACGGTTTGCCTAAAACCGTCGCTAATGTTAGCCACACTTTTACCTATATCGTCGCTAATTTCAAATTAGCGACAGTTTTATTTAAACCGTCGCTAAAGTTAGCAACAGTATCATGTACACCCGTCGCTAATTTGAAATTAGAAATTAGCGACAGTTTAGCTAACACCGTCGCTAACATTAGCGACGGTTTAGCTTAAACCGTTGCTAATATTCGCGACGGCTGTAAGCCAACCGTCGCAAATTCAAAAATTCGATCCCGCCACCACTCTCTATAAATACCTGCAAATTCGCTCCATTTTCTTCCACTTCACTTCACAACACTTAAAATTTTTCTCACTTACACGATTTGAAAACCGTCGCAAATTGTAGCTACGACAACGGTTTTTCAAACGGTGAAAAACTGTTGTCTTTGAGCGAACCATTTAACAACATTGGCTTTAACAACAGTTTTAAAATGGATACGACAACGGTTCGTATGACATTTTTCTTGTAGTGCATGCTACATTTTGCTTACAAGTCTCATTTTCAAATTTTTTTTAAAAAAAGTAAATGTACAAAACCACATGCATGATAGAATAAAATAAATCAAAGACAAAATATTCGATTAATTTATTTTTAATTAAAATTTAAAAAATAATCAATATATTGTTTAATAATTTATTGTGCTTGAGATACGATTTACTGTCGATTTTTTTTAAAAAAATAGATGAATCAAATGTTTTATCAATGATTAATTGTATTTTGTTCATACATAGTATTTAATGCGTTTAATTTTTAATAATTTGTGCAAACGAAGATTGTTTGAGCAAAGTGTATTACAGTTTGAAACACCAAATGTACCGGATGATTTATCCCTATCATAAAAGGATCTTGATTACGTATCTAAGACGGATCAACTAAGTATTACCTACATAAGGAATCATAAATTAATTATCCTTAAATTGTGCTTTAACGATTGAAGTTTGAATGTGTATCTACTCTTCAAACTCTCAAGCATTACCTGTTGTTTTCTCTCGTTACTAGACTTGTGAGTAGTAAGCTATATTTGTAATATAGTTATTATAGCTTTAGAGTTTTATTAAAACATTTATTTACAGAGTTTTTCTCAACAAAAGCTCCTATGTATATGTGTTAGAAAAAGAAACAAACCGAGCTAAATTGTAAAATCAAATCAAATTGCATGTGTTTTGGTTCAATTTCCAGACAATCAAGATTTAAATTTGTTTTAAAATCAACCAAACCGTAAAAAATTTTTTGGTTCAAGTTTTAGGAAAAAAAAAAGAAGCAAATCAAACGGGTCCAAATCAACAAATACATTAATATAATAAATTATGTAATAAGTTTTGTTGATTTAGTTTGTTTTTTTATATATAAAAATATTTTATTTGGTTTTTAGTTTGTATTATTTTATTGTTAGTAAGCTTTGTAACCTTTTAGTTACATTGAAAATTTATTTACAGCATATTTTAGCACAAATATATATAATGACAACCCTAAAAGTTTATGTTTTTTTAATAAGCTATAAAATAACATGCATATTTTTTTATATTTTAATGTATGAGTTTTACTTATAATCATTCTAGTACACGACCAAATTAAATGTTCACTCAATTTTTATGTTGCTTGCTACTTTTTTCAATTTATAATATCTCGTGCACTAATTTACTATGAAATTTTAAAATTATACAAAAACTCCTGTGAGATGGTTTTACAGGTCAATTTTATGAGATATATATTCTATTTGAGTCACCCATAAAAAAATATTAGTTTTATGTCAAAATTATTATTTTTTATTGTAAATTTGAGTAGTGTTAATCTGTCTCACGAATAAAAATCCGTGAGACCATCTCATAAGAGAGATCTGTGAAGACCCATTATCAGCTTTGTACCAAGCCTAGAATTCAAAATTTTGAACTCAATTCCAGCATAATTATAATCAACACAATTCGTGAGCAATTAAGCTTTAATTCTAAAAATTAAGTGTTTTTGACCTCACATTCACTCTTTTGTAATAACTCATTTACACTACACGTTTGAATCATATTTAGCCACAAAACTCCTCATTTGTTATATTTTGGACAAGGGAATGGATATGTTTTAATACCTAATAAATGACGATTCAACCCAACATTCAGCAGCAACAAAAACAACATAAATGAGCCATAAAATGCAACATATTTTCGAAAATTCAAAGAGTCACATTCAGCTGATTTGGGATGAGTTGTACATAGCACAATGAATGAGGAATAATGGTATTCAAATGGAGTAAATAACCCTGAATGGAGGACCTTTCAGCTGGTTATTTACAGCCTATAAATAATGGCCAAAGATAAATTGAAATCACACAAAACAAAGCACAAACATCCCAAATTCGGAGCCCCCTTGGCAGCAAAAATTTCGAGCTTTGTTATACTCAATTTCAAGCAAAACTCTGTCCAAAGTTGATCAAAAATCTGTCCAAGACTCGAGCCAAGTAGCATTTTTTTCGAGCATAAGCAACACCTTATTCGAGCCATGTTTCGGCTGCAAAAAAAAAAAAAAAAATCCTTATGTATGAGCATTCCAGCAAGCATTTTTCCATGTTTAATTATTTCTTCAAGAATGGTAAGTGGCCTTATATATATGCTTTAAAATGAATATGTTCCTGTTTTTGAAAATTCAATCATATATTACCCGATTCATGCTCTTTGATCCAGATATGTTTCCTTCTACATGAATTCTTTGTCATGCTATGAAATCTCGAAAAAATGCACTTTTAGGATTCAAATTAAAAGTAGTAAGGAAATTTCCGAAACATGAAAAGATAAGATAAGGACTTGATGCGGTGAGTTACAATAACTGATATATGACATCGCTCACTTACGCACCTCCCCTTACTTCCCTCCCCAGATAAGGGCGAAGTTCAATTGGAAGCAGATGAATAACACATGTTTTGAGGTTGATGATCAAGTTCGAAACATGAAGTTTCAAGTATCTATTTTAGTTTTATTTTCTTTTACGTCATCGCTTCCTCATTTGTGTTTTACACTATAAAAACAGTCATTATTTATGTAATAGAATGATTTTTGGCTATTTTATATACTACATGGCGTGCTATTTCGCGATTTTAAATTGTTAAACAACGCCGATGATATGTCTTGGTTTCGGAACATGACAAGACCTACTCCAAAAGTTAAAATTAGTTATCTAAACCAAACAAATCCTAAACTCATGGATTGGTAATAAAACATTCATGTTTTGTTTTGTTTTAAATTTTGTTCAACCGATAAAATACAATCTGGTTCGAATTTTTAACTAAACCGAATAATTGATATATGCTATATCTACCGGCCTTGCCACGTCCTATATGTGTAACAACGTAAGACTAATTGAGTTTCTGTTCCACTACAATTCAAATAAATTATAGTTTTTATAATCCAGTCGAGTTCTTATTTGTACCACTACAGGACGCAAGTCAATTAAACTCTAATAATTTAATTTTGACCTAAATAAACTATTGAGTAATAAAAATAAATTCCAAGAACGGGATTGTACTTCTAAATCAAATGAGAATTATTATGAAAATAACAATATAGTCTAATTTATCCATCCAACACTTTTCAAATCTCATCAGATTCTGAACTTAAAACCCATAAACGGATGAACCAACACACAAGACAAAAGCGTGATTACTTTTTTCTAACAATTTAAGTTAGTAAGGGAGAAGCCATTATTTGCTATCTTAAATCCATGCTTTTTCAAATGGATCAGATGCGGGAATTGGAGGTTCTGTTTCACAAGTCAAGATCAATATTATTAATTGGAAAAATACTTTTCTATTTCACTAACTTTTCTTATTTGAGTTTTGCTCAACTAAATTTTCAATGTGTAGTTTCAATACGAGAACTTTAAATTTTTTTAAGCCATATTTCATTGTAGTGTTGACATTAACTCGGAAAATATTAACTTGTCCGACGACATATCATTAGTGAGACTAAAATAATAATAAAATAATTAGTGTATCAAAATTTGAAAACTAGATGACTCTAAACTCTAAATTGGACAAGTTAGTAAACAAATTTACATTTTCCCCTTAGTCTTGATTCCTTTCGACGGTAGCACCGCATATCCAATCCAACAGAAAGAGCCACAATCTCAAGAATACAACTAAAACAATCATTTAACCACATGGTCATCACGATATCATAAAATTATAACGAAAAAATCCTCGTAGGACGAAAAAAATCATGCAGCATCTTATAAATATATTATATAATATGATGATTGGTGGTTGCATGGGGACAGTATGTGCTGACATATCCTACAATGATTAGATTACTGCATGAACATATATATATATATATATATAGTTCTATATATTTAAGTCCCTCATTAGCTTCATGTTCATTACAAATTACAATCTAATTTGTAATTCCCTCAAATTTACAGGTTGAAAATGGCAAAATTAATTTGTGCTCTTGTTTAGTATAATATCTCTTAGTTTCTGCTGTATTGTCTTTGCATTTGAGCCTCGCCCGTTCCAAGATTTCTGCGTTGCAAACCCAATAATGCCAAGTAATTAAGTGAATTATCCATAATTTTCACCATTTTAGGACTAGGCAGTGCATCATGGGACACGGACAGCAGAGGACAACATCACTTTGTACTGTTCAATTTTTATTTTTTATTTTTTTTGGTTTCAATTGGGCTTGGTTTCAATATTGTTTTCCTGAGGAAAATATTTATGTCATTGAGTAAATATGTTTTCTTTATACTTATTAAAATAATTTCACAAGGTTCATGAAAGTGTATTTTCTAAATACATCTTCTTATTGAAAATATTAATAGAACGACTCCTAATATTACGCATTTATTTCTTGAATTTGATATTTAAAATTTATTTGGTGTGTAAAAATTTTAAGCTAACAAGTATGAAAATTTTTTAAACGAGTAAACATTTTTTAAGGTCGGAGTATAATTTTTTTTTCGTGATATGAAAAATTTGTTAACAAGTAAAAATATTATTACTAATATAATAATATCTAATTTTAAAATAATTAGTTTAACTTAATAAAAATAAATTATATACATTATTTCCTATAACATAAATTCAATTATAATTTAATATATATATAATAAAAATGTATGCTTTAATTAAAATTTTCTAGTTTAATTTTTCAAGTAAAGTTACTCAATTATTTATCATTGAAATTTTTTTATTTTTTAAATTTTAATAGTAATATAATTTGGTTTGTGTTTTACAAGCCTAATTGAAACCAAGCCTAATTAAAAAATAAAAATAAAAAATAGAACAACAGTGCTGTTGTCCTCTACACAGCAGAGGATCCGTGTCCGTGCATCATGTTAGCAGCTACTGATTTAAGAAATATTAATGCTTCTAATTTATAAATTTTTCTTAGCTGTTGAGCTTATATTTTTTCAGCACGGTGAATGGTTTACCATGCAAAAACCCGGCAACAGTTGATGTTTGCGAGAGCAGCATCGAGCAGTCAGAATCTTAGAGTGATCACTATTGCAAATACGGATATTAGTTCTGATGTTCTTGCCGAAGCTTTCCAGGCGGATAAGAGCATCGTGAATCAGATCCAGACCAATTAGTTCTAGAAACCATGCCAGCACCAATAATAAATCGATGAGATTATTTCTTGTGTTGCTAGAATATCATCCTCTTGGTTGTAAGTCTCAAAGTTTCTCAATCTCTTTGCGAGCAGGGGAGGAGCCACAGTACTTTTCAAAGCTCGGGTGGTCTAATTTTTTTTGAAAAAATTTATATGTAATTTTTTGTATAACTTTGGATAAATTTGATATTAGCACGGGTAGATCAATTTAAAATTTTAAAAGATTTTAGAGTTTAAAATTCTAGCCTAGATAGAATCGGATTCATGGCTCTGCCAATGTTTGCGAGTTGCATAATTTTCTGGCTTCAATAATTTTTTAGCCCGCGTATCGATCTGGGCTTCATTTTGCTCGAGTACTAAGTCATGATCAACGTTTCAAAATACGTAAAATCTATAGAATAATTTAATAAAACTAATCACAAGTTGGCTTGTTGAACACATATCTAACAATTTTGGCATGCATATAAATTCGAGAGAGACGGAATGTCGCATATTAGTTTTTTTGGAAAATTTTGGATTTTCTGGAAAAACTATATATAATTGCTGTATTTACCCCCACTTTGTTTTCGAGGAATATATCGAGATATGTTAGCGTAGTTGTCTATGGCACATACTCTCAATAATGTGAAAGGGACTGCATATATAGAATATATATAGAATATATATATATATATATATATATATTACACAAGATGTTAGGTGCTTCATATGTTTTTGTATTGAATTTAGATGATTGCATGAACATCTTACATAATAAATATACAACGAGTAACATTCTCGGTATAACATAAACCAAACATATATATATATACACACACATGTATATGTGTGTAGGGACAGGGCAATAATTAAAGTTTAATCAACGACATTTCACGTTAAATTTTATCAACTTTTGCGCTTTTGTTGCACTTTTTCATTCGATTTTTGGATCGTTTCATTTATTTTTACATGTAAACAGAATTTCTACATGAACCTCGTTGCATGTGATTCTATTATAAGTGAGCGAGTCGAAGGGGCTGATGGAGACGAATCTGTTTCTTGCTCTTAAATTTTGATTGAATAAGAGACAAGTCGGGAAAGGAACGACTAAGAAAGTCCCACCTGCTATTCTAAATATTATTGCACCGACGCAAGCAAGTTACTATAGTGCATTGACGCACGCATTGCGTGTTTGTATAATATTTTTTATAATTCATCTGATTTATATAAATGAGGATCAAAATATAATTATAAGAAATAGTGATGGACTACACTGAAATTTTGATATAAAAATTTAAAAAAAATAGAAAAAAGAAAAGAATAAAATAAAGACAAGTAGGAATTGAACATATAACCTATGCATAAGAAACAAAAACTATGTTCACTAAACTACATGTGGTTTATAATAATATTTTAACACTTTATTAATATATATAATTATTAAAACAGATTATGACACCAAAATTTAGTTACTCGGAGTAGGAGTGAGCAAGATTTCGGTTAAACCGAATTAACCGACCGAACCGAGCTAATTCGGAAATTCGGTTAAGTTATTTCGGAAATTCAGTTTTCAAATTAAAAAAATTCGGTTATATCGATTAATTCGGTTCGGTTACGGTTTTCAAAATTTTGAAATCGGTTAACCGATATAATAAAGATTATTATTTAATAAATTTTTATTATTTATCAATTTTTATATATATTTAAATTTTTAATTTTAAAATCAACTCTATTTCTAATCTAATTCTAAACGCATTGGCTTTCTCGTTCTCACTTCTCTATTCTTCACTCTTGACTTCATCCGCCGCCCACCCATCTTTCGTCACCGATCTAGATGCCGCCCGCAACATGTATTAATTGTATTCAAACAAAACTTATATATTTGTGATGTGTGTAATTTCATGTTTTTTTTATTTCCATCATATAACTTTTGTCAAAGTTGGATTTTAATCCGGAAACTTAAATTTTTTTTTTTGTTGGTTTTTAGTCCTATTTCGTTGGAGTGCTAACATGTAATCGAGAAATGTTGATGTGACACGGAAAAATTATTGACACATTCAAGTTTCAATGTCATGTCAGGCCTTCAGTGTAATAGTGCTGGTCTAGCAAAAAAAAAGGTTATATGACTAAAACCTAACTTTGACATATTTGAGGACGAAAATAGAATTTATGAAAAACCTGCAGTACTAAAATGACTATTTCTCCCATTATTTTCCATATGCTTAAATATTTTATGTAAATCTAAAAATATAAATAATTTATATAGTATATGTAGTTATCCAAAAAATTTCAATTATCAAAGACTTGTGCATGCCAACTAGGCGAAGCAATCGAAGCTTTTAATAATGGGATATGTTCAATATTTTTTAACACAAATTTTGGGATAATGAGACGATGCACGAGATGTTGATCAAAATAAATATTGTCACGAGTAGTATGTGTTTACTTGGATTTTTAAAAAACTCACAATTTATTTATTTATTTTTAATGATGAAAAATATTAACAAAATAAGTTGAAACAAGGATTGGCTAATTTTCTGCGAAAGGGAAGAATCGTTCTTGAGGGAATTGATTAGGGAGGTAACCTAGTATACATAATGCATATATATATATATATATATATATATATATATATATATATATTAAGTCGTGCTGAATTCTATGCCCCTAATTAATTAGGGAGGTAACCTAGTATACATAATGCATATATACTTGGCACGTAAATCTTCATTTCATTAAACTCGAATTTAATTAAGTGTTTTCTTTCAGTTGACAAATACTAGATTATTGTACTAATTAGGTGTCGCACGTGCAATCTTAATTGACAAAACTCAAGTTTAATTAATATATATATATATATAGCCATATTTTCTAAATTATTTTTGGCGACAAAATAATTTATCAATTCAAATTATATCTTCTATTAATTAGTATTTACCACTAATTAATTCCATTTTAAAAATGAAAATACAATTATTGTGCATAAGTTTGACTTAATTAGTCGATGGAGTCGAGTTTGCTTCGTTTGTCTTAAAATACGAGTGATGATCGAGCTACTTGGTATCCAAATTGTGACATTTATAATTTAAAGAAACTTTAAATGTTAAAACATTTGCGCATGATGTATGTATCTTGACAAACTAATTTTATAGAAAATGGGAACATGCCTCGAAGCCAACTGATGCGACCAAATTTTTTTTGAACTTGATCAATCGATTTTAAGCTTGAATAATGAGTACTGATGGAATCGAGCTTGGAGTCATCGTTCGATCAAAAACTGAGATCTAATGAGAGCTACTCAATAAACCCGTCTTAGTTATCTTCGACATGTTTTACGTCTAGCAGAGGAGTCAGATGAAAAACTAGGGGAGGATGAGTTCTTGGGAGACATCATATTTCGGGGTAACAGCACAAGCCCCTAATGAAAAGCTTAAAAACCATAAAACTCCGAAAAAATATTAATAAGCTATTTAAGAAATCCTCAATTGTTTAAAATCAAACACATTTAACTACCGTGCTGAAAAAATAAATACATTTGCACCATTGTTAAAATATTTTATGCCTGATTTTTAAAAACACGGGATTTTAAATGAAAGTAATTTTACATATTGAGTTTTTTTTTATGTTTTTTTGAATTTTTACAGAGATATCGATGTAATTTTCCCATCAAAATTCAAATGCATGAACTATTAAAAAAATTAAAATTTTTATGGCTCAGTTTATTTCAGATATATAGCTCTATAATTTTAACTGGAAATGGAAAATCCATTAAAACAAATAAAATTAAATTATTTGATTACTTATAATCAAACTTATCTATATATATTGATCCTTAATTGCGTAGATCATGGTATCAAACTACGTGGCATATAACACATTACGAATTGTAAGGATTATTGTTTGACGGATGTATGTAAATTATAAATTTGTGTTTTATCAGAATTAAGTGTTGTGTCAAATGTTACAACATTTAAGACAACATGCAGCGGAATATTAAATTTTGTAACACAAATTGAATTTAAATAAATACGATGGACACGATTAAATATGCACAAGTATACTTGTGCGGTGGCTCAGGGCAAAATATTAATCACTAGAAAACCAATAGTTTACACGAAAATCTATCACTAGTGATTTTAACGCAAATCAATTTCCTCAACACGTTGAGAAAATAAATAGCTTTATAAAACAACCAAGAATACTAAAACGTAATTAAGAAAGCAAAATCGTGATGCCAAAAGCAGATCAACGAAACATGATCTTCAGCGAACTTCGTCACGGATGTTGTCTGAAGATATTTTCAACAATCACGACAACACGTGCAATGACACTCTTCTAATCAGCAGCAATGTTTTGAATATTTTTCTCTGAAATCCAACGATGAGCGAAAGTGAGTGTATGATCGATCGAGAAGAAGAGCCGCATTGATGTCCTTCTTTTATTTATAATTCGCCTTATCTCTCATGAAAATCTACAAGATATGGTAAACAAGAATTCTATTAGGAATAAGATATCATATCATAAATATCATATTAAAAGAGAGCTTATCATATTTATCACATTATCTAGAAAGACAAAATCTCATTAAATATTATACACAATCAAATCAACAAGGAAAAGATAATATTAGGAAAATCATTTAAACCAAGAAATTATATCAATTAACTTGGAAAATAATATTTCCCTTCAATCTCCCCTTTTTTGTCTTTCTGGACAAAATAAGATCAAACTTATTTATCCTTGTTAGCTCAAGTCATCTCCCCTTGAATTCAGGAATTTTTCTCCCCCTGAATAAAAAAAAATTATCACGTGTGTTGTTAAGAGTTGTTGGCAACACTTGAGACAACATTTGCATGAAAAAAAAATTCATTAGATTAGCGCAACAACCACATTTCAGGGAAATATAGGAAACAGAAACAGAACAAAGACCTAAAAAAATTAACCAACAAATATAATAGAAACATCGAAAATCAACGAACCACTTTTAACACAACACTTTCAATTCCCATCCTCATCCTCCTCTTCATCATCTTCGTCTTCACCATTCTTGGTTCCTGATGGCCCAGCAGCAGCTCTAGTTTGATCTTCATCATCTCCTCTTTTTTGGCCAGAAAAGACACCTACATCCAAAAGTAGCATATAGTTGGCCACAAGATCCTCATAATATGCGATGTCAGCCTTGGCCTGAGTGATCTTGGTAAGGGCATGATCAATTTGAGCTTGGATTTCCCCCGTAGTGAGCTTCAAAAATCCATCGAACGGTGGAGTGGCATGGAAACCTTGGGATATGTCAGAGACTGGTGCGGCAGGGCGATGCTCAGACTAGGGAATGTCAACTTTCGATTGCCTTTGAAGAATGCAGGAGCAATCCGAAACATGTCACTGGTATCCGAGAGCTGTTCATCAACGTCTCGTACAAATCCTTGAGAAACTAGCAGTCCATATATGAGTGACGGAAACTGGAGCTTCTAGGCCTTGAGGCCTCCGACAGCATATTGAAGTACAGTCTTAAGACTAACTTCCCAAAGTTGAAAATTCCACATGTCTCATGGTGTGAAGAACCATCGCCTGTTGTTTGGTCACAATTGTTGAATTTGTGGATGGAGTCCAATTACGAATCGCCAATTTGTGTAGTACTGAATAAAATGTTGTTAGATTTGCTGCGGACAGCCGCAGAGTGAGCTGGGAAAACAGTAATGAGCCCCCCAGTGAGTATGGAAGTAACATCATGAATATCGGGGTGAGCTGGGAAAACAGTAATTAGTTTTAGCAGAAGCTAACAATTCCAGCAGCAACTAATATTTCAGAAGCTGTCATTTTTTCAAGCAGATAGAATCCAACAGCAGAAGAGTTCAGTAGCGCGAGATTGCAGCAGACAGCTACTAATTCTGCTTATGACTTGTAACTGAAGCATTTAACATGGAATAAAGGCTGTTAATGACACATAATGGCATATTATGGCCATTAAGTGGGAGGCTAACAGTCAGAATTTTTGCCTATAAATAAAACCCTCAAATCTCTGAATTGGTGTTACACAAATCTTGATTTATCACTTGAAATTCGAGCTAAGAGAGTGCCATTTTCGAGCAGAAAAATCCAGTAGCGAGATCAAGCGGATTCCAGACTTCAACCGAAACTTTCTAGCAAATTACTGTAAGTGGACTTATGTATAAATATCTTGAAATCAGTTTGATAATTTCTATTTTGAAGTAAAGTATATGTATTTTTTATCTCTGATTTTTGAAGCACTGAAACCTAGTGAACTAATGGTAGAAATATATATTCTGAACATTACTGAATTCTGATTACTGATTACTGGCCTCACCCCTTAGAAGAGAGAACATATATGAGACTGATATCAGTATAGCCATGAAATTCACAAACGTGCTCAGTGCTTGCTTGCTTGCTAAATTTTAAGTTCTGATTTCTTTTCTGAAACATGTTATTCCTGAATACCGATTCCTGTTCTGAAAGTAAGAGTTTTTGTATATTATTTGTATTATTGTTTCTGTTGAAAATGATTTTGAAAACTGTGAGTTATGCCCACCCCCGTTTATTGAGTGACGACCATATCACTCATCCACCAAACCCATCTCAGATAAGAACAATGAATAAATGTTAGAAGCAAAAGAGCAGAATCAGTTTTGGGGCTGGTGAAGAAGACTGTTGTCTCTCAGTTCTAATTTATGTTTTTCCGCTGCATCTGTTAAGACGTTGTTATGTCTGGTTTTTATATTTCCGATGTAAAACATTAGTTATTTGAGTCTGTATCAGACAATGAAATATTCAGTATTATGAATAAACAGACTGATTTCTAAATTTTGTACTTCTTAGGCACGTTGTTTTCGAATGTAAATTTGAGAGCAACACCGGTGTCGACCAACCCCGTCCCTGGGACGTGACATTTGGTCCAATTGGAGCCTCGTCATTGGAAATTCGATCTATGTTAGAGCTTGCTACTTTCACTTCTCTTCATCATGTGCGGCCAATGTTGCGGTACATCTTTTAGGCCGCAAAACTTTGTTTCTCTTTTCGAATCTTGAATGGCTAGATTCATTAATCTTGTAAGTTGGAGCTTATCAAATTAATTCTATGCAACGTTTTCATTTTAAAAAAATTCGGCTAATTTATCATATTATAATTATATAATTATGACATATAGTAATTAAATGTTAATATAGTGTGCAGTAAATTGCTCTGATCGTGGACTTCAGCTTTCCTCTCTTCCACGGCAGTCTCTGCTACATCTTCTCTCTACGGAATATTCACATAAAAATTTATCTCCGGGAAAAAGAAAGAAGATTCGTTTATACATTCCAAGATTTAAGCATATTTTACCTCACAGAACCCCAATCCCACTTACAATTTAGCCAGATCCATTTTCTTTCTGAGCCATTTCAGGCAAGATTCGACTTGTTTTTGCAAGCTTCTGATCAATCCCATGTAAGATTGGTTCAAGATCTCCACTTTTTTTTTACATTAATTAAATCCTTTTTTTTTTCCTTTGTTAGTCACTGATTGAATCCTCGTACGGTTTTCTTCTTCCGCCCCCATCACATATTGTTAACTGAGTCTATAAATAAAAAAAACTCTTGTGAAATTTGATAAAACTCAAAATTTTCTCGGCAGTAGTCTGCATTGATCGGTTCTTTTTATCTTTTTTCAGTTTGTTGTTATCGCGATTTGAGTTAGAATATTGGTTAGTTGTTTTTATTAATTTTCCACTTTTATTTTCTTTCAAATCACTGTGCCATCTTGAATAGAAGTGTGCAAGTCTTTGTCGAGTTCCTTTGTATTTAACTAATACAATCAGTACTATGCGTATTTCAGTTTTGAATCTAAGTTTGATTTTTGTTATATGATCACAGTTCTTGTTTTTTTTCCTCTTCTGGTTTCACTGTAATATTAAAACAGCCTTGAAATTGGAGTTGTGGGGTTTTATCACATCAGCCAAATGTCAACCCTCACTAGATCAATATACTGATTGTATTTTTTTTTTTTACAATTTTGTTGTGTAATAAGGAGGAGTATTTCTTTGTTTACCTCTTTGTCCAAACCTTAATAACTTTTTTAAACATTTTTTTCTTTGTGATACAATTTCAGATATATAGTTCTATTTTGGATTCCTTGAATTACTTGCCCTTCGTGTCCTATTCTAAAACATTAACTGTTGCCTCTTGATTCTAGAACATCCTGTTCTTGGATTTCATTTTATTCATATTGTCTTACCTTTTAGAGTTGGGTGGAATAGTTCTCTGCTGACTGTTTAAAATTAAAATCTTGCTTGTATACAAGTACTCTTGTTTGTCAGGCTTGTTGTCTTACTACGTCATTCTATGTAGTGTGGTGCAATTGTTAATTTTGGTTTGGATTAGTTCCCTGCCTCAACATCAGAATCTTTGATTGCACTGAATCGGAGGGAAATGAGGGATGTGTTCTTGGTTGGGAACAACAGTATCCACATGTCTGCGCCCATTCAGTCGATATGCCCGTATGAGCAAGGACGATGATGAGGATTTGGGAGGTGCAGATGACACACTTCTTTGGTCTAGAGATCTCGAAAGGCATTCGCATGGTGAGTTCTCAATTGCAATGGTTCAGGCTAATGAAGTTATCGAGGATCAGAGCCAGGTAGAGACAGGCCAAAATGCCACCTTTGTTGGCGTGTATGATGGCCATGGTGGACCTGAGGCTTCAAGATACGTTTGTGATCACATCTTTTATCATCTACTTAGTGAGGCTTCATTCCCTTTTACTTTTCTATAATTACTTTAAGTTACTGTCAGAACCAAAACTTGTGTAAAGAGACAGAAATCATAATTTTATGTATATGGTGAAATGTTTAAGTCTTTGCCTTGAGCTGCCACCTGAATTTTCTCTTATAAAAGTTTCTAATGTGTCGAGTACTTGGGCTTAAAGTCGAGTTATTCATATGGAAGCAACAAATGTTTTTAAGTTTAGTTACTAATTTGATTAACTTGCATCAAAAGACAACCTTTTTTTTGTTTTTTTTTTGTGTGTGTGTGTGTTTATATTTCTATCTCTGGATAAAGCAAGTATTATTACACAAATAGGAATTTTCTTGAGGTGCAAGTTGATATATGTTACATTTTTCTCTACAAGTTTGTGAATGGAGTTAGCAAATGCTTGGAATGACCCTTTCTATTTACAGGACTTGCTCGAGAAAACGGTAAAATTTCTGAAGATGTTATTAGGAATGCATATTCTGAAACAGAGAATGGTTTTCTAACTTTTGTCAGAAGAGCTTATGCAATCAAACCGGGAATTGCTGCAATCGGTTCTTGTTGTCTAGTTGGAGTTATCTGGAACAGTACATTATTTATCGCTAATCTGGGAGATTCGAGAGCTGTAATGGGTTACTTAGACAGATCAAACAAAATTGTTGCTGAGCAGCTGACAAGAGATCATAATGCTAGTATGGAGGAAGTTAGAAAAGAACTTAGAACTTTACATCCAGAAGATCCGCAAATCCTAGTTTTAAAGCAAGGTGTTTGGCGCGTCAAAGGCATTATACAGGTTTACCACCCATTACCTATGAAGAAGTGTTTGGTAGTCTACGGGTTATGCATCTCTTGTTTTCTTCATGTTGTTCGAGGCTCACTCATAACGAAATATTATTTTACTATACTACAACGTGTGAAACATATGGACTGACATTTGGATTTAAATTGAAATATTCCCATCCGTTCAAATATTACAGAATCTTGATTGAAAATTATCATGATGTACACACTACTTGGTTATCAAAATAACATCATCATATAAAACAAGCTGCATATAGTCAATATATGGTCACTTCTTTGCTACTTGTGCTTTGTTTAGACGTGTTATGGTAAGTTAATTTTGAAGACGAGTTCAAATTGGCTGTCTAAACCAGTGGAAGTAAGGGAACAAGGTTAAAACAATGCATCAGGTTTAATATTTCTTTTTCCTGCAAGGCTTCAATTAGTTTCATACAGAGCATATGCGCTCTCATGCAGAGTGAAGTTTTCAATTTATTTTATTGATCTTTGAATGAGCTATTGAAGTTTGAAGACGATTATATGTATATAGGCATGTTGATCCCATGGTTTAGCTTTGATTTGCTATTACTTTGGCGCATAACCTTCAATCCCTTGGTTCTATTTTGCAGCTTTTGGTTTTTTTTTTTGGTGGTTAATTTTGCTGCTTGGTTCTACATGCGAAAGTTTATAGACAACCATAAATCAAGATTTTGTGTTATATATATATATATATTTACCGATATGATGAACTCTTTGATTCTCTTTACGGCATTGTCAGAGTTTTTTGCCACTTGTCATTTTATGATTTTGTGAAAGGACATATCCATGTTTGTTCCAGGTTTCAAGATCCATTGGCGATGCCTATCTGAAGCGATCAGAGTTTGCCCTGGATCCATCTTTTCCAAGATTTCACCTTCCTGAACCTCTTCGTCGTCCAGTTCTAAGAGCTGATCCGGCCATTTCTACAAGAGATTTACGACGTGACGACAAATTTGTCATTTTTGCTTCTGATGGTCTTTGGGAACACTTGACAAATCAGGAGGCTGTTGAGATTGTACACAACCACCCAAGGCCGGTATGTTACACGCTCTGATATTTGATCTTAATCTTTTCTTTCGTTCAATAATATTTTTGCCTTCCCATTATTTCACGGCCTAGTAGGGTGTAGCTCGAAGACTTCTTGTATCAGCTTTGCGAAAGGCTGCTAAGACTAGGGAGATGCCGTATAATGAAATCAAGAAACTTGATCCCGGGGTCAGGAGACATTTTCATGACGATATTACCGTCATCGTCATCTTCATAGACCACGAGATGTTGGCAATTAGAAACTCTCCACCTCTTGTCTCAGTACGAGGATTCATCGATGCTGATGGACCATCAAGTTTTAATTTTCAGTAACTGATTAGTGATGCAAATGCAAATTTGAAGGCTGCTTACTCAGGAAAGGCCTGTTGCAGCAAGTTTTGAGTTTTTCTGCCTATGCTCTCTCTTTATGTCACATCTTTTTTACATTTTGAACATGATTATTTTCAATCTCAATTTTCGCTCTCTCACATGTTTCTTCTGCACAGAGCCAGTTAGTTCTATTTTGTACTTTGGTTTTTCGCGACGACGGATTTCAAATTCTAATGCCCACTTGGTTCAATAAATAAACCTGCTTTGTTGACATGATTCAAATCCATTGTTCTATTTGTTTATTTTCTTGCTTTCCTTGCTCCTCCTAGTTTATAAAAAATATTATTGTTTAATAATACTCATCGATTCTTGATCCTCCTGCACTTATTGTGGTCGAGTTCTACTGTATTGACTGATTTTCAAACACACATTTAGCTTCCGAATTGTTTATTTTAATGTTTTTTAATAATTTTATTAGGTGCATACACATAATTAAGATAATAAATATGTGCATTAATCGAATGATTTTTGAACGTACACATTTACTTTCCAAATTATTTATTTTAACGTCCTTTAATAATTTCATTAGGTGCATGTACATAATTAATATATAAATGCATAATATTAATGCCGAGATGAAATTAATTTATTAGAAATTAAATGCTTTACATCTTTTTCATATTAGAATTAGAGGTAGAATTAAATTTTCTAATTATATTTGCAGTCCATATTATATAAACACGTGTGTATAAATGGACAAAAACTTGTGTGAGCCGGTCTCACGGGTCGTATTTTGTGAGACATATCTCTTATTTGGGTCATCCATGAAAAAATATTACTTTTTATGCTAAGAGTATTAGTTTTTATTGTGAATATCGGTAGGGTTGACTCGCCTCACAGATAAAAATTCGTGAGACCGTCTCACAAGAGACCTACTTGTATAAATGTATATATATGTAAGTACATACACATTTATATATTTAATAATAATTAGATACTTATACATTTGAAACTCATGTTTACGTACTTGTATATTTATTATAACCGAAACGTGGAAACTAAAGTTTTCGAAATCGATTGTTTTTGGGTCAAAATTTTATAATTTAATTAATGTTCCTTTCTTATGAATAATATAACCCGATGGACATGTATGTTATTTAATTAATGTCATCATTATTTTGGGATTTTTTCCAAGTTGTATTTATTCCATTCCTTAAGTTATGTGTCGATTTACTGTACCATATTCCATTCCTTACGGAGACAAGTGGTTTGTTGATGCAGGCAAGAAGAAGTAAAGGGATTTGGTATCAAAGCTTTGTTTCTTTAAAGTAGAAACTTGGACCATTTTAATGAATACTTTATATTATATTGGTGAGAGGGTTGTGATTTTCTTTGCTTGTTATATATAATAATGGTAATATGGAGATGCATCAACTTCAATGAAACTCGCATGAATGCATATTTTGATGTCTCTAGTCCGAGTGTAACATTAAGCATGATTATTAGAGGTAGACGATTAAACGAATCGAATTGAACCGAATATGCTGAAAATTTAAAGTTCAAATTCGGTTCGAAATAGATAATATTAGAAGTTCGAAAAATTTAAAACTTTTCGTTCGCGTTCGACTCCGACTCCGGCTCAAAAGATTTGAACATATTTACTAATCATTCGAATTATTGCTCGAAATATTATATTTATTATATATTTATGTTATATTAATATAATATCAAAGGTTGCGAATGACTCATGAACAATCGAACAATATAATTTAAGATCGAGTACGGCTCCAAAAAAACTTTGAACATCTTCGAATTCGATAAATTCGAGTACAAATCAAAGGCTCGATTTTTTGCCCCTAATTAAGGGTCACACAATTAGTTTTGGAGTAGAGAACAGAGTATATATTTTAGAAAAAAAAGTTCAATTTTTTTTTTTTTTTTTGCTTGAGATGATGGTTGTAATTATTTGCTTCTTGTGTGAGAATTATGCTCTTTTCTCGATTAAATTGGTGTCAATTAAATAGGAAAACTTTTAAGTATGTTAAGTTTCAAACTAATTAATATATTTGACTCATGAATCATTAATTTTAATATGTTGATTAAAACTTTTCATTGTTATCCTTTGCGGTCACCAAACTCAATATTTCCTTATCGGGTTTTTTTCTTGTAAAATCTATTTGAGTTTCTATTAAACAAGTACTTTAATTGTGTGTTGGGTCATGTTTGGATCGAATGAGGTAAACAAAACTAAGTCAATAATAATTCGAAATGATATTATTAGCCTGATTTGGGGTTCTATTCTTTTTTGCAAAAACTTGTGTGAGACGGTCTCAAGGGTGGGTCGTATTTTGTGAGACAAATATCTTATTTGTGTCATCCATGAAAAAGTATTATTTTTTTATGTTAAGAATATTACATTTTATTGTGAATATCGGTAGGATTGACCCGTCTCACAGAAAAAGATTCGTGAGACCGTCTCAAAAGAGACCTACTCATTCTTTTTATGCACCTAGGCATTTAAAAAATTAATAATTGTGCGGACTTGGTTAAAACATATCAACTTCAACCAATAGCTCCAATTTATATAAATCTTGATATAATAATTGTACACAATCAAGAATCTTTTAATGTATATTAGTTTTTTACTTACTAATAGTTTACTTCCTCATATAAGCTAATTTGTTTTTAACAAAAAACATTATACCTTTAGTATTATATTAACTATATATTTAGAAGTACATTCAGAATTAAGATAAAGAATGATAAATATGAAGATGAGAGTTTCACTTAGTAAAATTTGTGAAAAATGCCGACTATATCTTAGACGGAGGCGCATTATAATAATTTGCTCCAATCACAGACATAAACAAAGATAAAGATAATCAGACTTGCTACAAGGTTCAATGTAAAAATAATAACGAACTCAAATTTATGAAATGCTAAAATATGGCAAAAGCTATACCGAGAATTGGTTCACCTAGGAATATAATGTACTAAGAATAAGAAATTGATTGATTACTTATCCTTACTTTGTTCAATACTTGACTCAAATTCTATAAAAGATTAGTGTCATGCACCATTATTTTATCTAAATATATTAGTTTATCATCTTTATATTATGTATCATTCATCATCTCATCTACGAGCCAAACTAAGCCTTACAAAATTAACTTATTCGTGTACACATTTAAACAAAGATAGCTCAAAACAAATAAAATAAAGTTCTTTCCAAATTTTTAAAAAGTAAAAAATATTTCATCTTAACTTATAATTCATTTATTTTCAGGTGATATAATGTTTTTCCGATTATTTTTTTCCCAGAAAAATTACCACAATTGTCGTATAAATTGGTCTGTTAATTAGGTTTCGCCATTTTAAACATTCAAAAGTTTGGTTTTATTGCAATAAGTTACTATTTTTACAGTACTTTTAATTCTCTGTGGCAGCATGCAGACTTGATGTTGGATATTACTTCCATCCTAGACCTCTCGTTGGCGATCATGCACGTGTTTTGATCATCTGCTGGTTTCCCGGTGAGTCTTTGCGCCTCTTCTCTGAAGTTTGCATCATCTATCTCAATTATTTGCGGCGCAATCACTTGTATTATTAGGATTCTTGGCTTCATTTTGGATATGATATGTGAGTTCTTGTTCATGGATAATGCAAATGGAGCAGCAGTGTTTGGGCAGGCACAAATTTGTTTCTCCATCCAACTGAGGAGGATTGATATACTGCGTTTCTTGGTAAGGACATAGAGATGTCCAAACATGCAGATGGGTAGTCATATGATGATTATACCGAACAACCCTCCCTCAGACTTTCCAAGTGGTTATCATTCATCGAGCAGATCAATCCGTGGTTATGATTGTACACCATTAGTCCTTACGACCCGGGACAACACTGAGGTTCTATCTGCTAGGGTTGTGCTTTGACTCGTTTATCGGCTCCAGGAGAGTCATCAGGTAGCGATGTTGGGTACAGTTACGACACATATAGGAGCCAGTGCATTGTAGTCGGGGATTCACTGCTCACCTATTGGTGTGGATATCCTGTGTGATCTGATGAAATAATAGTGCGTGGAATCTCTGGCCAGAGTATGAGATGTACGTTAGAGAAAAAGTTCTCCAATAGTACATGCGATGCCACTATTTATATGTATCACATAGTTATCGAATTAATATGCAACCCTCGATAAACCAATGGTTGCAGATTCGATCGGGATATATGAGATGAAGGGACCGTACTGTACGCTAATCATAATCGACTGGTTCTTGCAGGCACTATCAGTGATACCTAGGGAACCGGAACCATGGGGCGATGCTACTAGACGCTCTTACCATGGTTCGATGGGTTTAATCAGAAATATGATTTCTGACATTCTCATGATCAATTGTTGATACATAGAATGGGGCAAATAAGGGTAAGCCCGAATAAAAGATTATGTCCTGAATCACAAGGAGTTGTGAACCCACGGCTAGCTGTATCCCTGAACCATTGAGGGTCACACAAACACTGGATCGTTTGTTCCCGTTGAGAGAATAAATTCAAGGAGTTGAATTTATATTATATAGTAAATTCAAGGAGTTAAATTTATGATAATTAAGTTTTGGGAGAATAAATTCAATGATTTGAATTTATAAAATCTGATAATTTAATTTATTAAACTCAAAAGTTGAGTTCATTAAATATTAAATTTTGGAGGTAATAAAATTCAAGAAGTTGAATTTATAATTTAAACAATAAATTCAAATGTTGAATTTATAATCGATTTAATTTATTAAGCTCAAAAGTTGAGTTTATTAAATATTAAATTAAAATTGGTGGGAAGTATGTTTAATGGGCTTGTAGGAGTACAAGTCCAACATAATAAATAATTAAAGTTCTTAATGAACTTTGATTAATTAATTAAACTAGTTGGACTAGCTCAATTAATTAATCAAGCACATTAATATTAATTATGATTATTAAGTGATTGCTTAAATATAAATAGGAGTTAGCATGGCATAACCCTAGTCTCCACCACTATTGTGTTTTCAAAAAACACACCTTCTCCACATCTCAAATTTCGGCCAACCCCTTTGCCAAAAAGGGTTTGAGCCGTCTCTCATACTTTGATCTCCAACGTTAAAACTTCTTTCAAATTTTCTAGTGCAATTTGGAAGAGGATCAAACCTTCTATTCGTAGACATGATTAGAAGAATAAAGAAAGGATTTTGAAGATCGTTCGTAGGGATTCATCAAGAGCTAGATCCGTCTATACCGGATTAGTTGGAGCCAAGTGATTTAATTCACCAAAAGTATAAAATTCTAACGCCCTATTAATGTTTATTCATAAAATCATACGAATGCTCAAACATATATATTTTGATTGTCAAAATAAATTAAAAAATTTTAAACTTTCACTGTGTTTTGGGCACGAGAAAAACGAGATCCAACAGCCATACACAATTACATATCAAGAAATAAAATCTGTAGAATAAAATAAAAACGTTATTCCACCAAATATATCTATTTTGTTATATAAAAGATATGACGTTCATAATAACAAACTTAGATAACATCAAAACACTTTACTCCATATGCCTCATAAAAAACATTCACCTCAACTTGATTCATGCTTTATAAGGAAAAAACCTTCCCTAAAAAACTTTCCTTCTAATTGAACTCATTCCCAAAAAAAAAAGGTATAATTTGATCAAATCTGCTAAGCTAAAAATAATTTTGTGTGATCTTTTTAATATAATTTGATCAATATAAAAATAATAACATTGTATGCTCGTGTTAGTATTTGATATATATATATATATATATATATATATATATATATATATATGATGCAATCCGGGTTATACGGATGAGCCGGTTCAGGTGCTCTACCAAATCTGCTATCAAGATATTGAGGGAAATATGAGCGAAGTGTGTCTGAACCAAAAGCTTCTTTCCCGGACAAAAGGGATGACCTGCACTCAAGAAGATAACCAAGTGAATGAGCGCCGGAGAGGTGTCCGGCGTCGCCACTCCGATACATAAGTCAGTGAATTATTCAACAAAGAACCAATGTAACCAAGTGATGGTTGTCATATTAGTGTGAATGAAAGGCTTTGAACAATAATTGAGCAATGAATGCTAGTGTATCCAATATCTGTGAATGAATTAAATGCAACGAGAGAACCTGATATTTATAGTAGGAGAAATGATGATGATCTTTGTTCTGCGTGCTACCTACTAATTATAGTGGGGCGGCTGATCATACCCTATGTTGTGACATGTCAAATCTCACACTAGTCACATCCACCCTACCTAATTTTGTCAACCATTTGGATTGGTGTCAGAGATGGGACAACCGCTCATATCCTATTTTGCTAGTATACTCAAGTGCGATGCTCATATCGAGGTAGCCTGAGTAAAAAGTTCCCGGGAACTTTCACGAGAGCCCGGACATTCGATAGCCCGGTGGAAATGTCTCGGGAATTTGCCTAAAAGCCCGAGCACAATTCATACCCCTGAACCGGACACAATCTACGACCCAAGTTATCCTGGGGCATCAATATATATATATTGATAATAAAGAACGAAAAAGCTTCCACCACGTTCTCTCATACTGCATAATATTCCTCTTTGAAAAAACCAAAGATTAAGTCATACGTGTTCAATGTGAACGAATTGGATAAAAAAATATAATAAATGGGAACAAAAACCTTATCCTTGTTACCATCACGAGGTTACACTTGTCAAGAAATCCTTGTATATTTCATTTCCGGATCTCCACGTATGCATCAACTCCCACGCTGACTTTCTATTTATAGCCTTGCAAATCTCTTGTGAAATCATTCGAGTTCAATCTGTTAATACAATCTTGTGTAATTTTCTGGGAAGTTGCTATACAGTTCTACAGAATTTGACAAAATGCAGGCAGCGAAGGAGACAGCGACTAATGTTACGGCTTCTGCAAGGTCTGGCATGGACAAAACCAAGGCTTCCGTCCAGGGAAAGGTTTGATTAATTTGTACCTTTAACGTAGTAACATCTTTGTTTTGTTGGGCTGTCCGATCAAGCTTTTGTTTGTTTGTCAGGCTGAGGAGATGAAAACTCGTGATCCATTGCAGAAAGAGATGGCCGCCCAAAAGAAAGAGGCGAAGATTCAGGAGGCCGAGCGCGAGAAACAGGGGGCGGTTCATCAGAACAATCTAGCCAGGCATGAGGCGGACGCTGGTGGTTTTGGGCACGGACACACCGCCACCGGTGGCGGCACGACAGGCACTGGGGGAAACCACCATACAGCTCACAAGGCCGGGGGGGCTGTCCCTGGTGGAGCTGGACATGTCGGGGGTGGACACCTGACTGGGACGGGACACCATGCTATCTAAAGCGTTAAATTAATTGCAGCCCAGTATTAGAACGAGGGTTTGTGATTGATGGAAAGTAACGGTGTCTTGTGTGTGTATTAATATCTCATGTAATTTCTACTTTGTTGAATAAATTGTGGTAATAAAAAACCCCTATTTGATCTAAATTTCTTGACAAAAGACTTCCATGGAGAGAGAGAACTTTTTAAAATAAGCCTTTTATGAAATATGTCAAAAATACACTTTTAAATGTTTTAATTCATTTATTGAATTAATTAGGTTGGGTTTAGATGGAAGATTTTAAATCTATATATTTAAATTGTATTTGTCTTGTTTTAAAAAAAAATAATATCATATATTTTAAATTTATTCATCATTTGTCTATATAGATAATTAGAATGAATTTCAAAAAATTCATCTTATTGATATATAAATAATTATTATTTTGTTTTAAAATTTGATATATTATATTATTTTTTATTGTAACAATAAAAAATATAATTGAAAAAAAGTAAGTCTCTTGTGAGACGGTCTCACAAATCTTTATCAGTGAGACGGGTCAATCTTACCGATATTCACAATAAAAAGTAATATTATTTGCATAAAAAGTAATATTTTTTCATGGATGACCCAAATAAGACATCCGTCTCACAAAATACGATCCGTGAGACCGTCTCACACAAGTTTTTGCCATGAAAAAAAAAAGCCAAAATCCATCACCCTGGCAATGGCTAGTCCTCTAAACTTAAAGATTTTGGTTTGTATCCCATCCGCTGCAAATTGTCCGAGAGGGAAGTTAGAATCTTTTTTATCGTATCTGATGATGCTAGCTTAGTAGAAAGAACGAGCCAACTAGGGAATCGAATCCGATGATGCTATATAGCTAAGTCGGAAGAAGAATCTGCCGGAGTGGCTTCAAAATCCTAATGACTTGGGTTCAAATTTCATCGGCTAGTCAGATGTTTACTGAGTTCTATTTTCGTTGTATTATAAAATTAAAATAAAATGACGATTTAGCAATTATTTTAAAAAGTTTGTTTTTAAAAAATGAAACAAAAGCTCATGATAATTGGCCTAGTCTAGCCCACCTTCTAAATCCACTTCAAAGTGTGCCCAAATTGTGAATCATAATTTATATCCAAATCAAGGTCAATTCAAATGAATTCCCCATTGATAATCGAAGTTGCAAATCCATGCCAAAAATATAGAGATCCCCTCCAGACCTTTGGATCTTCCCTATGCTTTAACAAATCTTTTTCACCTCCAAGCTTCGTCCAAAATAAAATAAAAGTTCATGACGTGTTATGATTTTGAGATGATTGATTAAATTTATTTAAAAAAATTTATAAAACTTATAAGCTGTTTTAAGAGCTTATGAACAGTAGAAGTTTGTTTTAAAAACAATTAATTTTTTTTGGATAAAATAAGACAATGGATCTTAAAAGATGTTGATATTTTTGTAGAACCCTATAGCTGGTGGTAATTGTGCAACTCAAATCTTTTAAACCGCACAGTAGCTCAAGCATCACGGTTCGATCGCTCTACCAAGCAGGGACAATTATTGCACTCAACAATCTCCCTCCCAATAATTGCGCTCCTTGCAATCAATGAGAATCGAACCCGTGACCTTGGCTCTGATACCAATTGTAGGATCGAGCGTTTGCCGCTTTACCAAAAGCTATAGCTGATGGTAATTGTGTAACTCAAATCTTTTAAACCACACAGCAGCTCAAGCATCACGCTTCGATCGCTCTACCAAGCAGGGACAATTATTGCACCCAAACAATTTTTGTTGTTATAAGATCTCTTCAAATGATAGTTATCAAAAATGACATAACATTATAGAAAAAACAATAATTATTTTTAACATGTTATTTATTAAATATGATAATGTTAATCACAAATATAACAGTAACTAATATCGTTATTAATACTACTAATAGTTATAATATTTTAATGATTATTATCTATTTCTAGTTAAATTATTATATAATTAAAATAAATAATAAGTTATAATAAAATTTATAATATTAGTTACTGCCATTATTTATTATATATTATATTACTATTACCATTATTACTTGCATGATATATTATACGAGGGTAGATTTGAGATATAATAAATTTAATTGGTCTGGAAAGATATTTAAATAAGATAAAAAAAAATCCAAACTTTTTTAACAATTGTTAAACAACTTATTTTAACTGCATATAATCTCTTTTTTTAAAAAATTTACTAAACAAATTTTAATAGCTTATGAGCTTTAAAACAACTTATAAATTGTTTTGAACAAATTATAAGCTGAGCCACACACACTCTTTTGTCCATAACAATAACAATATTTTATGATATATAGTATGGAAAAAGATGAAAAAAACCAATAATTTAGAATACATTAAAATCTAATGTCCACTAACTCGAAAACAATCCTTTTTTTTCATTTTGGAAAAGTCTGTATTCGATAAATCAATAGATATTTCATTTTTATCTAAGAAAGATACGAGATCATCTTATTAAAAAAAGGTAAATTGGAAATAATTCTCCAAACTAAAACATAATTTATCCCAACTCCTTGCATCCAATAAAAACTTTGTTTAAACTCCCTAAAATGCTAAAATGACAAAAATACCCTAATATTTATTGATTTTAATTGATTTATTTACCTAGGCCAGAAATGATACTCCAATGCTCCAATTGAGAGCATATAAAGAACTCCGACCAGAAGAAATAAAATTACTCAAGATTGCTTCACACTAGAATGAGGTAGAGTTTGAATTGAAAGTATTCGTAGAAGATGCCAAGAAAAATATCGAAAAAAATTACAATGAACATCATTTGGTATAGTGAGATAAAAAATCAACTCAAAGTCAACCTTAAAATCAAATATGACAGATTATGAATTTGTCATATGCAAGCATATCGGTTAATATAATTTATCAAAAAGATATGCATATTATTATTATCAATAAACATTTGGGGCTTGGACTAATCAAAAAAAGAATCATCATACATCAATCCAGAATTTCTGGTAAGAAATCATGGTAAGATAAAAAAACAAACTCGGATTGATTATTAATTATCAAGAAATTAATAAAATATTGGAGATTGATAGGTATTTTATACCTAGTAGAAAACATTTAATTAGTTTTATATGCAACGCAAAAATATTATCTAAAAGATGGAAGAAGAATGTGATAAATTCACTCATTTCTCCAAACCACAAGGACGCTATATTTGGAAAATCTTACTAATAGGATTGACTAATTCATCTCAGATATTTCAAAGAAAATGGATAATTTATTTAAAGATTATTTTAAATTCATGTTTGTCTATATTGATTATGTTTTAATAGCATCTAAAAATATGAAAGAACATATCAAAGACTTAAAGATTTCTCTAAAGTTTGTAAGAAAGAAGGATTGATTCTATCTGGAAAAAAAAAGCAGTCATTGCTATAAAAAAGATTGAATTCATCATAATAAAAATCGATGAGTCATGAATAATTTTGCAAGAACATATAAAAGAAAATGTGCAAAATATTCTAAACGTACAAAAAGAAAAGAAACAACTTCAAATATCTTTTTAGGAGTTGTTAATTTTGCTAGGATATTTATTAAAAATCTAGCAAAACACAAAAAGTTTTTATTCCATTATTGAAAAAAGATACAAAATTTATATGGGCACAAGAACACACAAAAGAGCTTATCCAACTAAAGGATATTTGTAAAAAAAACTTCCAAAAATGGTTATTCTTTAAGATAAAGATGACCTGCTATTATATACAAATGCCAGTGATTATTGTTGGCCAACAGTTTTTATCAAGCTCACACCAAATGGAGAACAACCATGTAGGTATTGGAGTGGTCTATTCTCTGATGCTTACATGAAGCATTTCATTTTATCCAGCTAAGGAGGCCAGATACAAATATTCAGAAATTTATCAAATATCCTCCAATTGTAGAGACATCGCATATTGCTTCATTAACTGAAAATGACATCTCTGCCAAAAGAGCATGAGGTCTATGAGTCTATCTAACCAAGATCGACCTAGAACGGACTGAAAGCATCTTGCAGAAAAAGAACTAAGTGGTAATGGACCACAGAAAAAACAATTTCATCGGGGACCATACAAAAGGAGAAGATTCTCCGATAAAGATAAAGTAGACATATGATCCAATCACTCAATTAGTGGAGGATGAACCACCATTAACAGGAACAATTTGTGTTGACATTCAAATATCACACTTAAAGAAAAGAGATGATAACTGACAATTCATGTGAATGATAGTATTCCTTTAGTTTCTTGCAGTCGCTTTAGTTGAGAATCAAAGAAAAAATTTAAACAGTTTATATATACCATACACATATGATACACCGTCAGCTAGATCACATATATGTTTTAAGTTGGCGGATGGTTTTGTTATAATTGAGATTCGAACTCAATATATCGAGACCAACTTCATATATACTAGCTGAGCTACAAATCATGAACGGAAAATTATGTTTAAAGTAGAGAAGAAACAATATAATTATTACCCACAAACAATCTATATATATGTTCTCTAGATCATATTAAGGTAGTCTTTACAAGAGCTTATTTTAAGTTCTTTCAATTTTCTAACCAATGAAATATTTGAAAATTATAGGCAGAAGATGAGAAAACACTTAAAATAAACTCTTTCAAACACCACATTGAAAATTATACACATGTGGAATAAAATAAAAACGTTATCCTAACGAATATATATGTTCTATTATACAAAAGATGCAGCCTTCATAACATACATAGAGGAAATCAAAATACTTTATTCCATATACCCTAAAAACACTTTCCTTCTAAATTGAACGTAAATTTTTTAAATTGAAAATAATTGTGTACTAATTTTTTAATAAAATTTGATCAACACAAAAAATAAAAACATTGTAACATTTGATTTATATATATTATGATCGTTATTTTAATTTAGACGCACTTTTACCAATAATAATAAAGAAAGATAAGCTTCCACCTCTTTGACAAAAACAAAGATTAAGTCATACGTGTTCAATGTGACAACGAATTGGATAAAAAATATAATAAATGGGAACAAAACCCTTATCCTTGTTACCATCACGAGGTTACACACTTGTCAAGAAATCCTTGAATATTTCATTTCCGGATCTCCACGTATGCATCAACTCCCACGCCGACTTCCTATTTATAGCCTTGCAAATCTCTTGAGAAATCATTCGAGTTCAATCTGTTTATACAATCTTGTGTGAGTTTTCTGGGAAGTTGCTATACAGTTTTACAGAATTTGACAAAATGCAGGCAGCGAAGGAGACAGCGGCTAATGTTACGGCTTCTGCCAGGTCTGGCATGGACAAAACCAAGGCTTCCGTCCAGGGAAAGGTTTGATTTGTACCTTTAACGTAGTAACATCTTTGTTTTGTTGAGCTGTCCGATCAAGCTTTTGTTTGTTTGTCAGGCTGAGGAGATGAAAACACGTGATCCACTACAGAAAGAGATGGCCGCCCAAAAGAAAGAGGCGAAGATTCAGGAGGCCGAGCGCGAGAAACAGGGGGCGGTTCAGCAGAACAAACTCGCCAGGCATGAGGCGGAAGCTGGTGGGTTTGGGCATGGATACACCACCACCGGTGGCGGCACGACAGGAACTGGGGGAAACCACCATACAGCTCACACGGCCGGGGGGGCTGTCCCTGGCGGAGCTGGACATGTCGGGGATGGACACCTGACTGGGACGGGACGCCATGCTATCTAAATTAATTGCAGCCCAGTATTAGAATGAGGGTTTGTGATTGATGGAAAGTAACGGTGTCTTGTGTGTGTATTAATATTTGAAATGCATCTGATTATCTCATGTAATTTCTACTTTGGTGAATAAATTGTGGTTATACTATCTAATAGTTACTTGTTCCTTGTTAATTCAGTCAGTTAAATAAATGAATAAAAAAAACCCTATTTGATTAACATTTCTTGACAAAAGATTTCTGACGATTGCTTGAAGATAGGTTCATAGTAGAACTTGTTGTAAATACATTTGATGCATTCCCCTTTTATGTGTGTCGATCCAATGTTTATAAATATGATCGATACTCAAAATTGTATCGGATGCTCAACAATGCGAATTATGTACGTGTCCTTGTCATCTTTCCAAATATAGTACTTGGCAATTTAAATTTCCTTGGACACTGGTTGAAATAAGCAACCAAGAGAATCTTTATTATATTGTCAATCCTTGGTGAATAAGCTCAGAAGCTAACTGATTGTTGTTCAACTCACAGCACGACGTGACATGGCTTGGTTCGGATTAGTTTATTTCATAGTAGACTTATCAGATTAGTTCTTTCTTTGGATCAGTATGATTCAGTTTGTAAGCTCAGGATCTTTGAGTTTATTATATTAATTAGATTGGATTATTTTAGTTCATATTCATCAAAAGTTAAGTTCAAAATTATATCTTAATACCCACACCATGAGGAAAAAAAATATCTATTAACTCCTTATGTTTTCAAATATTGGGCACACGTATCCATATTTTTTTTCAAATTTTGAGCATACACACCCTTGTTCGTATGTGTTTAAATAGGTACGTATGCTCAAAATTTTAAAATGCATAGAGTTAATAGTCATTGTGAATTTTCAACCACATGAGGATTTATTAGGGGTATTGTAGGTAATTGACCTCTTTTAAATCGTCTTTCATTTATCTTAATAACTCGATATTTCTATGTTTTTGTTATTTTTATCTATTATTTTCTCATGATATGAAATTATTTTTTCATCATATTTATTCATGACGCTTGTATTTTTTTATCAACTATTTGTATCTTTTTTTTCCAATAGCATCTCTTCCATGTCTTTATTTTAGATTTTCTTTTGTTGCTTTGTCATCATTTTGGTTATTAGTGTTAGCCAAGATCGAGAAGATCAGATCACAAAAATTAATTTCTTTTGATTTCGATCATCTCTTCTTCACAAGATCGATTGTTCTACGTATTTAACACGAATTAATTAATTACAACACACAGAAAATAGAGATTACCTTTGAAGCGTGTTACCGATCTTTTCTCTGCACTAGATATACGCTCCAAACCTCCAAGCCTTCTCCGGTGTTCTCTCAAACTCTTAAAGTAGGATTGTGTGTGGTCACAAGTTACAATATCACATATATATATAAAATATTTGTGATATCTTGTAACAAAAAGATAATAACAATATCTTTTAAAATATAAATTTAAATGGACGGAATATATTATACCATATCTAGAAGATTTGATATCACAATCTTCCATGAAATATAATAGTCCAGATAAATTTATCTCACATATACCATAAATTATAACTCATATAATTTATCCGAGTTTATATTAGAGCCACCAAAGGGACCTGGTCGGATTCAATTAAATTAAGCTCCAATAAATTAATTTGATCCAATCAACTCATGATTTATCAAAATAATTTATTAATCTTATTCTACTCCACTAAAAGGATAAGATTGCACTCTCAAATTAATTGAAATTACTGAAGCACAAAATCAATAATTATATCCTCTGATTTATCGACCCAACATATCACCTCTGTCGATCAATTAGAACATATAAAACAGGGTATCATGACCATATAACCCATATTAGATATTTATAGCTTCTCAACCCTCATCTTCTCTTTGACAGTCCCATGTGATCACATCACATAATTAATTCAACAAGAATATTGAATTACTGAGCTCAGATTTTAATGTCTTCTAGAAGAACTTGTGAGTTTATGATCATACCTATTGACTATGTGACAGATTCCATATTACGAACATATGTTCTTTGTTATTTCACTTTGATTCCCAAAACATCGAGATATTGAACAATATTTTGGTCTTACTCATTGATGTATCAAAGAACTTCAAGTTAGTAATCAAAGTTCATTGTCCGCTCAGAATTAAGGTGTTATGTACGACAATCAGTGATTTTGAATTAGTATGGTCAAATCAAATTCAAATCTCATGTGGTCCAGTCCAATACAACAAAATGTATCCCTAATTTTATTACCAAACCAAAGATAGGTTTCAATAAAATTGAGACGATCTTATCAAAATAATTTGTCCTTATTTATTTACCGATCGTGGACAATAAAACTTTGGATTGAATTACAATTTGAATCTTTCTGTGTTTAACGACTTAAACACTCAATTTATAATTATACAACAATCCAATGTACATATGCATTGCTCAAAAATAAATTTATTTAAACAAATAAATGAACATTATTTTAATTTCAAAATGTCACCAACATATAATAAAAGTACTCGATGGGCATCATACTATCGAACATTATTTCCCTATCGAACATTATTTCCTCCCACTTGCCCTAGAGTAAATGAGTCATGTCTAGTACACCCATATTTCGAATATGTTCCTCAAAAGCTCTAGCAGGTAAGCTTTTGGTGAAATGATCAGCAAGATTTTCAGCAGATGCTATCTTACCACTACAACAATAAATGACTATTGTGACACTTTTTTGTAGACACTTTTAATTAAATGTTGTTACAAATACTTAATAATAACACTTGTAAAAAATTAATAATGTGTAAAATAAAAAAACATATTAGATTAGTTATCATGACATTTTTAATTGATGTCATCTTTTATATGGATGGAAACAATTACTTTTCCCACATCGTAAAAAATCGTTAAAAAACTAAAAAATTTCACTATAAATAAGTGTGAGAATATTTGGGTTAGATAAATATTGGAGGAGGGAAAATAATTGTCTCCCTCCATATAAAAAATGACATCAATTAAAAAT
The DNA here is from genome assembly GCF_025594145.1 of Primulina tabacum. Taxonomy (NCBI): domain Eukaryota; kingdom Viridiplantae; phylum Streptophyta; class Magnoliopsida; order Lamiales; family Gesneriaceae; genus Primulina; species Primulina tabacum. The sequence goes on from NC_134554.1 coordinate 17,158,096, forward strand.
GTCAGGATAACTAATCTAATATGTTTTTTTATTCTCACATTTATTTTATCTAATTTTCACTCCTCCTATATTTATCCAACCCAAATATTTCCACATTTGTTATTGTCACTATAAATAACATACACGATACTTTTAGTTGTCATTATAAATGATTTTAACTGACATATAAATTTGTCATTATTACTATAATAACAAGGCATCTATAAATGTATTTAAACATGAGTTTTCCTGACATTTAAAATTGTCATTATATGAATAATTAGTAACACGTATGAAGTTGTCATTAACATCTTATAATGACATTAAAAAATGTCAGTAAGTTTAAGACGACATTGGAATAGATGACATTTGTTGGAGGTGTCACTAAAACTTAAATGTCACTAAATATTGAATATGATGACATTTATGAATGTCACCATAAGCATTTATTTTTGTAGTTGCACACTGTCACGTCTCCTCGTTGAACAATATCTCTCACTAAGTGATATTTTCGTTCAATGTGTTTTTCACGCTGATGGTTTCTTGGTTCTTTTGCATTTGCCACTGCACCACTGTTATCACAGTATAAAGTAATGGCATTTGATGCAGCAGGAACAACCTCAAGGCTTAGCAAAAACTTTTTCAGCCAAACGGCTTCTTTTGCTGCTTCACAAGCCGCTACATACTCCGCTTCCATTGTGGAATCAGCAATACATGATTGCTTGATACTCCTCCAAACAACGGCACCACCACCCAATGTGAACACAGATCCTGATGTGGATTTACGAGAATCTCTATCAGCTTGAAAATCAGAATCAGTATAACCCATAGGTGCCAACTCTGAAGCCGAGTAAACCAACATATACCCTCTAGTTCTGCGAAGATACTTGAGAATATGCTTTACAGCAATCTAGTGCTCTGGTCCTGGGTTTGACTGATATCTACTAACAATCCCAACAGCATGACAAATATCTGGTCGAGTGCATAGCATAGCATACATAAAACTTCCTACAGCCGAAGCATAGGGAACTCTTTTCATGTATTCCACTTCACTTGGATTCTTGGGATTGTGGTCCTTTGACAAGTGAATTCCATGTCTAAAAGGTGTTTGACCTTTCTTGGAATTTTGCATTGCATACCTAACCAATATTTTATCAATATATGAAGATTGAGATAAAGCAATCCGTTTATTCTTCCTATCCCGAAGGATTTGGATACCTAGAACATAACTTGCTTCTCCCAAGTCTTTCACGTCAAACTGTTGAGACAACCAATTTTTGGCAGATGTCATCACCCCTACATTATTCCCAATAAGTAGGATGTCATCCACATATAGCACAAGAAAAATCACCTGTCATCCAAAATTTTCTTATAGACACAAGGCTCATCAAGATTTTGATCGAAACCATAATCTTTCACAGATTGATCAAAAACGATGTTCCAAGACCTTGACGCCTGCTTAAGTCCATAAATAGACTTTTTCAGTTTGCATACTTTATGCTCTTGACCGTTGTGAATAAAACCGTCTGGTTGTACCATATAAATGGTTTCGTCAAGATTTCCATTAAGAAATGATGTCTTGACATCCATTTGCCACACCTCATAATCAAAATGAGCTGCAATGGATAAGAGGATTCGAATAGACTTTATCATAGCCACAGGTGAAAAGGTTTCATCGTAATCGATTTCTTCTCGTTGGCTAAAACCTTTGGCTACCAATCTAGCCTTAAAGGTCTCTATTTTTCCGTCTATTCCTCTCTTTCTCTTGTAGACCCACTTACACCCTATAGGTCTCACACCTTCAGGAATGTCTACAAGAACACAGACGGAGTTAGTGTACATGGATCTCATTTCTGATTCCATGGCACTCCTCCATTGGTCAGCGTCAACATCCTCCATAGCTTCTTTGTACGTGATGGGGTCCTCCTCTTGTTCAATGGAAACCGCATCAAACGATTCTCCATAGAGCAAGTATCTAGAAGGTGGTCGAATGACCCTCCCACTACGTCTAAGTTGTGGAGGTTCTTGGTTGATTGGAATTGATTGTCGTTGTCTTAAGTTCTCTTCTTGATAATTTCCTTCATTCTCCATTTGGATATGATGGGGTGACCGATCATTGGAACCAATGTTTTCTACCACTTCATTTGTTTGGAAACCAGTGGTTAATGGTGGTAGAATGTGAATTCAAACTGAGTAGGTTCAGTGCGGATCTCTGGATTAGATGATTCAGTAATCTCTTCCAAAAGAACCTTACTCTTTGATTCACTCTCTTCTATGTGCTTGTCCTCTAAAAAGGTTGCATTTGTACTTAGAAATACCTTCTTGTCTTGAGGACTATAGAAGTAATATCCTCTTGTTCCCTTAGGATATCCAACAAACATGCATAATTCTGATCTAGGTTCCATTTTATCCATCTTTCTCTTTAGCACATAAGCATGACATCCCCATATCCGAATATGTCTTAGATTAGGCACGCGCCCATTCCACAATTCAAGAGGTGTTTTAGAGATAGACTTAGAAGGAACCATGTTCAATAAGTATATTGCAGTTTGGATAGCATATCCCCAAAAGGATGTACTGAGCTTAGAGAAACTTAGCATAGACCTAACCATGTCCAACAAAGTCATATTTCTCCTTTCAGAGACACCATTCTGCTGAGGTGTAGCGGTGTGCTCAATTGGGATATTATCCCATTATCTGATAAGTATGTTCTAAAGTCATTGGATAGATACTCGCCACCTCTGTCTGATCGAAGTGTTTTTATGCTCTTACCTAATTGTTTTTCCACTTCATTTCTGAATTCCTTGAACTTTTCAAAAGATTCGGATTTGTGGGACATTAGGTAAACATAACCGTATCTAGAGTAATCATCAGTGAATGTGATAAAATACTCAAATCCTCCTCTAGCTTGTACACTAATTGGTCCACATACATCAGTGTGCACTAATTCCAAAACTTCATTGGCTCTATGTCCTTTAGATTTAAAAGACCTCTTAGTCATCTTACCTTCCAAACAGGATTCACATACAGGCAAGGATTTCACCTTCAAATTACTTAAAGGACCGTCCTTTACCAACCGTTGAATTCTATTAAGGTTGATATGACCAAGTCTCAAGTGCCACAAATAAGTTTCATTAGTGGGAGACAATTTAATTCGTTTGTTGGATTCAATGTGATGCAAAGAGCTGTCATCATGTTTTAAGACATATAAATCGTTATTCAAATGTCCCTTGCAAATAAGGGCTTTATTCAAGGTAATATCAACCACCATTTGTGAAAAATGGACATAATATCCTTATCTAAACAATAAAGCAACAGAAATCAAATTTCTAGTAATCTCTGGAACATAATAACAATGTCTTAAAACCAAATGTTTATTATTCGAAAAATAAAGATAAACAATTCCAACAGCTTTTGCAGACACCACAGCCCCTGTGCCAACTCTTAGAGTATGTTCCCCTTCATTGAGGCTTCTGGTTACTTGGAACCCCTGCAAAGTATTGCATATATGATTAGTGGCTCCAGAATCTACAATCCAAGTATCAGTAGAATCAACCACTAAACAAGACTCAATAAAAGATAACTCACCACTAGCCTGCTTCTTGGAAGCTAGGTATCATTGGCAGTTTCTTTTCCAATGACCCTTTTCTCCACAGTGGAAATATTTTCCCTTAGGCTTGCCATCTACCTTGACCTTCTTTTCATTTTGTTGTGGACCCTTCTTGTTGGGCTTTTTCCTTTTATTCCCATTTTTACCTTTCGTCTTGGAATAAGATGACCCAGCAGAAGCAACAACAAATGCATCACCAGTTTTAGTCTTAAGAACACTTTCAGCATTTTGGAGTTCCTTCATCAGCTCAGTCAGGGACATGTTTAGCTTATTCATGTTATAGCTAACCTTAAACTGTGAGAACATCTCAGAGAGAGTCTCAAGTGTCATGTCAACCTGAGTCTTTGATTTGATTTCAGCCCCTAACACCTCAGCCACGTTAAACTGAGCGATCAATGCAAGCATATGATCTCTCACGGGCGTCCCAGGTTTCATGCGCATGTTCATAATGGTTCTAATGGCTGCTTGTCGTGCCTGACGTCCTTGATGCTCAAACATTTCTTGGAGGCTATCCATGATTTTTGTAGCAGTGTCCATGTTCTGATGTTTCTGTTGCAGAACATTTGAGATGGATCCCAAAATGTAGCAACGGACCATCTCATCAGAACTGATCCACTTATCATAAGCCTGCCTTTGAGCTGCTGTGGACTCCGTCGTAGGCACCGATGGACAGGGTTCATTGAGCACAAACTTGTGTTTCTCCGCAGTTAAGACAATCAATAAATTACGTTTCCAATCAATGTAATTTTCTCCGACTAGTTGGTTGTTGGTTAATATCATAGACAGTGAATTTCCAGTCATTTTTCTGAAATTAAAATAAATTTAAATGAGAATGCAATAAATAAAATTATGTGTTATGCATGAATGCATTTGTAGATCCCAAAAACTAATACAACACAGCAATTTACCTAAAGCTCCAAAATACATAATTTTTTATTTAGGAAAAAACATGTTATTTATAGCTAAGCTGAGACCCTCCCACTAAATTCAATATATCTAGCAACTCATGCAATATTAATTTAGTATTGCTTGATTTTGGCCATCAAAAGATGTTGTAAAAATATTCTATAGGAAATTCTCACAATATCATTGACTTAAGTGTATACCCTTAAATTAATTATTTACCAAGTACCAAATTAATTATGTCACCTATAGGGTGGTCAAAATTAATTTTACTATAATGGGTCCAATCAAGTAACTGAAACAATGCAGCCCTCCTGTAGGGAGACCAATAAAATTGGCACGAGGCATACATAATTCTTACTAATGGACTGATAAGGGAGACCGTGGGTTTATTTAAAATATACCCTCTCACACTTAATATTTAAATTTAATTTTGGGTTTTATCCGATTAATAAAATCATGACTATTTTAACTCTTAAAATAGTTCAATTATTAATCAAAATATTTATTCTCTAAAAATTAGAATAAATAAAATTTTATGCATGACAATATAGTACCTAAAGCGGTGTTTATGCAATCTACATGGCATGATACATGAGCAATAATTAAGCAAGAACAAATTTGTGGCCCATCCTAGACACAAGAAATTAAAGATCTAATTGAACCAAAAAAATGGCTCAATACTTCAATTTAAAAAATTCCAGCCCAAGTAATAAATCCAGCAATCTGGTTTGGCCCACGACCCGAAAGCCCATGACCCGAAACCCGCGACCCAGAACCCGTTTCGACTTCTGCAACCCTAAAGAAAAAATTGCCGACGCCGTCGCTGGAGTCGCCGGAAACATGCGTAGGTGAAGATTTTCACTGCGCCAGTCATCGGGAAACCACCGTGACACCATATCCATTTCGAAAACGAAAATCGGTCCAGATTTGCCATTTTCATGGAGGTTTTCGGAATTTGCGAACAGTTCCCTGACGTTTTGAAGAAGATGCACTCTGGTCCCTGGAATTCTTTGGACGAAATTGCATTCTGGCCCTCGAGTTCTTTGAATAGAAGCAGAAAAGCCCAAATCCGAAAAATACAATAAAAAATTGCACGAAAATAACAAGGAGAAACATGGAGTCGTAATCCACCCCCTTGGTTACAGACTCGAAAATACGAAATACAATTTCACCAAAAACTAAGGCCATAAACTGTTCAAAAATTAAATAAATCAATCCATTCAAACCACAATCACATAAATCTAACACCGCTTTAAACTAAAACATGCATAACGAATTAATTAATTCGAAATACGCAAAACAATATCAAAAACACGTGGCTCTGATACCATATGTTAGCCAAGATCGAGAAGATCGGATCACAAAAATTAATTTCTTGTGATTTCGATCATCTCTTCTTCACAAGATCGATTGTTCTACGTATTTAACACGAATTAATTAATTACAACACACAGAAAATAGAGATTACCTTTGAAGCGTGTTACCGATCTTTTCTCTGCACTAGATATACGCTCCAAACCTCCAAGCCTTCTCCGGTGTTCTCTCAAACTCTTAAAGTAGGATTGTGTGTGGTCACAAGTTACAATATCAAATATATATATAAAATATTTGTGATATCTTGTAATATCTTTTAAAATATAAATTTAAATAGACAGAATATATTATACCATATCTAGAAGATTTAATATCTCAATCTTCCATGAAATATAATAGTCCAGATAAATTTATCTCACATATACCATAAATTATAACTCATATAATTTATCCGAGTTTATATTAGAGCCACCAAAGGGACCTGGTCGGATTCAATTAAATTAAGCTCCAATAAATTAATTTGATCCAATCAACTCATGATTTATCAAAATAATTTATTAATCTTATTATACTCCACTAAAAGGATAAGATTGCACTCTCAAATTAATTGATATTACTGAAGCACAAAATCAATAATTATATCCTCTGATTTATCGACCCAACAATTAGATCATGTCCTTTTATTTGAACTTTTTGGATTTTGGAAAACTTCAATGGTTTATCAATTGATTTGTGAATAAGAGGTAAGACTCTATTGTGAGTTTCAATATTCTTGCTAAAATTTTAAAAAAGTTATATTATTCCATGTCTCCTAGAGTCATGTTTTTTATTTTTCTAATCTCCAACAATTGATGTAAGTATACGTAGAGTAGCATCCGTTGATGAATGATTTTTCAATGGTGGTCCTTGTGAACTAATTGTTCTACGGTTCTTACTTGGTGTAGTTTGTTACATGGGTCATGAGTGGGAACTTAGTTTCTGTCTGGGTATCCAACCTTAGATTGGTGTTGTGTATTCAGCTCATGTTGCAGCCGCTATCGCTATTTTCTTGATTTACCCAATTTGTCAAAGAAGTTTTTCTCATGGTATGTCTAGGAATTTCTGACACTTTCAACTCTATTATTGTATTTCAGGCTGAGCACAACATCCTCATGCACTCATTTCACATGTTAGGTGTAGCCGATGTATTCGACGGCTTTCTATTCATTGCTATGCATGGTTTCTTTGTAACTTCTAATTTGGTAAAGAAAACCACAGAAAATGAATATGCTTATGAAGGTTACTTATTTGGTCAAGAAGAAGAACATATAATATTGTAGTCGCTCATGTTTATTTTTGCCGATTGACCTTCACATCACGAGTCTGATTTATTCTTATGCACGTATTTTGAAGTAGTAATATTAATTCATATAATTGCTTAAATATATTTTATCTTTTTATGTACTAAATAAGATAATTTTAATGTATATATACTTGCAATGAAATTTCTTAGAAATATAGATTTTACTGTTTTTATTGTTTTTGAAATTTAAATGAAGCAAATAAAGTAGATAAATATTTTTTTAAGGTGGTCGGACATTCATCGTAGACCCCAACAATCTGTTTAAAAACATTGTTACAAACACTAATTGTAATGTCAAAAACTTGTGTGAGACGGTCTCATGGGTTGTATTTTGTAAAACGGATCTCTTGTTTAGGTCATCTATGAAAAAGTATTACTTGTTATGCTAAGAGTATTATTTTTTATTGTGAATATCGGTAGGGTTGACTCGTCTCACAGATAAAGATTCGTGATACCGTCTCACAAGAGACTTACTCAATTGTAATTGTACAGTTTGAGACTCCTCTTGAGAGGCGTGAACATAATTTCAAGATCGATGGTTCCAGTTTTAATTAAAGATAAAACAAAAACCAAATCACTTGAATACTGTTCGGATTTCTAATAGTTTCGGTTACGATTTGAACTAAAATTTATTTGTTAGATTTAAAGAAAAAAATAACATTACGATATGTGAGACAGTCAAATTAATTGTTTAAAATGCTTTAAAATTTATATGTTATGAGATCTTAAAATTTTAAATTAATTTACAATTTTAGTTCAGGTTTTATATGACTTTTGTTTCTTATTTTTTTGGGGATTCGAACCGGAACTAAACCATATGTCCATGGTTCTCGTTCGGATTTTTGAATTGAAACCCAGAAAAAAATTTTAGTTTTGATTTTGGTTTCACAGTCCTTGAAAGTCATGGTCAGGTTTACCTTTAGATTCTTGATGCCTAAATCTTAAATAATCTTAGTACATGTTTGTTCGATAATTACCACTCGTTTTCAAATTTTCTTCACTTGAAATCTTTTAAAAATGTGGGTCACTCTCTCTCGGTAACTCATCTTCTTTTCTCGAAAAATGAATAAAAATCAAAATATTTTTCAAAATATATATTGTGATTGCTTTTATCATAAGATAGATCTCTTGTGAGACGGTCTCACGAATCTTTACCTGTGAGACGGGTCAACCCTATCGATATTCACAATAAAAAGTAATATTCTTAGTATAAAAAGTAATAATTTTTCATGAATGACCCAAATAAGAGATCCGCTTCACAAATTACGACATGTGATACCGTCTCACACAAGTTTTTGCCTTCCTCATAATAATCATATCCAATATCTTGTTTATAAATTATAAGATAATATCTTTCAAATTAAAAACCCGGCTCTCAAGGTTTATCTTAGATGTTTTGTTCCATAATCTAGGTCTTAATAATTGAATATCATTTTCAGATACTAAATCATTGAGAGAATTATTTCAAACATTACTAACAATTTATCATCATCACATTAACAAAAATGTTCTTTTTTTAATACACTTATTGCGTATATAGATTCATGCAAAATATCTATCACATCTTCAATTATAATTTTTCAACATAAAAATCTAAAATATTTCATATATATCTCATTATTTCCATTAAAAACATATGATATTTTCCTATTTTTGCCATATATCGATAATTTAGTTTTTAAAAAAGAGACATCGAGGTCAATTTTTCAACGTTTTTGTGAAAGATATATAATGAAAGACAAATTTGGCGATTCATAATGAAAATTTTATCTATCTTCCACACTTTTATATTTTATATAATATAATTATAATAAATGTACATTAATTTTAATTAATTCATAAACTTTATCTAATACATAATTTGACATGAAATATATTTAGTGCTTTTTATGTTAAATAATATTAATAAAATTTTAATAAACTTATAATTTTTATTCCAGGTTATGATATATTTAATTTTTTTACTTTCAAAATTATAATGACTACAAGTTTTATGCTTTTGAATTTAAAAAAAATTAAAATTTGAAGTATTGCATAAATCTGTCTTGTTTATATTTAATTGGATTTGGACTCTTTTCCACAAACATAACGCATCATTTTTTTTTATATTTTTTTCATTTTTATAGTAATTTATTTTAAATTGGATTTGGACTCTTTTCCACAAACATAACGCATATCTTTTTCATTTTTTATATTTTTTCATTTTTATAGTAATTTATTTTACAAAAACAACCCTACCAATTTTTTAGGATTCTTTTGAAATATATATGAATTAAGGACAAATTTGACAATTCTCAATTGAAAAACTTTGTTCATGTTCCATACTTTTCAAATATCGAAAATTATATTGTGTGGCCATTTTTGTGCTATCTATTATTAATTACTATATATTTAAAAAAGAAAAATCATAATATAAACGCAATATTATGAAATTATTGTACGTAAATTCATCTTATTATTATTTCTATTGTTTTGCTAAAGATTATCAAATTAATATATCATAAAAATTCAATTTATATGTATGCTAATAAATTATATAGAGTGAAAATTACAAATTAAATGCGAGAACCTAACATCTAAACTGGTAAAACTTTGGTGGGTGATGTCTATTTATAATTCTGAATTTTCAACAAAATCTTAGTACATGAATTCTAGCTTTTCATGGGTTAAAAGGTGGTTGGATCACGATGGCATTTTAAATGCTGCAAAGGCTTTAGGAGCATGCCGTGGAACTTAAACTGGTTCGGACAGAAATCCGATGATCCGCGTGAAAATAATAATAATATAATTTATACATATTTTATTTATAAATTGAAAAAAACGTACGCGAGACGATCTCACGAGTCGTATTTTGTGAGACAAATATCTTATTTAAGTCATTCATGAAAAAATATTACTTTTTATGCTGAATATCGATAAGATTGACCCATTTCATAGATAAAAATTCGTGATACCGTCTCACAAGAGACATCCTCTTATAAATTTTATGGACCAAATCAACAAGTTGATGAGTCACTATGCTCCTCAAATAAATGTGAACTCACTCTCTTAGAATACGACAATGAAGGTTTCCCACATACAGTAGGCACCAAACCAGAGCTTTCAAATTGTTACCAGAATCCTCCATGTGTCTCTACTAACAAATAGGAAAATTTTAAGTCCCTAGGTTTCAACTTCCACCGACATTGTGCATCACTGCATCTAAAATTTGCAGGCAATAAGTCAAATGCATTAACAAGTTCAAGGAAATAATCATTTATGCTGATTCTGGATGTATATCATCTCATTCAACAAGAATACCCTGGTAAGACATCCAAGATTGTTACTTTAACCGAAAAGTTTCGTTACTCTGAGTCTCTCTGACACTAGTCAATCGATATAGAAATTATCAGCAGTAAGGCATTCAATCTACCCACCAAAAAACTATTCCCTCTATCCCGTAATAAAGTTCAAGGGAAGACGGATCGGATCATCATGAGTTTTGGTTCAAGAGAAAGTCTTTCTTCCCCGCCCGCCTTAAATCATGGGTACGGAGCCAGCCTTGCTTCAGGCATTCGATCTCAGAAACGAGCATAGGTTAGCAGAACGAATCAGCAAAACGACTAAGATCTAGAAGAATTCATTAAGCAAACCAAAGACCATACAACAACCACAGAAAACTTCATCCCAGAAACATACCAAAGTTCAAGAGTGCATATGAATAATATGATCCATAAGAATCATGTAGAATCGTGTACCATCACATCGAAAATCAAAAAGATGGAACTAACAATCTCAACGGTAGAATCAAAAAATGGCCAACACCATCTATCTTCATGATACATTGATACTTATACAACATAACATTTTTCAATTTCTTAACAGGGAATGATGGTTTCCTTTAAAAATATAGTGTTCGGTTGAAAATAGTGTGCCTTCATTTTATTTTTTTGGATCAAGTAGACATACATACGGAACTTCTCCCTGATGTTCTGGTACTCTGTTGCATCATCATCACAATATAATATGAATGCACTTTCCTCCCCTTAAATTCAAGTCATAGCACCGCATGTACTCGAAGAAAAAGGTTCTTTTAAAATTGACGGTAGCATACACAAAATTGAAAGTAATTATCAGATGCCGCTTAAACAAATTTCGCTCTGCGCAAATAAAGGAGCTGATGAAAGAAGAGGGAAAAAGAACCACAATACCCAGAAGAGAAGACATCATCTAAGCAAAAGAAAACTGCATCCAATACTAGATTACTGTCTTACGGGTTAAAATCACTACATTACAAATGTTCATCTCATAAAGAAACTAAAAAATGAACACCTAGCGCTGATACACAAGAATGGAGCAGTAAAGAAGGCAACCAAGTTTGCTAGGAACAGGTGAATGATTACTCACAGACCAGTTTTATGTTGCTCAGCCGCCCCATGTGCAAAGTGGCACCTGTCCCCAAACGTGCACAACCCTTTGGTGAAGTTCTCGCAGAGCTTGGTTTTATAGTTGCTTCCAGGTGCGAATGAGCCATTTGAAGAGCCTACAGTAACAAGGAGCTCTCTTAACATTGCACTAGCTCGCTGAATTTGTTCAAATGTACCCTCAAGCTCGATGTTTCTAAGATTTGGATCTGCATCATGCTCTCGGATGGCTAACTTTGCCCCAGTTTGCCTACAAATCTGCTTGGAGTTCATTCCACCTTTCCCAATTATTGCACCGACACGGAATGCATCGACACTGATTTTGGCAGTGGCAGATACACCAAAACCTGCCGTAGGCCCCGGCACTGGAGGCTCCATTCGAGTACTGTAACATCCTGAAATAGCTCCAACCGTACGAGGATCATTCTCTGATGAATTGATGGGTCTGCCAAGTTCCCACTCTCCATGAGCAAAGTTGCAATTGTCCCCAAATTTGCAACCTTCAGCAGTGTTGTATCTGTTGCAAATTTTGGTCTTAATGGCAGCAGGAGCAGACCCATTTTGAGTATGTGGTGGTCCAGTTATGGCTCTGGTGGCTGGAGGAGGAGCCAGGTTCATCATCTGGGCCACAACCTTATAGCCACCAGGAACATAGTGAAGAAAGTGGCAGTTCTCACTAAATGGACAACCAGCAGTGCTGCACAACAGAGTCACTCCAATCAGAATTGGACCTTCCACCAGAAAAATAGGACCCAAGGATCAATTGCTCCATGTCCCCCCCCCCCCCCCCCCCCCCCCCCCCACAACCCCACCAATAGGTTAACTCTCAGATGGCATGAACAAAGAACAAAAAAAAAATTGGTAATTAAAATGCACAATGCCAACCATACCCTGGATGCCCAAATTTATTTAAGAGGAGATTAAATGACAAAAAAAAGGCACTAAAACTCTGAACCATCACCGAGTCAAACAAAATTGAACAAGGCCCAGTCCACTTTTGTCAAATTTAGGAACAAGTTTAAACCTTCCTTGAGTTTTTTTTTCTTCCTTTAAATAGTGCATTTCAAATGAAAACCCTTAGGATGGATCTTCATTCACTTGTCACCGTAAAATATGTAGTACCTCTCTTTCCACTTCATGGTAAAATCATAAATTACACGATATATCAAAAACAATAAAGGCTGGAAAGCTTATGGAGAATACTTCAATCAATGAACTTTGGAATAATTTTTCAAAGATTATCTTCTAATATTTCAAGATGTACATTCCATCAAACAAAAAAACTTAAAAGTGAGTCGTTACAGAACAGGTTTTTTTTATCTCTCAGTACATCACTAAATTATTACTTCAAGCTTGTCATATTGCAATATTTTTGGCTGATTTTGAGGCATTTGACGAGACACCAAAGATACCCTCCACTTAAAATCAAATATGGTTAGAAGTGTTTCATGTTTAAAACTTAAAAGGATGTGATGCAACCAGAGTAATATATGAAGATAAATCATAATGATCACAAGAAAGAGGTACTTTCTCATAACAAGTATATGTAAACATACACTAACTACAAACCATCTCATGATTCATCAATGATCCGCCATTTCTTAGATGAGATTTTCATCAATTTCTACATACGACTAAATTGTTGGAAAAATATTTACCTTGCTTCTCTCTCCAAAGCAAATAGAGAGCACAACAATTGCAAGACATCAAATGATAGGAAATGTCATTTTTCATGGAGTGATCGGAAAGAAACCATCGATGAAAGGAATCACCAAAAAAATCCTTCCAGACTGTTAGCCAATCACTCTTAAACAGTATACCTAATTTTTCCAGATTCTAACTTTTCTCCATGGAAATTAAAACTTAGAAAAAATAAATATCTTTTAAATTCATAGAAAACAGAAATAAACAATATCAGGCAAGTAATAGTATGGTAAAGGCAGTTTACGGGGAAAATTAACACCACAAGCTCGAATTGATATAATATGGTGTCTCATATCCTTGAAAAAAAAAAGAGTTTAAACACTTGAGACAATGCGACTATCACTCAAATCGGTTAGACTTGGAAAATGACCCCCACAGATGGATAGAAAACAGAAATAAACAATATCAGGCAAGTAATAGTATGGTAAAGGCAGTTTACGGGGAAAATTAACACCACAAGCTCTAATTGATATAATATGGTGTCTCATATCCTTAAAAAAAAGTTTAAACACTTGAGACAATGCGACTATCACTCAAATCGGTTAAACTTGGAAAATGACCCCCACAGATGGCACCTTGCAATATAGCTACCAATGGTATGGAGCTTAAGGCAAATGATAATGATTCAGTTATGGACGCCTTGTAAATTAAGTTATAGATACACACATGGTGTGACACATAAAATCTTTAGTGTACAAAAATCCTAACGTCCATGAACTGATATTAAGATATACTATCTCAATCTTCTTGCTAGAAAAATTAACTCTAACTGTATGTTAATATTTGCCAGTACGAAAAACAAATTGGTGTCCAAGGAAGTTGTGGCATTAAAGCTCGTTTTGTAGAGCTAGAAGTAAAACCTCCAGATACCAGATACATATTTATTTGTTATTGAAAGAGTAGAAACATTTATTACAATTAGCACACAACATTGTAAAACATTCGAATTTCAACTTTTATATTACGTAAGTTAAGATTTGAACCTGAAAAACTTGGTGCATGGCTTTGATTTGCTTCCTATACCACGTGACAAGGAGTCAATTTCTGTTACAAAAACGTTAATTACCTTTTCTCATTAGATTTCTTTGATTCTATTCAATTATTGACATCAATTAAATAGATATAAGATACCAAATAAATTCCAAGAGCATTATTTCTTCTTCACCTAAAACATTATTCATCACGAAAGTTCGACAGCTACATGCTAGTAACAATAAATGCAAATTACATAAACATTCTGATCGTGATAAAATGTTCTGCAAAGTATCCCTTCAGAAACATAAAATCCAACTTAAGTTCCAGCATGAACATTCAAGTGCAATTTAAGTCTATTATACCTTGCTTTGTAGGGAAGCGTTGAGCAGAAAAGTAAGTGTTCACAAAATAATCAATTTTATCTATAAAAAGCAAATAAAGAACAAGGAATCAATCCGCCAAAGCAAAATTATCTCAATTTCAAAAGAAAATATTGGGAAGTTAAAATTAGTTCACATAAACACTGTCCAATGAAATTACACCGATATTGAAGTAAATATATAGAGTACAACGCAAACAAGTTTTAAAAACCATTATTTTAGCTTAACCAAATACCTGGCTTGGATTTCTTGAAACCATCACTTCCGTTCAGACCGAATTCACCTCTTCCTCTCTTGCGAGTATCCATTTCTCCGAAACTCAGATCAAAATTGAACCTCGAACAACTCCAAGAGAGAGAAATTTCTGAAAGATAGAAATTTTGGAGGAGGCAAATGGAAAAGCTAAAACTTCTTAATCAGTTTTTAGGGTTTTCGCCGTATCTAGGAGAAGTGGAGCAGGAAGAGCTTGAGAACAGCGAAGATTGGCAGTAGCGTAATTGTCAATATTTGTAAGAATAGGGTTACATTGAAATTTGGAGACTTAATCGTTGGGCTTGGAAATATGGTAGGTGGGCCAACGTGTGGAGGCTAAACCCAAACTTCAGGCCCAATAGTTAAAAAATTAAAAATAAATAAATAATTAGGCAAAGCCTATAGTTACCTCGAATCTCCTAACTAGACCTTGCCACGTGTCGGTTCGGATCCGGGTCCAGGTCAGGAAAACCAATTACTGGCTAGAATAATCGAAATATATGATTTCAATTATTATATGGCTTAAAAAATTTGAGTTTTTCTATTATTGCCAACTATAATATTGAATAAAACAGCAAACGTTCGATCCTACAATTGTTATCAAAGTTAAATCACAAAAAATTACTTAAAATAATAATAATAGACAATTCTGTTTTTATTTATATATATATATATATATATATGTTTTTAATTAATATTAATATTTTACATATCTCAAACCTTTTAATTTATACGTTATTTTTAATTGTATTTAATATTTTACATATCTCAAAACTTTTAATTTATACGTTATTTTTAATTGTATTTAAGTATGATTTTTTTTATATTGTATACTTTCATTTCAAATTTATCATAAAAATTTTAATTTTAAATAAATTACATTCGGTAAAATAAAATAAAATTTTAAGTAACAAAAAAATAAAATAAAATAATTATTTAATTTCATTTAAAAGATATAAATAAGATTGAAAATATATTTATTTAATACAAAAAAAGAATAAAGATAGATGATTGAATAATGTGACTCATTCACGTAATATAATATGTATGTGGCAAGTAGACATTGGCATAATACAAACTCTGAAGCTAATCTAAAGCAAAATAAGCATCTCTTACAATAAAATGGCAACTTCATCCAGACATCATGAGCCCGATATCTCCATTTACAATATTGTAGACTGTTTTCAAGTGAGTTTTCTCTTTCCCTTCCGTATGGCAGCGGCTCTAACGGCAGCGGTATCACCACTTTCAGGAGAGTCTTCAACCACGATTTGCTCCTGCATAACTAAACCTCGATTCCGGGACAATTTCCTTATAGGCGTTGTGGGTGGTGCTGCTTGAGCTTCTTCAGATTCTGAATTTGGTTGAGTACCACTCTCTTGATTTACATCATACCTATGTGGCATTAATTCATCTCCAACCCCAACAGAAGCCAACATCAACTGCAAGATGACATTATCAGAAAACTTATAGGAAGATAATATACTGAATTTTTGCATTGTCGTAAATGTTCTCAATATCCGAAGGTGAAATAAAAAATAATGGCAAGGGAAGACTTCAAGTATTACTTATGTACCTTCCAGTCTTTAAAGTCGAATCTGAACATAAAATGGCTGTAAGAGGCCTCCCCAGAAAGAATTGCATTGGCACTAGGAGCATTCCTTGGGGCTGAAAGAAATAATGACTCTATTTAGATAAACAGATGAGATGGGATAAGAATGATACAAAAAAGAGGATCGATCAGTTACATCATCAGGCGGTAAAGAACTTACAAACTAAATGACATCTGTCTTCACCCACTGTTACCTCCGCCCGTCCATCTTTAATCAGGAAAGATAGAGCAAACAAATTTTCTACAGTCTGTGCGAAAGAACTTCTGTTTAATATCAAATTTTCAAGCTTGCAGTTCCGATTTCTTCTCAGAATATCAAACATTATCGCCATATTCTTATCTGTGTCGGTCTTCTCCTTCCTAACAGAATCATCAAGCTGCAGAAAAAAAATTGCAGTTTAAAGAATATGACAATACCCCGGGTATCTACCCAGAGTGGAGATGGATGAGGGCAGCGTATAATACATAGATAACTATAATCATCTGGAGGTCCAAAGAAATGACCAGAAAATTGACAAAACTTCGGTACTTTGGTTCACGGTTCCATTACTATCCCTCATATACATGACATGGCACGCAAGGGGGAGAAGAGAACAGAGCAATATAAGCAACAATAGCATGTTACTGTAGAGCCCAACTACAAAAAGTACCTCTTCTGGACGAATGTCTTCCGTTGGTTTTGTACGCTTCCTATGAACCACAGTTTTACGCTGTTTCAGTTCAGTATTCATGGGCCCAACCCTGCCAGAGGTTAAAGAAAAGATAATTCGATATTATGCAAAATGGTGCGAAGGGAATGATACTATTGATAATTACATCGTACAGCAACCAGTGGCACTTCGAAAAACATGCGAGACCACGTGTCCAATTTCTTTCCACTTTATAAAATTTCTAACATCATCTTGACTACTGCTTGCTACACCTTGTTGCCCAAAATCCCTAAGCAGACAACTAACAAAGTCGGAAGGAGTCATGCCTTCGTTTCTATATGCTTTGACTGAGGACACCAATGTGTTTGTGATGTCAAACAGGGCTTCTGCATCTGCCACTTGTTCCCTGGGTTTTTGTACTGAAAGGATACATAGAAAACGTAAATATATAAGCCAAAATTAGTGATAAAATAAAACAAAGCAGAACTTAGTTAAATGCAAAATAAAATTCAACCAACATTTTTTCATAATTAGTCCGATGAAGCAAAAAAAAGAATATTAGAAATTTCAATAAAGAATATTTGACTGAACAAGTGCTGCAGGTCAACAATTCAGGGAAGATGTCAATCTAAGCTTTGTTCTCATTGTCATTTTGTTGCAGTGGCCCAAAACTGCCAAAAGTGCAACAAAAAAATTATAATGTGCAATAATAAAACTAGAAAACAACTTTGCCCACTGTACCTAGCTGATGCAAGCTATCAACTTCATCAATCATCGATTTGAACTTATCCGCGTCGACCTTTGATATATCATCTCTTTCATCTGAATAAGAAAATAAAACCATCAATTAAAGTAATTAAACGGCTATTTTATCTGCACACGTTTAATTGACATGACAATTTAGTAATTTAGTTTTTACTGCATACATCCAAGACAAAGATGTAAGATTTGCAAGAGAAAAACCCCTACTCGCAACATCCTACTTTTACAAAAGAAGCTACTCACCCATATTGCATAAAGACAAACCCACTGCCCAACATGCAGATAGAGATGGATCATGAGGACACTTAACCTCAATTTGCTAACTCACAAATGAGAAAACAAACTTCTTATTAGATAAATTGAAGCTTGGTTTGATAAGCTGTGAAATGATGATAAAAATGGGTTACACAAAGGTAACTCATTTTCAACTGAACAAATGTGGCATGAGATTCATTTGTCAGAGTAGTCACTCCAGGTTCAAACAAAAGTTCGACCTTGACAAGAAATCAAAAGCGAAATCACCATCATGTTGCTTGGTTCTCTATATGTTCACAATCCACACACCAAAAAGGGTATTAAGGCCAAAGCTGCATATCAAAATTAATACCAGCCCCACCCCAAAAACACATAGAGAATTAATATCTTCACAAAAACACAAATGTTAAGTAGAGATAGTAACTAAAACCTTAACAAACACAATATTACATGTGATAATCGACGAGGCATATACTGAGATTTGAACTTAAAAGAAAGGGATAGGAAACAAAAATAAATAAATAATAAAAGAAATCCGAAGGAGCTATAATTACCACTAATCCGATTCTTAAATCTGAGGTATTTCGATCGAAGCACCCTGCGTTCGAGAGTAGTATCTTCTGGGCCACCGTTATTTGTTGTAACCCCTTCCCCATTGATGGTCCGCGCACTGTTTCGCGTTAATCGACCACCGTTGCAAATCGGTTCACTCTTCAGAGTTCTCACCATTGATTATAATTCATAAACTTAGGGTTATGAAATCAAAAATTAAAACACAAAAGAATACAACGGTGAGATAAAATCGAGAAAGGGAATAAAATAATGGTGAATTGTAAGAAGAAAAATTAGGGATTTGAGAATTGTGGTGGGAATAATGAAAAGAAGGGGTTTTGTTTGAAAATTTTGAAAGAGCGCTCTCGATCTGTAATATTTAACGCCTTTTTTATTTATTTTTTTCTTGTTATTTATTTTAAAAATTTATGTTTTTAATAAATTTAAGTTAATAATTCAAAAATGAGATCAATGTAGGGAAAAACAATTTATAATTAATTTTTATTATAAATGAATTTCAGAGAACTGAATATTCTAATTATTTTAGGGAATATATAATATAATCATATTTGTATGTATTCATTATTTATTTATTTAATATATAATTATTAATTTAATTTATATTAAATATTAAAATTAGTTGAATAAAGTATATATAATTTCATCAAAGATATTGCTTAATTAATCATGTGCGTGAGTCTAGCTTTTACATTACTACATTTCTGAAAACATTATTGTTGTAAATTATGTGGTTTAAGACTTGGAGATAGGTTTTGGACTTGGTGTCAAATTTATACATTTTTAAATTAGTGTTGTTCTAAGGCCGAGTTTTAACTTCTAGTATTAGTAAAATACAGTAAAACTTTTATAAATTAACAATATTAAGTGATAGGAACGATTCGAGAGATAATGGTTGAGCTATACTAGCTCGGTTCTTGATATATTGAACACTGATTAATTAAATCGAGTTTAGTTTTCAAATCAATCTGAAGACACTCAAAATAATCATTCGTATAAACTGATTAAATATTTTGTAAAGCGTTTAAAAGATATGCAAGTTGAATAAGTAAAAACATTTTTGTTGAAGCATTTTCTCAAACACTTGATAAACAATATTTTGATATTTGAAGAATACATAAAATCACTCAACAATGCATCTTTAAAACAATATTAATGATAAGTAAATTGAATAAATAAATAGACACGAATTTTTTTGTAGATGTTCAGATATTAACAACTCATACGCCACCCTTTCTTCCCCTTGGTAATTATCCACTAGAAGATTTTGATTTATACAATTTCTTGTAAAAACTCATTTCAACTTAGGACTTGTCTCTTGCCTAATTGGAAATCCTAGCACACTCTCGATTGTACCCACAACCTCACAATTCGCATAATATTTAACGTCTCTTATGCCAAGACAGACTACAAACAAATCTTTGATTTCTTTGTGTGAAGACTCACTCAACTAAAATTTGAATCTCAACTCTCATGTATACGTGTGAATGATTGTGTGTGAGAATTTAATCATTTATAGTACATTTATTTCTCAGATGTATTTGTTCAGTTCTGGTTTGGTCAACTGGTCAACTTGTTTCAGTTTGGCTCTGGTCAACTGGTTTAATTTTGATCATCTGCTCAACTGAACCAAACTGATGATGTATGCCTGAACTAACCTTTGCTGATTTCAGACATGTGCATAACCAGTAGGTTTATTGTCATTTTTTTGCATCTTATACTCTGATTCAGACTTTGACATGTGAATATGATTTGTAGATCATCGTCTTAGCTTCATAACACATATTAAATCGTTCCATTGGATAAATGAGCTGATCAGGCTGGCCAAAAATACCGCAACTGCTCATAATCAACTGATTGTTGTTTTCGTGCAATCAGTTTGGTCTTGCAACCATCTGTTTTCCTAGATAAAATCCGATTTAGCCTCACTGATGTAAAATATAACTTTTCCCAAATTGAGTTTTCTATTCAGTTGTCTTGGCGGCTGGTCATTTAGATTAGCGAGACGTGAGATATCATCAAAATATCGAAACTTGCCAACTTTTCAATTTGGCTAAATTCGAGTTTCGGCTTCCATATTCAGTTAACAATTTCACACTTTATTAAATATGTTAGAAACACAATAGCATGTTTTACTATAATCAAAATCAAGATTGTTAGAGTTTCTAAAACCAATATTAAGATCATAAAATTTTATTTGGTAAGGTATTAATTAATCCATAGATTTATAATTTATTATTTTAAATATTATTTTTTCGATTAATTGAACATAAATTTTTAATTATATAAAAATCCTTGCGTGTTCTTAATGTCTATATCATACTTCTGAAATTAATATAAAAAATAAAGTTTATTGGACATATATATATATAAATATTTAAAAAATTTAGTAAGTGAAGTTTATTGTTTTTAATAATTAAATAATATTAATTTTATTGATTGATCACATAAAATTATATGGTGACATAAGTCACTTCACTTGCATCTATTAGTTCAATGAGATTATATTTTTAATTTTAGATAATTGTTAATTTATAATATTAACAGGCTATAAATTTATATAAAGTTCTTCTAAAAAATTATTATATTATTAATTTATCAACTTATTAATTTAGTAAATTGATCTAAGTTGAGACCAATAAAAATATGTTATCTCAAAAATATTATTATTAATTTATTGAAAGTCCCTACTATTTTTTTCTTTAACACTGTACCTGTTATTTTTAAATGGGCTGAAATTGTCCCCAAAGTTTAAAAAATGCACTTAATTTAGTTTGATCGTTAAATGATCTGTTTTAGCCGCACTGTCAAAATGGATCAGTGGGAATTGTCAGCCCGTAATCCTCCGCAACGAACCGTTAGGGCAGGTTGTTGTGGTACGGGCCAATTTGCATTTTCGCAGGTAGCTGGTGATTTGAGCATAACCCGATTTTACAGCTCTATTTAAAATAATCATTTTAGCTCCAAGTTAGATTCCCTGACCGTGAGAACCCTGATTCAGTAAGGTTAAGAATTCCCAATTTCAGCAAACTATTTCAGAATGCCAAGTTTCCAAATTTCAGCATGACAAGTTTTAACAGACCATTTCAACATTCATGTTCCAGCAGACCATCCGAATGGTCAGTAGCCATTTCAAATCTTGTAACTGACGTATTAGTTCAAAGTTTATGATAAATAGTGGCAGCAAATGATAGGCTAACAGTAAGATTTTATCTTATAAATAACACACAAAATTCTGCACAAATCACCATAAAATTCGAGCAAGGAGCGGCCTTATTTTTTGAGCTGGTAGTGGTCATTTTCGAGCAACATTCCAATAGCAAGAGCTTTATTTTTTTCAAACAAAAATGAAACTTATTAAGTATATTACTGTAAATGAGCTTTCTGCTTTAACTAGTATATTACTGTTTTAACTCTTTTATTTCTGAAAATCAAAATATTCCAATTATTATTGTATATATGAGATTTATGTTAAAAATTATTTTAAAGACTGGGATGAATAGTTATCCTGCTTATCGAATGATGACTATATCACCCATCCACTCACATCCTATCAATTGAGAATGAATAATAGTTAGATGATGATGAACAGACCCAGTTTCGAGGATGATGAATAAGAATAGATCCGATGATTTTGTCTACTTTAAATTATGTTTTTCATATGTTGTATAGAGATATACACTTTGGTTTATATTTATGATGTTGTAAAACTACAATAGTCAGAGTCATATTAGACAATGTGTTTCAAGTTGAACGTAATATTATTAATGGATTTACGTTATGATTTCCAAGGCTTGTCAAACTTCGGTCATAAAATCGAGACCTGCGTCGGTGTCACATACCACGGGCGTGGGGTGTGACATTGAATTAGATGGAGATGAATTTAATTCTTTTGAATAAATAAAATATGAATTACAGAAACTCAAGCCAGAAGTAGTACGAACCAAATCCTGGATCCATATCGGAGCAGTCCAGATCATGATAAAATTTATTTTTAAAAAATAAATATATTCACCAATTGATATTGTTATATGCAATAAACGAATGGGTAATCTGCAAGATTCAATTCAAGGAACTATATCCGGGAATCTATGTGCAGGAAAATTTATCCAATAATTTCTTACAACCTGTTAGACCGAGATTTCAGTCGAGCCTTGACATTGCATCAAAATTTCAAAGAAAAAATTTTGATGAAAAGAAAATAATAGACTATATTCTATTACATATCATGTTTCATACGCTCTGTGTAATAAACATCATTTATAATTTTTTTTATTATAAATGAGTTTATTGAGATACCATAAATATTTGGAAAAGGTGTCCAGGAAATTATCCAGCAAGAATCGAGTTTCCTTTAATAAAAGAAACATATCAGATCAAAGACAAGCCAATTCTGCAATGAAATCAAAGTTTTAGGAACCAAAAAGACTATCTTTTCAATGAGGTAGAATCACGAGTCATGGATGGGGGGAAACACATGCCCAAGAAACCCAACCGACTCTAAAAAACTTTGTAACAATACGAAAGCTTAGATGTCAGTAATGATGAAAATAATTTGAAATAGTATTCGATATTACAATATGAAGAAAAAATAAATATTAATCGAAGGTGTATGACAAATGCATTGGTACAAGGTAAAAACACCATGATTTAATTCATGATATCAAAGTAGATATTTTGTCAGGAAATAATTTATTGCAAATGATTAAATCATATATACAAGAAAATGAGAATAAAAGATTATTGTTTAAAACATCATGTGATTACAAACTCATAATCAAGAGACTAAGAGAACATTTTACAAAAAAATATCAATCCAATTTCGCAGGAAGCATGGTGATGAAGGAAAACTTCTACACCAAAAAATAAAAGATGATATAATATTTGGAGAAACAATACTTCAAATAAGAGCAAAAAAAACCTTCAATTGGAGGAAATTGAATTCGTCAAGATAGCTTTACACCAGAAAGATGTAGAGCTTAAATAAAAAAAATATCTCTAAAAGATGCCAAGATAATTATCAAAGAAAACTACAATGAAAAATCCTTTGGCATGATGGAAAAACAATCAATTCCAACCCAATCTTAAAATTAAAGAAGACAATAAATATAAGTTTGTCAGATGCAATCCTATCACAATGAAAACAGTTGATCAAAAAGATATGAATATTATTATCGAAGAACATTTGGACCTTAGCTTAAGAAAAATGGGAATATCACCATATAGTAGTCCAGATTTTTGGTGAGAACTCATGGTGAGATCAAAAGAAACAAACAAAAGTTAATAATTAATTATGAAAAACATAATAAAATTATTGAGTTTGATGGATATTTTATACCTAATAGAGATAATTTAATTAGTTGTATACACAATGTTAAAGTATTCTTCAAACTTGATTGCAAGTCTGGATTCAATCATATTCAGATGAAAGAAGAAAGAAATAAATCTACATCTTTCTCCACACCATGAGGTATTTATATTTGAGAAGTATTACCAAAGGATTGGATAATACATCCCAAATATTTCAAAGAAAGATGGATAATTAAAGAAATATGCAAGATTCATGTGGACAGAATAACACATTAAGGGACTCGGCCAACAAAAAGACATTTGCAAAAATCTTCCAAAAATAATTATTCCTCAATATGAAAGATAAGATGGTGTTATCACATATGTCAATGATAATTGATGGACAACAGTTCTTACAAAACTTACTCAAAAAGGAAAACCATCATGCCGATATTGCAGTGGACTTTTCTCAGACACAACACATCAACAAAAATATAATGCAATAAAAAGACCTTTTGAAAAACGATAATCATTTATATTTGTTAAGAAATTTATTTTGAAAGTTGATAGTACACATGTTAAAGTTTTCTTGAAAAATAAAATTGATTCTAAACCCGAGAATGCTAGATTATTATGGTAGCAAGCTTTATGTCAAAATTATAATTTTGATATTGTTAGTATTAAATCTCATGAAAATATTCTTGCAGATTTTCTAACAAGAGATAGACAAAGTTGATATCCATGTCATCATTAGAATGCAAAGGCATTTGAGGAACAACTTGAAATACTTCAAAATGAGTTCAATAAGCATGTGCTAAATACAAAAATTGTGGTTAGGCAACAACAAGTTGATAAGAGAACTGTCTTCTATCGCCTCAATTGTTGTTTACAGACTTACACTCAATTATAATTTGTATTGCAAAAGTCAATCCTCCAAGCTATTGAGAAACCATTGGTTTCTCAAAAAGAGAGTTTTCGATACATGGCTCCATAATGGAGCATGATACTAATGAATTTACAGTTTCTCTATTCCAGGTATATCAGCAAACCTAGAAGAAATTGAAAATTAAAGCATGAATTAACCCATGTACATTTCGGGATGACATATCAAAAATATATCCAATGATGTTGATGAAGTCCAATGCCCATCCTAAGGAGGTCAAGATATTTGTATGATATGATTTTAGGGCTCTTTTCTCGGTCTATACCATGATACTCTGTTTCCTATAAATATATGAACTATCAAAATTGATCCAAGAGGTTGTTCATAAAACATTGAAAAAAACAAATAGAGTTATAATTATTTAGTGTAGCACATAACCAAAAACAGGTAAGAAAGGCTCACACGAGGCTTTCCATTTCATCAAGCTCAGAAGGCCATATATGAATGTCCAGAAATTTATCAAGGTTCCTCTAGTAAATGAAACATCTCTTGTTGTCTCACTTAGTGAAGATGTCATTTACACCAAAAGAGCATGATGATTATGGGTCTCTCTCATAGAGATTGAGAAAGTCAAGTTTTCATTTAAATTTTATCAAAATTCTTTTAAATGATCTTTCTTGTTAAATACAATAACAGAAAAAAATAAATGATTTGCTTGGAGAAGAAATATTTGAAAATAAAAGAAATATTTTATGGAATAGCAAGCTGTCAGATAGCAAAGACACCCGTTGGAAATTTTGTAAACTGGCTCACATGGGAAGCTGGTCAGTAGAAATTTGTTCAGAATGCCAAAACAAAAAGAGTCAGAATTTATGAAAAGTTTTTGGCCAAGATCTGATCGGAAGCATATTGCAGAGACAAATCCAAGTGGCGAAAAACCACAAAAAACATGTTTTCCTCGGAGACCACAAAAAGATAAAAGATTCCTTGACAAATTTAAAGAAAACATGTGATTCAACTACTCTGCCAGTAGGACCAGTCAATCACCACCAAGAGTGAGAGATAAAAGAAAAATAGATCACTTCACATGTAGCTGCTAGCAATAACTGGCAACAACTGTCAACAAGAATGTAAAGTTATAAATCAAGTCTGAAATTCGGATTTCAAATCCATCAAAGACATCTGTATATATCAAGAAAAAAAAGTTGAAGACATCTTACATTTTCGTAAATTTTCTCTCAAATACTTTGTAATATTTTCTTTCAGTTTACGCGTATTGTATTTCTTATTACAATATGTAGCTAAACAAGTTACCTCATCTTCTACAAGAAGTTATCTATGTAATAATATTTAGTATGTTTAAATAAAATAAGCATGCTTTTGCCCTTCTCAATTTTTATTTTCAAATTAAATCCATTACTTTACACTTTGAGGTAGGAAACAAAACAAAGCTATTCTAGGTGTTGTTGAAAGAACCTACAAACAAGAATCATCAGTTGTGATTGTGTGGTTAAGCTGTGAAGAGCAGTATGTAGAATTTAATGGATAAGATCCAACGACATTTTGATAAAAAAAAAAGGTATAAGATTTAATTTATTTTAAGGAAGCATAATGAGTTAGAAAAACATTTATTATAAAAAAAGTAAATATAAAATAAGTTAGAGGTCAAATGAGAAATTGAACTAAATCGATATAAATCTAAACAAAATGGACTATTTTAGTTCACCGTGGACTAAATCGAGAATAAACCGAAACATCGAGGACTAAAACCGGATTTCTCTCCTTTAATTCAATCCACTTCTCTAATTTTTTTAGTCCAATTATAATGGACTCAAAAATCAAGTTTATTCTCCAGAAGTGAAGGTTTTTTCGCTTGTTTTTCAATAAAAGATGGTGTATGACTAACACAACTATGGTATAAAAAACATTACTATTGAAATTGGGTAGAAACAATATAAAAACTATTCATTAAGTTATGATTAGTAATTTGTTGATGTTTTGGCTTTGTTTAAATGCCCAAACAGAATAAGGCCTACACAGTTGGAAAAATCATTGACGCGGTTCGAAATTATATGTCGATAATATGGTTTAATCGAAACGTGTGCAAGAAATTTTTAGCCTTTCTCGTAATATCAAATTTAACCGATTCATTACCGGGTTTTGATCACATGTTTTAACTGCATCAGGCATCTGGCTCTATTTGTTTTGTTTTATTTTGCGTAAGAAGAATTACAACTTGAAGTTTCAATCTCGAAACTTTGTCTCGAAAGCTACTGTCACTAGGCCAAATGCTGTGTAACTAGTTACTTGAAAAAAACCGAAGAACACATGCTCATAACCAATTATCTTCAATTGATTATCCCTAGATTAGGAGTTGTTCATGTCACTCTCCAAGACCAGGGTTAGTCAACACCGACATTGATCAACAATCACATAATCACCAAACAACAAGCCTCATAGTACAATATAAACCAAGACTAGTTTATATCATAAATACCATAGAAATTACATTGTCTTTATAACGTAAAATTTCCAAAATATTAATTTTACTAGCGGAAACGTCTTACAACTTGAATTCAAACTTAAATAAGCAAAACTAAATGAAATCCCTGATTCTTCTTATTACCAGCCCCAAAACTGGTATTGCTCTTCTTCCTCCACTTGTTCTTCGGACTTATCTGAAAAGAGTAGAGTAAGAGATGAGTGATATAGTCGTTACTCAGTAAGCGGGGTCGTTCGAGCACCAACGTAAAAAATACATATTATTTTCGAAAAGAACATATCGTATCATGCATAACATAATTTGCATAACATGTCATAAACATAAACATATTTTTTGCCTAGTCATTGAGATTTATCTAATTTCTATAGTTTACTGATATCAGTCTCTAATGTTTACTCATCTAAGGAGGCGAGGACTTATGAAATTTACAATCTCACAGTGTAAGGGTCATACTTATCATGTTTTGGGAGTCCACCCATATCAAGTTGAATCACCACAGTGCCAAAACATAGATTATACGATAATCATATCAAGAAAAAGTGAAAAAAACAACGATACTCAACTGAAACTTTTAAAAATGAAATAATTCATACACAGTATATTTTAAAACAAGTCCAGTTATCTTAGATCTCGAATGCTAAAAAAGGAGATGGGCGCTGCTTCTTGGCTAGGATATTTGAATCCTCCTTGGATCTGAACTGCAGCAGAGTTTCGCTACTCGACAGAACTTGGAGTACAAAAATTCAAAAATTCAACAGCACTTGGAGAGCGAATTTTCGTAAATATGGAGTGTTTGAATGATGTAAATTTCGAATGACTTACTTGTGGTATTTATAGGGTTGAGGTAAAATCTTAACAAAATTCGTTGATAATCCTTTCAAAATTTCGAGACATTTCTTCCATAATTTTGAGGTAATTATTCTGTAATTCGAGATGATTCTTCCATACATAATATCATGATATAAATCAAAAAATGCGTCCACCAAGCATATGTAAATTTCAAATTTTGGCCTTGGACTGAATGATTGAATGTAGACTATTTTCTTGTACAGATTCATAATATATCTAGACTGCACTGAAATTTGTTAGTTTCTTTGTTGAGAAAAACTATCTTTTATGCAATATTTTATTGCAATTAGATTCATATCCAGCCTAAATTTTCGAAATTAATACATGTCTTGTACTTAATTTCGAATTCTACGTATTTATTGGCTTGGAATTTCAAAAACAATGTATTATTTAATATTTTTGAATTTTTTATTTTTACAATAATATTTTAACTCGAAAATAAATAATTATATATGTATATATTTAAATAAATAATTACATGTCCCAAAAATAAAAAAATGGTGGTTCTCCTAGTCCCCATGCCCCATTATGTTCTTCAAACTCTTTTAGTTAATCGACCACCATTGCTTATCGCTTCCTTCATCATAGTTCTTGTAATGCCCGAGAATTTAATCATAGTAATCTGTAATTATTGATTTATAATTTGATACGATTATGAGAGGATTAATCGGGACACGATTTGATTCAGCATGAAAAGATGTAAGTGCGAGGACAGTGCCTTTCGCGCACATGCGCGACATGAGACGTGCACATGCGCGAAACGGGCAGAGGGTCTTGCGCATATGCGCGGTGGGTGTGCGCGCATATGCGCGAGCTGTGCGAGGGTTCAAAGTCAACTCCAGAGACGTGGGCGCACATGTGCGACGGGGAGCGCGCACATGCGCGAGATGTCCAGAGAACCTCGCGCATATGCGCGATGTGTATCCGCGCACATGTGCGAGGGTACCCGAGAGTTGGGTAAAATGAACAAAGGCCTCGCGCATATGCGCCGAGTAAGGGCGCGCATATGCGCGAGGTGCTGTGTAGAGGACGCGCCGAGACATATGGTCTCGCGCATATGCGCCAAGTGATGTCGCGCATATGCGCGAGACGTGTTTTGCCAAGAATAAGCCACATGGCTGAAACATGCGTGATATATATATATATATATATATATATATATATATATATATATATATATATATATATATATATCAAATTGTCATAATTCATCAGAGTAATCCGAAGGAAAACCGAGAGCTTCGAAGAAGATTTCCAATTCATGATTTTAGAATTCAGTTTGTGAGAAATCCGTCCGTCCGAATTAGAATCCGACTTCAGTACTATGTTCCTATCAACGCAGGCTACCGCTGGACGTAAGTTTTGTTACGTTTTGATATGTCTTGAAATTATGACATTGTCAGAATCAAATATGATTCATATATGATGTTCTTGACATGTTAGACATCGTAGAATCGAAGTCAGATTGAGAAACAGACTGATTATGGAATTGTTATGATTTTCTGATTATATTGATTTGAAATCGGACAGATTTGGATTATGAATGAATTACAGATTGTATCGGATATGAGTTATGATTTGTAATTGATGTCTGTTGATTTGATATTGACGGGGATACTGAGATTGTGCCGTTATGTCGTTGATTTGACTTAAATCCAGATTAAACAGATTCAGTGTTGAATTGAGAATGGAATATTGATATTATGATTCTCGATATGTCGTTTCAGATTTACAGAGACAGTCTTGAGTTCACAACTGATATTGCTTCAGACCAAGACTACAGACGAAAAGTATAAGTCAATGTGATACCGGGAGATCGACTCGAGTATAGTATGATATACTTGAGTTTCCCTAAATCACATACTTCTTATTACTATGTTCATCGATTTGACTTGATATGCTTGTTCTATGAATGTATAGAAAGCAGGTATTAGTCGAGTGATCTTGTGACAGAAGTGTCTGATAGTGGTGGGATCGCCACGGGCACATTGCACGATGTCACAAGATAGTAAATTGGCGAAAGTGCCAAAGTCTATCATGTACAGGTCACCGGACGATTGGCAATCGATGTGGATAGAATTGGAGTTTCTTCTATTACTGGTTATCGATACCATATCGATGTGGATAGAATTGGAGTTTCTTCTATTACTGTTGATCGATATGGAATGCCAACGTCTGGAAACCGGGATCCCTAGACTAGGATTGAGTCTAATTTGAAACGTGGAGTCACGAGTCTGATAGACGATTTTATATTGATTATGTTTCTGATTTTGTTACATGTTACTGATATTTGTTACATGTTTTACATGCTTTTACATTGTTGATATAACTGCATGTTTCGTTGATTTATACTGGGATTTATTTCTCACCGGAGTTATCCGGCTGTTGTCGTGTTTGTATGTGTGCATGACAACAGGTGGGACATGTTCAGGGTCGAGGAGATGAAGAGAGATCGTGATTAGAGTGGAGACTACGGACTTTTGATCTGAGATAGGGTTTGGAATACTTGATATGTAGTTATTAAACCTTAGCTCGAATGATTGTATATAGTAACAGACTTGTACTTTTAATATACTGATATGTATATTTGCATGTATTCCATTACGTTCCGCAATAAAAAATAATAATTTTAGACCCTGTTTATTATAATTGATTAAATTGTCCTAATGATGATTAAGAACATGATTAGCGTCCGGGTCCCCACAGTTCTCACCATTGAATATAATTCAAGAAATTTTTTTTTTAAAAAAATAAGGCCACAAAATAAAAATTAAAACACACAAAAAAAGAGAGAAGGGCGGCTAAAATAATGGTGATCGTATGAATAAAATGATAAAATCAGGGATTTGAGAATTGAGGTGGGAGTAGTGAAAAGGAGAGGTTTTGTGTGAAAATTTTGAAAGAATGCTCAGCCTTTACAAGATTTTATTGAACTAGTTGGATGAATAGGTCATTAACCTAAACATATGTTAATAAATAAATAATGATATCATATTTCAAATCTGAATTATTCTTACTATATCGTTCTTGAACTAGACTCATTTGTACCTATAAATCATGTGTTCTGCATGATAGTTTAAATCTAACATAAAAACTCTCGTGAGATCGGCTCACAGATCAATTTTGTGAGACAGATCTCCGACCCTATCAACTCATGAAATTTTTTAACTTTTTATGTAAAAAAATATTTTTTATCATGATAATTATGGATCAGGTCATCCCGTCTCACGAATAAAAAATCATAAAATTGTCTCATAAGGACACCTATTCTAAACCTAATAGCCCAACAAAAGTCTTTTTTAATCTTTTAAAAAATATTATGAGAGGTATTCGATATCCAAAATTTTTCACCAACCAAATGTGTATGAGACGATTAACTACATATATATAAAAATATTAATTTCGGAGAATTTATAAATTATTCCTTGAAATGTTCTCATTCTTTAAAATAAGAGAATCCTCGTTGGAATTAAGCAAATTTAAAACACATTTTTGTCTCTCTCTCCTTGATGTTTTATCAATGTCTAGATATCCTTGTTTCATTCAGTCCATGTTGGTGCTACCCATCGTTTCAAAGCCCCATTCAACTTTTGTCCGAAATTAATTATTAAACAATAGGAAGTGATTAGTTTGACTTACTCGATTCCCCTTTCTTGGGGAAGCCACCTGCAACAAATAATGGGGACATTTTTTGAAAAATTAAGCATGGTTTTATTATCGTATTTTCTAAAGCATTAATTAAATATGTTGCTGAATTTGATAAAGAACAAATTCTACAGTTTTTGGGGAAAACTAAATTGTCTTAATTAAAAATAAAGAAACTTCTGATTCATAAACAACGAGGATGAAATACTAAAACACAAAACAAAATAATTTATACTTTATTTAAAAAAATAAAAAAAAATAAAAGACTAATTAATCAAATTAAATTTAAAAAAATAGGTGTAAATATATTTGTTTTACATAAATACAGGGACGAAACTATGCTCGGCCCATCCTAGGCTGTAGCCCAGCCCAATTTTTTTTTTACAAGGAGTTATAGATATTCGAGCCGATTCTAATTTTTTTTGGTAAATATATATAGAGATTTAAGCACAGTCTAATTTTTTTAAAAGATATCACGGTGCAAATAACTCATAAAAATTAATATCTAGAATACCTATTTAACTTTCACAGTGAATAAATATTTTTCGATATTTCAAAAGGGGTTTAGTGTAAATAACTCATAAAAGTGATAAATCAGTTCTTTTATTTAATAGAATTTAATTTTGAAAGTACGTTTAAAATATATTAAAATAGTTTTAAAATGTAAATTTTGAATTTAAGTGAAACTTGTCTTATATTACACGTGTTACATATTAATTTAAATAATATATGAATTTTGAAAATTGATATTGATTAAACTTCTTTTTTGAAAATTAACTCTCCTATTTCGAATACGCTAGGAACAATATGTTTTTTTTTAAAAAAAAATACCAAAGTCATTTCGCTAACTATTTTCATATTAATATCTCATATTTGATATATATATATATATATATATATATATATATATATATATATAAACTTTTTATATTAAGTTAAAGCACACCTCGACTTTAATTTCTGGATCCGTCTCTGCATAAATATTTATAGAAAAAATGTAGTCTAGTTACATGCTCCGATGTATTGCTATTGATTATTATTCAGTGTCAAAACAGATAAGAAGATAGGTTTAATCTTTCTATTAAGAAAATTAAGAGTAAACCTAATTAAAGATTAACATATTTGATTATTTTTAAATGTATTGGATTTGTAAATCACATGCTAATTAACACAAAACTTGAAATATATTAATTTAATCACATATTTGACAAGTTAATATAATCGCAAAGATTTCAGTAACTGGAAACATTAGTCGACTCCAAGTTCCGACAAAAGAATAAGTGCCACCTTTCACATGATCTATAGAACTCCAAAAAAAAAAAAGTTTATTTTTAAAATTTTAATTGTTTTAAAATAAAAACACAACTTTCAAGATTTGTCGATCGAGAATACGACCTCAAGATTGAGAAGCATTGGTAATATGGCTAACTTATTTAATAAAATTTGTATACTTTTAATAATATAAATTTTGAGGATCATGCCTAGACATGAAAAGTGGGAAAAACATGCATTAATATATATATATATCAACTAGGCTAGCCCTAATCCCAATTCCCATATATATACAGGTTCTATATATATATATATATTGAATTCTTCAACTATATGCATCAAAATGAAGCATCAAACCCTACTAGCATTAAACTTAGCAATGGTTTTACTACTCTTCCTTATTATCTGCTTCTCATTTTGTCAACTCAAAAGCCCTGACGAGAGATCAATCACACAGCCAAGAAAACTGTGGTTTTCTGCTTCATCAGCTAATTATTCACACATTAATGGAGCCAAGAAACAGACCAAGAAAGCTGTGGAGCAAAGCCTGAGGAAGACTCCGCGGAGCATTCCAAATCCTACTCAGAACTAATACTGTAGTTGTCGTTCGTATTCTACTGTTTCTAGCAAACGTGTTACCTTTTAATTTGATAGTACGTATCTTGTAAGACGGTTTTACGGATCTTTATCTGATGGGTCAACCAAACCTATACTTATAACAATAAGTAATACTTTTGACATAAAAAGTAATGCTTTTTCTTGGTTGACCCAAAGAAGATAAATTCTCACAAAATTGACTCGTGAGACGTCTCACCAAATATTTTTATGTTAATTCGAGGATGCGGGGATTTTTGTTATGCTATTAATTTCCTATCATCGTTTTTTTTTTCCCGATCTCGTGTTATATAGGAAAGCTTTGTCAAGTTAAATTGTGATGTGATTTTGAAAAATTATATACGACATGAAGTAATTTATTGTGCTAATTATGTTCTACAGGAGGATCAATTTTACCAAAACCAAGTAAGAGTTTACGTGGAGTGTGCATCTCGTCACATCCCGAAATTCACGAGGCGAAAGCTCCATGTAGAAACTTCATTAAAAAATTTATAGTATAATTTCGAATTATAAGTGCTTCTAATTCTTAAAAACCAAGACCGGCTAATATGATACGTAATAAAGGCTAGTTACATTTTAATTAATGTAAAAATTAGGGAAAATTGAAATTTTAGTAATGTAAATTAGCCTGTTTTTTGTTTTAGTTTTGTAACTTATAAATGTTTGGTTTTCATACACTAAATTTGTTTTTTTTTTTTCATCTGAAACCAGTAAATCTATCAAATATTACTTATTTGAGACTGATATTCTCATACATGACTCATATAGCAAAAATAAAACCTATATTTTACACATTAAAATCTATATAAGCAAAAATAAAGGGAAACGACAAATTTTTCCCTTCTATTTTGAAATATTGAGTGTTGTTTTGTTGATTTCCCGCTATGTTTTTCTTTATATTTATTTTGATGTGTGTAATATGAGTTTATTCTCGCTACTGGAGCTACGTAGAAGAGCACTGATGTTAGATAAACAATATTCGAAGTAGTTAGTTACTTTTGGACAAAAAGAGGACCAAAACAAAAAAATCAAAGTCACTGAACTAAAAATGAACATTGACAATTTACATGAATAAAACACAAAAACAACCCAAGTTACACGACTAAAATCGTAATTTTCTTTAAAAATTAATATTTGTATTGTTGAGGATTGCATTTATGTTGTACAATTAAAGTTTTGATTCGCTTGATTTTGCATTATATATATGGTATATTTAATTGAAGATCGCAAAAAAATAAATAAATAAAATAAAGATTTGGTGTCCCACATTATTTGATGAAAATTGTCTTATGTCATGAAATTTAGCGAACTGTACCTATTACCTTAAGCGGCTCAAAGCTAAGTTAGCTAACAACTACAGCATGTGAGGGGGAGAAGGCAATATAATGATACATAATATATATATTAATATTTCAATATTATTAACTTTTTTAAAATATATGGATTTATATATGTACACGCACATACATACACACGTTATACGTATATATTCATATGATTGCCACAAGGCAGAAGTAGGAAATTAAAATTTTAAATAAGGCTTTTTTAAAGAATAAATATTAATGCTTTTTAAGTGTATGTATATCTATGTGGGGTTCAAGTTATATTTCACCTCTTTAGTATATAAATTAAATAATACCATGCATGGAGTCATAAACATACATTCTTTTTGATAATAATACTTGTTCGATCTTCATTGTTGTTCCTTTCTCATGAACCAATCATGAAACTATAGGCTATAGCAATCACGTATACGGCTACATATAAGTTGAGCTCGATTATATATATTGGTATCTCACTCGTGCGATGCATGTTGTTTGATCGTACACAATTAATTATTAAAATTAGTAACAATAAGCATTTGAATAATTACTTAAAATACAAATAAACTAAACAGATTATAAATCATACAATTAAAAAATAAATTAAATTTATAAATTCTAGAAAAATTTGGGAACCAAAGTAAAAGTTTAATGAAATGACATAATCGATGCACATTTATATAAATTCTCATATTAAAATTTTAATTTTAATAAAAATTTGGAAAATCTTGAAATTAATTTTTAATCTAATAGAGAAAACATTAATACCCATTTTCATCATGATCAGCCTTTCACAATATATATATATATATATATATTGTAAAGAAGGTAGGATGTGCAATTATATATATATAATGTGGGCACTACTGACATGACTCTCAACTAAACGTTATTATAGAATTTTTTTTTGAGAAAGCTAAAATACCTCTAAATCTCGGAACTCAAATTAGATTTGTGGTCACTCTCTATAAAAAAAAAAAAAAAGTGTTCGCACTCTCTGATTCACAAAAAATGTTTCTTTATTATCTGGATCCACATGTTTTTTCTCAAATAAAAATCAATACAATTCATTAAATATGATACTAATATATCATATTGAGTACCATATTTTCAGATCTGATACCAATTTATGATTTTTGGGTACCTAAACATGTATAAAAAATATTGCTATTGATGACACGTCTTTTTTCGAATGAAAATCGATACAAAACATTAAAAATATGGTACTAACATATGATATTTGAGTATCGATTATTTCATGTTTGATACTAAACTATGATATTTGAGTACCCACATAAGTGTAGTAAGAGTTGATGTTAATTAATAAAGTTGTTACAATTTTATATCCAAAATCTTATTTTTTGTATCAAATATAAAAAATAGGTTGTCAAAGATAATATATTAGCAAATAATTTCAACTTTTTGTAACATATTTTTATATGTAAGCCCACATGTGCATTTTTTTAAAATTTTTTTTTATGTGCATCAAAAAAATGGACCAGGATCCTCTACTGTGGTATCCCCAAAGTAGAGGATGTTGTGCCACATATTTTTTTATAAAAAAAGCTTATATATATATATATTTTAATTTTTTATCATTTTTTTGGATTTTTTGTTTTAATCTTTTTTTACTCCCACTTAAAATTTTTATTTTTAAATATTTTTTGCTCTTTTTAAAATATATTATAACTTTTTTCTCTATTTCTTATTTGTAGAACCAAGTGTTTACCATATTAATGAAAATTCGATGTTTTTTGTAGAAGTGATTGATGACGAAAACAAAATACAAATTTTTAATCTTGTTCGAGTATCGATGAAAATTGACGAATCAAGCCTGCGAAAAGAATTAAAATTGAAACATAAAATATATTTTACTTTCAAAACAAAATGTCAAACGAATAATCAAAATAAAAAAAAGAATTATAATATATTTTAAAAAGAGCAAAAAAATATTTAAAAATGAAAATTTTGAGTGAAAGTAAAAGAAAGATTAAAACAAAAAATCTAAAAAATTGAAAAACATTAAAAAATATATATAAAAGCTTTTAAAAAAAACTTTGTGGCACAGCATCCCCTACTGTGGGGATGTCACAGTAGAGGATCTTGATCCCGAAAAAAATCAAAAACATTTTTTCTCCGACGCCTGAAAACAAACCCATGTTTGAATTTAGGAACTCGTCTATGAAAGATATGGTATTGTCGGCTTTGGGAATGGAGAGAGAAATGAGAATTATGAGATGTATTTGGGCCTCCCAGTTTTCACAGGGCGAAGTAAACAACGAATTTTTGAGGGCGTTAGGAACAGGTCTGGCGCAAGTTACAAGATGGAAGGGTAAATTGTTCTCAATTGGAAGTCGACAAGTGCTTTGCTCAGGCTTCCCCTTCCTACTCCATGAGCATATTCTGGCTGCCTTTAGCACTCTCTCGGCGTCTTCAACCGATGATTGTAAGTTATTGGTGGGGAATCATGGGTCAAGAGAGACGAATTCATTGGCGAAAATGGAGATTGCTGTGTCGGACGAAATCAGAAGGATATATGATTAGTATTTTGGGACATGGTGTAATTTAATCAGGCACTATATTAGCAAAACAAGCTTGATGAGTCTCAATGAATCCAGATTCTCTTGCTGCCATAATCTACAAAATGAAGTACTTTCCTAACAGAAACTTGTTGGAGGCGTCTCACAACTCATCATGGTTGGTGATTTAATAAAATTAAATCAATAAATCATGTGATTAAATTCATACATCACAACACGTCACAAATTCATATCGATTTATCATAAAATATAAATAACATTAAACACGTAACAGAATCCATTGATTGATATAGCGTTTGAGTTATGAATCTTCCAAGGTAACAGCGAATCGAACACCTTATTCTTGTCTTAGATGATAGAAGTCGAGAGATCTAGAATATGTGTGGCATATATATTCTGTGTTATTCTCTGTGCCCTTATATAATCTTAGACCATAATAGAAAACTTAATTGGGCTGAGTTTCAATACATAAGATGAACCATACCAATTTATTTAATAATTTAGAAAGTCATAATTAATTAGATTATCTTATTGAGTTTTTTTTATTAAATAGCTGGTCAATATATAATTAATTAAATGTGAGTTAACAAAATAATTCCAACAATCAGTATGATTGGAGGAGTTTATTATGTGTTGGGTGGTTTGCTTATACTAAAGGACTTCGATGGCATATAGCTAAAGGAGAAAATGTTTTTTGTCTTTAGGGATCCTTGGTTATTGCAGCCTAAAATTTTCAAACCAATTACGATTCCCCAGAAAACTTCATCTCACTTGCGGGAGTCTGATCTGACTGACTGAAACTGGTGAATGGGACTGGAACATCATTAATGATACATTGTGGAAGGTGGTGCATGATAAACTAAAATGTATTCCGGTAGGTTTCAATCAAAGAGATGACAAACTTGTTTGGGATTACTCACCCAAGGGTGAGTATAGTGTTCGATCGGGTTACTACTTGGCGCAAGAAAATGAGGAAGCTGAAAACAATAGTTTAAAGTGCGGGCTAACCAAGCGTCTGTAGCAGTTATGGAAGTTGAAACTACCGAGCAAAGTTCAGATTCCAATGTGTGGTCAAAGCCGTATCTGTGTTCGATGGGGCCTGAAATTTATTTCAATAGATTATCAACTCAAAATATATACGTTGGACCCTCTCAAAGACCGGGCTCAGTGGTGGTGGCCTATACCTTGAAGAGATTTCTCACATATATTGGTGTTGTAAGAAAGCTAGACTAATATGGAAAAGCTCAGCTTTTTGGCCAAGTTTAAATAATTTTAAAGGTGATTCTTTTGTGGATCTTTTCACCTGGATAATAGATAATAGAGTGGAGGATGATCTTGAATGTTTTGTTCTGCTCTGCTCGAATGGGTGGATGGCTCGTAATAAAACTGGTTTACTTGTCAGGATGTTGTTGCTATGGCTGGTTGAACTGCAGCGAATCACTCACTGTTCACACGAAAGATACCTTCGCTCGTTCCACTTCCTTCTCGAGTAACCTTTTGGCAACCACCTTATGTTAGTTTTTGACTCATGGGACTTCTTTACTGTGGGAATAGTGGGCAGAGATCATCATCATGGTCATGTTTTATTTGCCATTGGCAAAAGTGGTGGCTTAAATGGAAGGAGTTGAACAGACTGTTCAGCTTGGATGGGAGGCTTGGGTTGTACAGACTGTGAGACTGACTGATGCAATTTCAATAATCACGCTCCTTTCTCTACGGAAGATTGCATAACAGATATCTTGAGAAGGACGTTAATCTCAACAGGGTATTTTGTTTTTTAACCTTGGTCAAATATTTATTTAAGAAAATGACCTCTATATTTTACAAATATACTCGCTCTCAAGTCTCTCTTTATGAAATAACAATACACGAGATCAATATTAAAATGAGTTTTTTGCCTTAATATAATCTCCCATAATTAATGTATGGCAAAAACTTGTGTGAAACGATCTCACGAGTCGTATTTTGTGAGACAGATCTCTATTTAGGTCATCCATGAAAAAGTATTACTTTTTATGCTAAAAGTATTACTTTTTATTGTGAATATCGGTAGGGTTGACTTGTCTCACAAATAAATATACGTGAGACCGTCTCACAAGAAACATGCTCTTGATGTATTTGACACTTACCTTATTTATATGTTATATTTTTTGTACCTGATGAAAGAGATAAGTGTCAAATTAAGAAAAATGAAAGTGGTATTGGAATTTTGGGCTTTAAACGAAAAGATTTGGATTTTAACTCCATAAG
This sequence comes from Primulina tabacum, assembly GCF_025594145.1. Classification (NCBI taxonomy): domain Eukaryota; kingdom Viridiplantae; phylum Streptophyta; class Magnoliopsida; order Lamiales; family Gesneriaceae; genus Primulina; species Primulina tabacum. Next base: position 17,197,978 of record NC_134554.1, read on the forward strand.
CAGAAACTTACTAGTATTCTCAGCCCATAGTGTTTAAGCCCAATCAGTTTGAAGACTATAAACTTGAAATGGCCCATTTTTTTCGTGGACTTGTGTTTATGGAAAACAATCGAGTGCTTGCAAATCCAACTAAGCTAACGTCGAATGAAGTTACGACTAGGCAGAAAATTCAACTTGAGTCGATATCGATACATATTCCAGATTCATCACACGAAAAAATATAAAACTTCATTACTCTTTAGGAAAATTCGTAGTGAAAATAATAGGTCGCAAAGCGAGTATCAATATCGATCGATCATCTTGCATTTTACAAAAAATTATATTTGATGGTATCAGTGAAAAAAATATTTTTATTGTGTAGTTAATTTATTGAATGCTATGAATCAATTGATATACCAAATAATACAACCTTATAAAATAGTGAATGTAATTAATTGATAGTACCCAAAAATAAAGTACTCGAACTCTAAAATTCACCTTAATATGTATGCCACAATGAATAATCGTATAATTGTATAAGATAGTGGAAGTAATTGACATGTTATTATCAAACATTTATAATAAGGTCAAAATATACAGTTATAAGCTAAAACAAAGCTCTATTTTTTATTTCTTATACTTGTTGTTGGAAAATTTGATGCTTAATGAATGAAAATTAAGCAAATAAATCAATGTATTTGATTGGAAAAATTCGAAACGAAGAACGAAGCTTAATGAACGAATATTAGGTTCGGTGGTTCTAAAATAAACTCGCAACAAGTTCATCAAATGTTGAACGAACTTAAAACGAGTAGTCGGAACATGTAAGGGACGAAAATCGAAAAAAAAAAAAAGAAAAAAAAACTCGGCATGAGCAGTAGCCGACGCGCACCCGCGCGCGGTTCTGCGCGCAGGTGCGCGCGCCTGCCACTGCGCGAGGGCCGGCGCGCGGGTGCGCGCGCCTGACAGTGTCTGGTGCGCACATGCGCGCGCCTGCCGAGCGCTCTCGGCAGGCGCTGCCAAGCGCGCTCGGCACGGCAGCGTGCGAGCGGGCGTGTGCCCCTGCGCGCACAGACGCGTCCCTTCGGATTTTTTCGAATTTTCTGATGGTTTTTCAATTCCTTTGGCATTGTTTGATGCTTGTGATCAGTTACAGTGGCCAAGAGACACCCCCTATGAATTAAAGATCATGTCTTTTCATTTCAAAAAAAATTAAATGCATGATTATTTAAAATCAAACACACATAACATCATATGCATATAGTCTTCTTCCTTCTTCTTCAAGAGAGAGTTCATCCATTTCTTTGTGAAAGAACTTGAATATTTGAGTGCTCATTATTCAAGTGTTGTAGTTGTATCTTGGGAGAAGATTGCCACAAACTCTAGCACATTGTGAGGGCAAATTCTTCTTAAGGACAAAATGTTCAACACTTGCCTCTACAAAGCCATTTTCATTGTTTTCTTCTTGTTTTCCCTCATATTTGAATACCCCATACAACAATCTTAAGAAGAATTTTGTATTTTGATCATTTGCAAGAAGAATATCAATGGCATCATCATCTACAACACCACATGCAAGCATTGCACAAGGAGAGAAACCGGAGAAATTTTTTGGTGCGGATTTCAAGAGATGGCAACAAAAGATGCTTTTCTATCTCACAACCTTGAGTTTGTCAAGGTTCTTGAAGGAGGATCCTCCCACTGTTGCTGAAAACGAGACAGATACCAACATGAGGGCCGCTTTGGATGCTTGGAACCAAAGTGATTTCTTGTGTAAGAACTACATCCTCAATGACTTGACAATGCATTGTACAATGTGTATTGTCAAGTCAAGACCGCCAATGAACTATGAGATATGCTTGATAAGAAATACAGGGCGGAGGATGCGGGCTTGAAGAAGTTCATTGTTGGGAGATTTTTGGACTTCAAGATGGTGGACTCAAAATCTGTGATGGGTCAAGTGCAAGAACTACAACTTCTCTTGCACGAGATTCATGCGGAAGGAATGAGTCTAAGCGAGTCCTTCCAAGTTGCTGCCATGATCGAGAAACTATCCCCATTGTGGAAAGATTTCAAAAATTACTTGAAGCACAAAAGAAAGGAGATGGGATTGGAGGATCTCATTGTGAGATTGAGGATAGAAGAGGACAACAAGAGCACCGAGGCCAAGGCAAGTAAAATGGCAGCGAGGGTGAATATTGTTGAATCGAATTCTCAAGGGAAGAAGAGGAAGTTTGAAAAGCAACCACAACAAGGCCAACAACCACCAAACAAGAAGAAGTTCAAAGGCACTTGTTATAACTGCGGAAAACCAAATCACATGGCCAATGATTGTAGGAAGCCAAAGAAGGGAAATCCTCAAGCCAACGTTGTTCAAGAAAGGTCGGTACCATTAGATTTTTCTCAACTTGATTTGACTGCAGTTATTTTGGAAGCAAATTTGGTGGAAAACTCCAATGAATGGTGGGTTGATACGGGAGCAACTCGACACATATGCTCCAACAAGGGGATGTTCTCCACATACACTCCATCGACCGGGAGAAAACTTTACATGGGGAACTCCGCTACGTCTGAGGTAGTGGGCACCGGCAATGTAGTACTGAAGATGACATCGGGTTTGGAAGTAACCCTTGTTGATGCACTTCATGTACCGGACATAAGAAAGAACCTCGTGTCGGGGTCTCTGTTGGTCAAACTTGGGTTTAGACTAGTATTTGAGTCTAACAAAGTTGTATTGACCAAGAATGGTCATTTTATTGGAAAAGGATATCTCGATGAGAACCTTTTCAAGTTGAATGTAATGGCTATACGCCAAAGTGTTGTTGAAAGTAATAAAGGAGAAAGTTCTATTTACTTGCTTGAGTGTTCTCATTTATGGCATGTTCGTTTAGGACACGTAAATTTTAATACCTTGCAACGTTTAATGAAACTTGAATTATTGCCTAGACACAACGTCGATCCAACACAAAAATGCGAGATATGTGTTGAAGCAAAAATGACCAAAGCGCCTTACCACTCGATTGAAAGATGTACAACTCCTCTAGAATTAATACACACCGATCTTGGTGATTTAAAATTTGTACAAACCAGAGGAGGGAAAAGATACTACGTGACATTCATTGATGATAATACAAGATACTGTTACGTATATCTTTTGAGGTCAAAAGATGAAGCTCTTGAAGCATTCAAATGTTATAAGACCGAAGTTGAGAATCAACTAGGCAAACAAATAAAAAGAGTTCGAAGCGATATAGAGGGCGAATATGGAGCACCGTTTGATGAATTCTGCACATCTGTGGGTATAATTCATGAAACGACTGCTCCTTATTCACCACAATCGAATGGAATTGCCGAAAGAAAGAATCGAACTCTGAAAGATATGATGAATGCTATGTTAATAAGTTCAGGACTACCCCAAAACTTGTGGGGGGAAGCAATACTATCGGCTAATCACATCCTGAACAAGATACCCCACAAGAAAAATGACAAGTCACCTTATGAATTGTGGAAAGGTTACAAACCTTCCTACAAGTACCTTAAAGTGTGGGGGTGTCTAGCTAAGGTTGAAATACCAAAGCCTAAACAAGAGCGGATTGGACCAAAGACGGTCGACTGCATATTCATCGGATATGCACATAATAGTAGTGCCTATAGGTTTATAGTGCACAAATCTGAAAATGCAGAAATGAATACGGGCATGACAATTGAGTCAAGAAATGCAGTATTTTTTGAAAATATATTTCCTTGTAAAGAGAGGAAAGAAAATGGTTCTAGCAAAAGGAAACTTGAGACGGAGAATGAAGGTCAAGTACCTACACATGATCCAACTCTAAATGAAAATGCTATACCATTGGAAGGTTCTTCAAAAGAGCAAGAGGCAAGAAGAAGTAAAAGGGCTAGAATTTCAAAGTCCTTTGGCCCAGGCTTCCATACTTTTATGTTGGAGAATGAACCAAAGAACATACAAGATGCTCTGGCTAGCCCTGAAGCTCCTTACTGGAAAGAAGCCATCAACTCTGAAATGGATTCTATTTTGCAAAAACATACTTGGGAACTAGTGGATCTTCCACCAGGTACCAAGCCATTGGGATGCAAATGGATATTGAAAAGGAAAATGAGAATTGATGGAAGTATTGAAAAATACAAAGTCAGGCTTGTGGCCAAAGGCTATAAACAAAGAGAAGGTCATGATTTCTTCGACACTTATTCACCAGTTTCAAGAATAACATCCATTCGTGTGCTCATTGCTATTGCAGCTTTGCATAACCTTGAGATACATCAAATGGATGTAAAGACAGAATTCTTAAATGGTGAACTTGAAGAAGAAATATATATGGAGCAACCTAAAGGCTTCATAGTTAAAGGACAAGAAAGAAAATTATGTCGTTTAATTAAGTCACTATATGGACTTAAACAAGCGCCCAAGCAGTGGCACGAAAAATTTGACAAGGTAGTATTGTCAAATGGATTTAAGATTAATGAGTGTGACAAATGTGTTTACATTAAAGGCACTCGAGAATTTTATGTGATAGTATGTCTATATGTGGATGACATGCTAATAATGGGGAATAGCCAAGAGTTGATTAAGGGTACAAAGAAAATATTGACAAAACATTTTGATATGAAAGATATGGGTATTGCTGATGTAATTCTAGGGATTAAAATATTTAGAACTCCAGAAGCAATAGTCTTATCTCAGTCTCATTATGTAGAAACAGTGTTGAAGAAGTTCAACGCTTATGACTCTACCCCAGTAAAAACGCCTTTAGACGTAAATGTCCATTTGGCGAAGAATCGTGGAGAACCAGTTTCCCAACTGGAATACTCCAGAATAATTGGAAGCCTTATGTACATCACTAATTGTACTAGACCTGACATCGCTTGTGCAGTTAACCAGTTAAGTCAGTTTACAAGTAATCCTAGTGATGCACACTGGAAGGTGTTGACAAGGGTGCTTAGATATTTAAAGCACACCTCAGAATATGGACTAAATTACACAAGGTATCCTGCAGTACTTGAAGGATACTGTGATGCAAGTTGGATTTCTGATACCAATGACTCCAGATCCACCAGTGGCTATGTATTTAGCATTGGTGGAGGAGCCGTCTCTTGGAGGTCATCGAAACAAACTTGCATTGCTAGGTCTACTATGGAATCGGAGTTCATAGCGCTAGATAAAGCTGCAGAAGAAGCTGAATGGCTTCGCAACTTTCTAGAGGACATTCCATGTTGGACAAGTCCAGTGCCAGCAATCATGATACATTGCGACAGTCAGTCGGCAATTGCAAGGGCACAAAACAGTATGTACAATGGCAAGTCTCGACACATTCGTCGAAGACATAATACTGAGCGACAGTTGATCTCTAATGGAGTTATATCTGTTTATTATATTAAATTAAAGGATAACTTAGCGGATCCGCTTACAAAAGCATTAAATAGAGATCAAATGTACTGTCTGTCAAGAGGAATGTGTTTAAAACCTACCAAATAAAGTTTTCATAGTGGCAACCCAACCTTGTAGATTGGAGATCCCAAGATCTTGGTTCAATGGGACAACTAAATTATGAGAACTTGAGGAATCACTCCTCATTCCTAAGACGATGAGTGAAGTTGCCTACAAAGGTAGTGAGGTATAATATTGTACTTTTAATGATTCCGTAGCTTACAAAAGCGGGGTAAGTAGGATACCTTTTTACAAGGAGATCACCTATGTACGTGTGAGGATGGGCCGCCTCGATGAAACACGTATGAAGCCAAGATGTGTTCCATGGCCAAAACGGACACAAACGATAAAACAAAATGGAAATGGAAGAAAGGTTATCGTGTGGGTACAATTGTCTGGTTTTACATGAACCGCCAAGAAGTTCAAGACATCACGTTCACTTCGTGGCCTAGTAAATCCGATTGTATTCCACTAGGGAAGGTTCAAAGCCAAAAGCTACCTCTCCTGGATGCGATAATTTTTCGTATATACTCTCTCTTAATGCATCCGAGCATTCATGCATTAATTTCATTCATGTGGGGGATTGTTGGAAAATTTGATGCTTAATGAATGAAAAATAAGCAAATAAATCAATGTATTTGATTGAAAAAATTCGAAACGAAGAACGAAGTTTAATGAACGAATATTAAGTTCGGTGGTTCTAAAATAAACTCGCAACAAATTCATCAAATGTTGAACGAACTTAAAACGAGTAGTCGGAACATGTAAGGGACGAAAATCGGAAAAAAAAAGGAAAAAAGAAAAAAGAAAAAAAAAACTCGGCATGAGCAGTAGCCGACGCGCACCCGCGCGCGGGTCTGCGCGCAGGTGCGCGCGCCTGCCAGTGGTAGGCGCGCACCTGCGCGAGGGCCGACGCGCGGGTGCGCGGGTCTGACAGTGTCTGGCGCGTACATGCGCGCGGAGTGGCGCGTGCCTGCCGAGCGCTCTCGGCAGGCGCTGCCGAGCAGTGCGAGCGGGCGTGCGCCCCTGCGCGCACAGACGCGTCCCTTCGGATTTCGAATTTTCTGATGGTTTTTCAATTCCTTTGGCATTGTTTGATTCTTGTGATCAGTTACAATGGCCAAGAGACACCCCCTATGAATTAAAGATCATGTCTTTTCATTTGAAAAACATTAAATGCATGATTATTTAAAATCAAACACACATAACATCATATGCATATAGTCTTCTTCCTTCTTCTTCAAGAGAGAGTTCATCCATTTCTTTGTGACAGAACTTGAATATTTGAGTGCTCATTATTCAAGTGTTGTAGTTGTATCTTGGGAGAAGATTGCCACAAACTCTAGCACATTGTGAGGGCAAATTTTTCTTAAGGACAAAGTATTCAACACTTGCCTCTACAAAGCCATTTTCATTGTTTTCTTCTTGTTTTCCCTCATATTTGAATACCCCATACAACACTTGTAACATCGCAAAGTCGTTCAGCTGACTCATGGACATGAGGGACAAGACTTACTTGGATGCCAATAAATCGGAATTCTACTATGTGTCTGAGGGATTTGGATCCTATGCTGTGACTGAACCTATGCTGTACTCTTTTTACACAAGATGATCAGTTGATCATCTCGTTATGTCTGACAATTTTTCAAATTTATCTGACACTATGTGAGGTCCATCAGATTATCAATTGATCATCTCGTGTAAAAAGACAAAAGTGCACAACACATGGTGCCGTGTTTTCAGCCACAACAGATGATCCAAATCCTGAGTCTGAGTGATAGATTAATATGTCTTATCTCTTTTATGGCTCATCTATCTAACTAGATCAAATGATGTAATGTCAGCAACTTGACGCATTAGAGTTTCAGGATTCACAAGAGGTCGTCATCCATGCCAATGTTAATCTCGCTACACTGCTTTAAATCAACGTGATATTAACTAACAAATTATCATTGCTGAAATCTTATATATATGTTGAATACTCAAGCTCGACCCTGGATCTACTCACAAAAGGATAAGTTCACTAGAGTTCTAATTTCCACCTGTAGCTTCTGTGAAATTGATTAGGAGAATTCGTTTATATTATATTATTCTTCTTAGCTTTTCTGCTAGGAATTTTTTACTTTTAAATGGCATATATTCGAAACGGATTTAACATGTTTCTTTTGTAAAGCAAAGTCATATAAAATGTTAAAGAACATGATAGTCCCAACATATACTAAAATTTTGAATAATAATAATAATATCCCTAGCGAATTAATCAATCAATTCATAGCAAGTCGTAAAGATTGAATATTACTATTTCAAATGCCAAATAGATTCATTATGAGTTCCGGGGGGTTTAGAACAATTTGTGATTCAACAAATATCTACACAAACGAGGTTTGAATTTGCACAAATCTCAATAAAACAAAAAAAGAGGAAGAAGAAAATTCAATAACCCTTTTTTGATTTCTCCATACTCCATGCAGTCAATAGTATTATCACACTAATTCAAGAGAGAAAAAGTAATAAAGAAAAAGTTACAAATTTCATAAATCTAAATTGATAATCCATTATTACAATGAATTAATATTCATATACTTCTAGCCATCATTTCTTGAAATCTTCTGTAAGATTCTTGCTTCTCCAACCTGAACTTCTCGTGGCAATTGGCAATGAACAAATCAGCGAGCTTATCAATCTCGTTAATCCTGAATGAATCCATCTCATTACCCTTCTCCTCAAGCCACTGCAGATACCCCGAAAGCTCGCCGTCATCGTCTCGCATATTTTCATAAGTCGAAATCGGGTAATTACTCCAAGAGTTCTCAAGCTGCATCACAGGCATGACATGTGAAGAACACCAATTGTAGTGCAGTCTGAATGAACCAAAAAACAGCTTATTCTTCTGCTTACCGCTCTTGTCTAATTTCTTCAACGGGAATCGCGCAAAGTGGATGAATTGTATGTCTTTGAGGTGTCGAAGTAGGAACGATTTCGCCTTGGTTAGAGCTCGAGCTAGTCGATAAATATGCGAGAATACGTAGGCTTGGATTAGGGTTTTGTGTTTCATGTAAGTTAAGGAAGAGGGTGGCAGTTTGATGGAGAAAATGTGAAGGGAATGATTGAAAGATTTTGTTGGAGGGGATGGCTTATACATTTTAGTGTATTTTGAGGGAGAATATTGTGTCTGGAATGGATTTTAAATATATAGCATATTGGTTTCCAAAATGGCACAAGGAGTAGGTGATTTAAATAAAAGTGCAAACAACTTTGCAAATTTTGAATTAGGACTTTTTCTTTCTCTTTGTCCTGTCACAAGGACTCATTGGACCCATGGTCATGTCCACTTTTGAGTTTTATAAGTAATTGGGAAGTTGTTCCTTCTTGTTTTTAAAACTTTAACTCCACTAATTTTTAAAAAAAATCAATGTTTTTTTGCTCATTGAAAATATATAGATATCTATGTTATAAGTAATGTTATATTATATTTTAATAAAATTTGAAGAGTTTAAAATAATTAATTTTGGTGTTATGATGTGCTAAATTCTTAAACATTTGAAATATCACTGCTACAACATTATCTAGTGATTAAACAAAAAATATCTATACACAAATGATTAAAATTTTATTGAGTATGTCTCTTGTGAGACTGTATCACATATCTATATTCGTGAGACAGATTGACACGCTCTATATTTGTATTGAAAAATAATAGTTTTGATATAAAAAACAATATTTTTTTCATGAGTTTGTCTGATAAGTGAGCTGTCTCAGAAAATTGACTTATGAGACGGTCTCACATGAGTTTTTGTGATATTTAAAATAAAAAATACAACACTCCTATAATAATTATTTAACAATAATAATCTGAAAAATATTTAATCAAAAAATCATTCTAACTAACTACAAACAATCTTATTAAAAAAAAACACCTATAAAAGGTCATATTTTTTGAGTCTTCAGTAATCTATATTCGATTAATTTAACTCCAAAACAAAGGGAAAACGAGTTTAACAAAAAGAAATTTGTAAAGACGCAACATTATATGCTTAGGGCCACTAGTACTTTATTAAATTTTTTTATCTTTGAACCCGAGGGTCTTAAAATTTAAATCCATCCTTACTGGGAAGCAAAAAATATGCTATGTAATATTGTTAATTCCGCATTGGATTTTTTTTGCAATTTCTTTAAATGTTGGATAATAATGACCATTAAACACTCGTGGGTTATTATGTGAGAACCTGAATTTCCAGCAGCTACAAATGTTTCAGCAGCTATCAAAATTCCAGCAGCAACTCATATTTCAGAAGCTGGTATTTTTCCAGTAGACATGTATTTTTCCAGCAGACATATATTTTCCAGCAGACAGAATCCAGCAGCAGAAGAGCGAGAAAGCAGCAGACAGTTACTGATTCAGCTTAGACTTGTAACTGAGGCATTAACATGAAATAAAGGCTGTTAATGGCAGATTATGGTCATTAATTGGGAGGCTAACAGTCAGAATTTGACCTATAAATAACACTTTCAAACCTCTGAATTGGGTTACACAAATCTTGATATTATCACTTGAATTTTCGAGCTAAAGGAGTACTTATTTTCGAGCAGTAGAATCCAGTAGGAAGAGCAACCAGAATTCTAGTAGACTTCAACCGAAATTCTAGCAAATTACTGTAAGTGGGCTTATGTATAAATATCTTGAAATCCGTTTGATAATTCTGTTTTAAAGTTCAGTTTCTGTATGTTTGATTTCTGATATATGATTTTGAAGCACTGAAACTCCCTAGTGAACTAATGGTAGGAATATATATTCTGAACATTTCTGAATTCTGATTCTGATTCTGACCTCACCCCTTAGAGGAGAGAATCCAGCAAGCGCATGCCGTAGACCTTGCAAATGGCATGGAAGTTGAGGTGTTTTTCGCGCAAACTTCAAATGGCCATAACTTTTGATCCAGGAGGAATTTTTTACTATTAAAAGTAGGCGTTGGAAAGCTCTCGACGAGGAGAACCTAACCCCAAAATCCTTCTTTAAGATAGTGATATCATCATTTCCGTAATATTTTTCAATTTTTCGAAACTTTGAGGAATTTTCATTTTCGAACGGCGTAGCATTTTTACATCAAACTTGGTACCATTCATGTTCTTGATGTGAATGATTTTTAGTATATTTTTCACGGAAGTCCGAGACCAAAATTTTTTTGAGCTATTGAATGCATAGACAGTACTGATTTTGTTAATTCCAGTAATTGTCTATAACTCAACCTGTACTCTTGAGATCAATTCTGAACATTCACTCTCCTGTTTTGGATGAAGATTATGACTGATCAGAGTAGCTACATTAAGAGCTTAGAGAAGAAGAAGTACCTATAGATGTAGTGGAAAAAGAACAGTGATAATGGAGAGATAATAAGGTAGATTAGATTGGTATTATCATACGAAAAGAAAAAAATGTAATATTCTTTAGGAATGTACCAAGATAAGTTGAATCATATTGGGAATGTACCTATCTGATATAAGTTGACTTACATTTTTGGGAATTTACCTATCGAAGATAAGCTTCTGACTTAAGATGAATTGTCTGACTCGAGGATAATAAATTATTTATGAAAATATGAGATAAGGATTATATAAGCTTTGAAATTCAGATGTAAGAGTAAAATTTTTGTCAATAATTAATGGTATGTACATTAAATTTGGGATGCTAAGAGAAAGACATCCAATGAAACTTGTTTGTGTTAAAACATGTTGGACTCATAGTCTTGATTAAGGAAAGATTTAGTAAATGAAGAATTGTCTGAGGATTTAGTTTCTTCCGTTCAATGTTGAAACAAATTTTAACTAAGTTATAATTATTGGGACTTGAAGCAATCGGCTGATAAGGAGTTATATTCTAAGATTCTATATTAGTTTCAAGATTTGAGTTAGTAATCATGTTAATTTTAAGATAGAATAAAATAAGTATGGATACACATATATTCAATGCCGATCTTATACAGTGTACTTTCGGGAATTGATTGGTTGGACAAGAATCATGTAATGGTAGATTGTCGGAGTAAGAATGCCAAACCCCAATCCAAGAAGAAATCGTACTTCGTGGTAAAGATAAGGAACATAAATCCTTCCTTTCTACTTCTCAGACCTAGAAAGTCTAACTAGCATTGATCGATCAGCGAGGTAAATAACGAAGTTACTCTAAAGATAGAGGATATTCCAGTTATTCAGGAATTTTCGACGTCTTTCCCGAAGAACTCCCTGGCACAATCCCCGATCGTGAAGTGGAGTTTGAGCTCAACTTGATTCCTAGGGCTACACCAATCTCAAAAGCACCATAACGTATGGCTCCAGCAAAGTTGAAAGAACTCAAAGAACAACTTCAAGAATTGTTGGATAAGAAGCAAATTCAACCAAACGCATCTCTGTGGGGAGCTCCTGTCCTGTTCGTAAAGAAGAAGGACGGAAGCATGAGATTGTGTATCGATTACAGAGAACTGAATAAGATCACAATCAAGAATAAGTATCCGCTTCCAAGGATAGATGGCCTGTTTGACCAACTCAAGGGAGCTACAGCCTTTTCCAAGCTCCGACTTAAGGTCAGGCTACCACCAACTGAAGGTCAAGACAGACGATATTCCGAAGAGAGCTTTCAGAACAAGATATGGACACTATGAGTTTATAGTAATGCCGTTTGGATTAACAAACGCTCCGGCAGCCTTCATGGATCTCATGAACAGGGTGTTCAAACCACTTCTTGACAAGTTTGTTGTGGTATTCATCGACGACATTCTAGTGTATTCGTCAAGTGAGGAAGATCACAAAGAATATCTTCGTCTCACCCTCCAGACGCTGAGAGAAAAAGAGCTATACGCCAAGTTCAATAAATGCGAATTTTGGCTAGAAAGCGTCACATTCTTGGGTCACATCGTATCAGTAGCAGGAATAACTGTGGACCATAAGAAAGTTGAAGCAATCTCAGATTGGCCGAGACCAAATTCAGTGACAGAAATTAGAAGTTTCTTGGGATTAGCGGGCTATTACCGAAAATTTGTTGAAGGATTTTCTTCAATAGCCATACCCCTCACCAAGCTCGCACAGAAGAACTCTAAGTTTCAATGGAGTGAAAATGTGAGCAAAGCTTCGAGACTTTGAAGAAGAAGCCTATCTCAACTCCAGTGTTAGTGTTGCCAACTGAAGGCAAAGACTTCACCATCTACAGTGATGCATCTAAAGGAGGTTTAGGATGTGTACTCATGCAAGAGGGAAGGGTGATTGCATACGCATCGAGACAGTTGAAGACGTATGAACAGAATTACCCAGCACATGACCTCGAGCTAGTAGCAGAGGTATTTGCACTCAAGATTTGGAAACACTGTTTATATGGTGCTAGATGTGAAATATTCACCGATCATCAAAGCCTCAAGTACTTGTTCACTCAGAAAGAGTTAAACATGAGGCAGAGGCGATTGATTGAACTCATGAAGGATTACGACTTGACGATAAGCTACCATCCAAGCAAAGACAACAAGGTAGCAGATGCTTTAAGTCGAAAGAATATGAGTAAGATGATCCTGACATCACTTTCAGCACAATCATGCCTTCGAGAGACTATCAAGATAAGTCAAGATAGAGATTCCGATTTGGTGAAACTGAAAGAGCAAGCTAAAGAAGGGAAATCACCAGACTTCGTTATGGACAACAAAGGAATCTTGTGGATGAAAGGACGATTGTGCGTACCAGACATCTATAACCTTCGACAAGAAGTAATGTCAGAAGCACATAAGTCAAAATTTTCAGTACATCCTGGCAGTACCAAGATGTACAGAGACATGAAGAAGAATTTCTAGTGGAGTAGAATGATAAAGGATGTTGCGACATTTGTTTCCAAGTGTCACGTGTGCCAGCAAGTCAAGGCAGAGCACCAAAGACCTGGAGGACTTCCGCAACCTCTAGAAATTCCAGAATGGAAATGTGAGCATATTTCTATGGATTTTGTAGTGGGTTTACCAAAGACGAGACAATGTCATGACGGAATATGGGTAATCGTAGATAGACTCACAAAATCTGCGCATTTCTTACCTGTCCGCATGAATTATAATTTGGACAAGCTAGCCACCTTGTACATGAACTAGATCATGCGATTACATGGAGTACCAGCTAGCATACTATCAGACAGAGACCCTAGATTTACATCTCGATTTTGGAAGAGCTTTCAACAAGCTATGGGGACTAAGGTTACTCTTAGTACGACATATCACCCTCAGACCGATGGCCAAACTGAGAGGACAATTCAAACTCTAGAAGATATGCTGAGAGCATGTGCTCTAGACTTCAGTGGTAATTGGAGTGAACATCTACCCTTAACCGAGTTCGCATACAATAATAGTTACCACAGTAGTATTGGAATGACACCATACGAAGCTCTGTATGGACGAAAGTGTCGATCGCCACTGTATTGGGATGAGGTATGGGAAAAAGCCATTGCTGGACCCGAAATGATCCAAGAAACAGTGGATAAAGTCGCTTTGATCAAGGAAGAGATTGAAAGCTGCACAAGATCGACAGAAAAGCTGGGCTGATCAGAAAAGACGACCCGTGGAATTTGAAGTTGGAGAAAAGGCATATGTGAAAGTGTCACCCATGAAGGGTGTAATCCGATTCAACAAGGCTGGGAAACTGAATCCCAGATACGTCGAACCATTTGAAATTCTTGAGAAAGTGGGAACACTTGCTTATAGATTAGCACTTCCACCCGACATGTCAAGAATTCACAATGTATTCCACGTTTCGCAGCTGAGGAGATATATTTCCGATCCTAGTCATATTCTTGACGCTGGACCACTGTTGGTTGAGGGAAATTTAAATGAAGTACTGAAATATGAAGAGATTCAAATTCGAATTGTGGATAACAAAGACCAAGTACTGAGGCGACGAACTATTCCATATGTCAAAGTACAATGGTCCAACCATACCGAAAGAGAAGCTACTTGGGAGTTGGAAGAAAAGATGCGAGCACAATACCCTTATCTCTTTGAAGATCATGCATAGCCAAGTTTCGAGGACGAAACTTCTCATAAGGAGAGAGGGATGTGAGAACCTTGAATTTCAGCAGCTAGAAATGTTTCAGCAGCTATCAAAATTCCAGCAGCAGCTCATATTTCAGAAGCTGGTATTTTTCCAGCAGACATGTATTTTCTAGCAGACAGAATCCAGCAGCAGAAGAGCGAGAAAGCAGCAGACAGTTACTGATTCAGCTTAGACTTGTAACTGAAGCATTAACATGGAATAAAGGCTGTTATGGCAGATTATGATCATTAATTGGGAGGCTAACAGTCAGAATTTGGCCTATAAATAACACTCTCAAACCTCTGAATTGGGTTACCCAAATCTTGATATTATCACTTGAATTTTCGAGCTAAAGGAGTACTTATTTTCGAGCAGTAGAATCCAGTAGGAAGAGCAACCAGAATTCTAGTAGACTTCAACCAAAATTCTAGCAAATTACTGTAAGTGGGCTTATGTATAAATATCTTGAAATCCGTTTGATAATTCTGTTTTAAAATTCAGTTTCTGTATGTTTGATTTCTGATATATGATTTTGAAGCACTGAAACTCCCTAGTGAACTAATGGTAGAAATATATACTCTGAACATTTCTGAATTCTGATTCTGATTCTAACCTCACCTCTTAGAGGAGAGAACATATAGGGGACTGATATCAGTTTAGCCATGAAATTCACTAACGTGCTCAGTGCTTACTAATTCTGATTTCTGTTCTGAAACCTGTGATTTCTGAATTCTGATTTCTGTTCTGAAAAGATGAGTTTCTGTATATTATTGTATTACTGTTTCTGTTGAAAATGATTTCGAAAACTGGGAGTTATTCCCGCCCCTGCTTACTGAGTGACAATCATATCACTCACCCACCAAACCCATCTCAGATAAGAACGAGGAAGAAAAGTTAGTAGAAGAAGAGCAGATTCAATTTTGGGGCTGGTGATGAAGATTGTTGTTCTCAGTTCTGATTCATATTTTAAATTCCGCTGTATCTGTTCCGACATTGTATTTCTGGTTTTACATTTCCGCTGTAAAACATTATTAATTGAGTTGTATCAGACATTGAATATTCAGTATTATGGATAAAATACTGGTTTCTGAATTCTGTACTTCTGAGGCTTGTTGTTTTCGAATGTGAATTTGAGAGCAACGCCGGTGTCAACCGACCCCGTCTCGGAGCGTGACATATTATTTATATCATTATGTGTAAAGTAAATTTATAATAATGTTATTATTGTCATTTGTCACGATAACCTCCAACGACATTTAATAATACCCTAAAGTATATTGATCATGTTTGGTTGGTCAATTGTTTGTTTTTCTCCATGTTTTATGAAGTCAGAACTCACATCGATACTAGTTATCGGCGAGTACTTTGATATGTTGTACTACCAACCATGCTTGCTTATGTGTCAACAATTGAGATACACTCACTTAATGAATCTATAATTTTGTGTGTGTGTGTCTATATATATATATATATAGTTTAATGGAATTAATTTTCCGGCAAAATATAATCTTAAATCAGCCCGATTTGCGCCCTCGTAGATAACAAATTAACCTTATCAAGTTAAATGGTGTGGATCGTTTTCGAAAAGTTTAATAATTAATGCAAAAAATTCATTTATTCATGTAAACGTACGTTGTCAATAGATAATTTATTTCCCTCAAGTCCCATGTTTTCCTTCAGTTTAAGTGCCCAAGGACATATATAAACCTTCTATGTTAATTTATGAATAAATTTCCTATTAGGACCAGCTTAAAATTAATGCCTAATAACATTACATTGAATCATCAAACAGTATTGAGGAGATCGATATTGAAAGGGCGTCCGCTTAAGGTCGGCCCAAGTGGTCGAGCCTATGTCATAATTTGTGTTAGAGGAGGCCTGCGTTCGCGCGGCCTCTGCCAAAAAGAAAAACAATATTGAGGAGATGGTGTATGTAATGAGATCAAGTTGTATATATTGGTGACTAAAGAGATATCATTTATGGAATGACAGAAGCTGTGAAGATACACCGAATCAACCATCACCTTTTTTAATTAGTTTGGAAAAATTGTTCACGTTTGGAACACAATATGTCAATCATTGGAAGCCCTAAATGACTTCATAACATATTAATTGTTTTGATTTAGACGCGCGCGTCGTACTATATATATTATATTGGATGGAATATATATAACTTTATGCATTTCTTGATTTGGTCTGATGGATTTTAGATTCTCACAAGATACATGAAGTCATTCGAAATTCATAAATTATTTCTCATATCAAATGCATGCATCATGTATGTACTCGATCCTATCTTGTTTGTGTTGGTCTAATATAGTATTAGTATTTGTCTTGGGAAATCACGGGATAGAAATGGGTGAACCAAATGGTTACGAGAAAAAAAGTCGAGGCAAGAGTTTGACTATTTTTCCTTAAAACAATATTGCCACGCCCCCGTGCTCACGATTTTTGGCAATTCGTTTCTCAAATACAAATACCACGACTTCAAAATAGTATCACTACAAATATTAAAATCACGCGAACTTTGATATGTTTATAATGCTATCCTGATGGTAAACAAATTTTTCAATTTCGAATTCAACCATTAACTTAAAAATCCAATTCCAAAAATTTAAATTTTGCAAAACTTGGAGTTAAATCATTAAGAATTTGACTGAAATCTTAAGCGGAAGCGTACCTGAAGCCATAATCCTGAATTCTTTAGAACGTGTCTTGATCTTTCAGATCTACGCGCTCTTTCCTTGAGAGAATTCTTTAGTTTTTCTACAGAACTATTTTCTTAATGGGAGAGAGAATAGTGAAAGTGATAACGCGAGATATGGGGACCATGACCTATATTTATAGATAATGTTTATCAATATCTTCTGATATTTCTGTTTTATTAGCCCATCAAAAAACAGAAATTACACTTATGTCTCTACACATTAAAGGCCCACAACCCATTAGATACATTAAAGCCCAATAACCCGAAACATTAATTGATCACTTTATTTTGGGCTTAACTTAATAGACAACCCACAAAACATAATTATTCACATATAAGCCCATATAAATAAATTGATCCAACAATGCATGCATCATGTACGTACTCTATCCTATATTATTTGTGTTGGTCTAATATAGTATTAGTATATGTCTTGGGAAATAATAGGATAGAAGTTGGTGTATCAAATGGCTACGAGAAAAAAAAATTGAGGCAAGAGTTTGACTTTATTTCTTTAAAACGATATTGCAGCGTCCCCGTGCTCATGATTGTTGGCAATTCGTTTCTCAAGATACAAATACCACGACTTCAAAATAGTATCACTACAAATATTAAAATCACGCGAACTTTGATATGTTTATAATGCTATCCTGATGGTAAACAAATTTTTCAATTTCGAATTCTAAGCATTAAACTTAAAAATCCAATTCCAAAAATTTAAATTTGCAAAACTTGGAGTTAAACGCAAACGCTTAAAAAATTCAAAACTAAAAGATAATTCTCTAATTTAATTCCAAATTTCAAATTCAAGCGTATGAACTTAGAAAATCCAAATTGAAGATTTTAAATCTTGAAAATTTTAATTTTAAGTGCTAATACTTAAAAAATTTGCATATAGAACTAAACTTAGAGAGAAATGAGAAGAAGAGAAAATTGTGTGTTGAATGTATATGAATATAGTCCTATTTATAGAAAATGAAAAACATTGAATAAAAAACATGCAACATTTCACTTGTCCCAATTGAATTGACCTTTCGGCCAAGTCGCTAAATGGCTGTCTTCAATTGATGCTTTCTTTTTCTTGGTGTGTGTCTTTTTCAATTAATTTCTCAATCACCCTAGTTGGTAATCAAGAAATAAATCCGTCGTCACGCTAGTTCGAATTATTTTATCGATTTTAAATGCGTACAAAACTCATTTTTCTAACGGTTTCATATCATAATACCAAGCAGCTAAGGCAGATTAAGTGATTTCTTATTAGTTTTATCTATACGAAGCCAAATATTTGTTATAGTCGTTTTTACATTATGTAGAACGCAACTGAAAGTGCTGACATATGGTTTTCTTTCAGCGTCATAACATTATGTAGTTGCATAAATTGCAAGTAGGCTAGCTGCCAATTACAGGATTGTTACTTCTAGGAGTGATATACTGTACAGTATCATATTAAAAATTATATACCATATACCTTACCAAAATTACTGTATAAAAAAATTTTATACCAAAATCTACCGTAAATATTCAGCACATATTACTAACATAGCGATTATACCAAAATTGTGTGGTATAGAGAAATTTCGGTATGATTTCAGTATATACCGTTTTATACATAAAAAAACCTAATATTTTTAAAATGTAGTTTTTAAAAATATTATATATTTTTAAATTTTTATATATTGTTTCGGTATTTCGATATTCCGGTATATACTGAAATTTTCAAATTTATACTGTTATTGTACCGAAAAATTCATTATCGTTATCGTACTTTACCGAAATATTTATTATAAATCTTTGATATACCAAAAATTCGGTATTTTTCAATACAGTATTCTCAGTATACTGAAAATTCGACATACGATATATTTTTTTTAATAAGAAAAAACCAAATCTGATTTGTGTAATTTATTATGCATTTTGAATGATTATTGGGTAAATTGTGGAAAAATATCCAAACAAAACTTAATTTTAAATTTACTCCCTATATTAAAAAACTTTGTTTCCACCTCCTAAAAGTATTTGAAAAAGACAAAAATACCCTTATTTGTTAAAATATTTGTAAATTTCAAATGATTGGTTTTCTGGGCCGAAAATGGTATCAGAGTCTAGGTAAAATTATTTCAAACATACAAATTTATTATTACGGTGTAAATAACTGTTCGAGGAGGAGAATTTTCTCAAATTACATGAATTCGAAACCTAGGTTTGAGATTAATTCTTTGCAGGAGCTATTCCAAAATTTTGGAATATTTGAAACAGAAAAATCTAACCAAGGTTAAATATAAAAAACAAAGAGTAACTTATCAAAGTTCTGAGGTAAACATATGATTCAAAATAATAGGTTTTTAGAAATAGTACCAGATTCCTCTAAGATCTCAGGAGATCTGAGAGAAATCCAAAAGACAGTACAAAATTATGGCAGTATGCTGTATTATGTACCTCAAAAGGTAGAGAAGATCCTTGAAAACCAGGAAAAAATTCTCGGGATATTAAAGGAGATTCAAACTAGAATTCAAAACCTAGAACAAAACTCAAGTTCTAGTAAGCGCACTTCAGAAGGAAGGTTACCACCATCCTTTGGTACTGAATCTCTGCTACATCAACGAGGGAAAGCCAAAGTAATGTCAAACCTTTAATTGAAGAAGAAAAATGATCAGTTTTGTCTTCAAATGATTTTTGCAACTCTTGCATTTTTGTTAGAGAAACTGAAGACTTGTTCCAGGAAGAAACTAGTTCAGTTAGCTTCATATTCTTATATTTTAATTTTTTATTTTCATCATGTACCCTCTCATTCTTAATTTTAGGATTGACAATATATGCTTTTAGACTCAACATTTCACTATATTTTTCCCAGTCAGGTTCAGTTTTGCTGTTTAGCAGATCAGTTTCTTAGCTTTAACTTTCTCGAATGAGAGAAAAAGTCTTTGATACTTATTTACCATCTCATGAAGTATAGTGACAAGATCATATTCACAATCTTGATTTTGATGTTAACAAAATTTGTTATTTTGTTTCTTACGAATTTACCTAAGTGCGCAGAAATCTGAAACTGATCACTGATCAGTTACCGAACCAAAACTGAAGCTATCGAGATGCAAACTGAAAGTACCAACTGATTTCCCAAACTGAACCAGTCCAACTGAAATATCACATATCAGTTCAGCTGATAGCTTGTTCAGCAAAAGACCTTCAGAAGCCCGACCAGCTGATGATGAGTTCAACTGATGAAGAGCCCAGCTGACCAGTTCAACTGAATCAGTGAAATCAGTTCATCTGATGAGCCAACAGATTTCACCAAACCAGTTCAGAGCATCTGTTAGGAGCCGACCAGTTTCTAGAACAAAACAAGCTTATCTAAGTGGAATCCAGCTATGCACATTAAGAAAAGCAATTGTCCGATCAAAGGACAATAATGAACGTTGCTCCAGAGCTTAAAGTCGATACGTTCCAGAATGGCTGTCAGATAGTACAAGACACAAATTTCGAGGAACAGATTCAAACTACAAGAAGCATATTTGATGAGTCTTGATATACGGTCACATTGCCTCTATAAATACAAGATCAAGACCATCAACAAAAACAAAGAAGTGTGTGGAAATAAAAGGGGTGTGAACACAGATAAGAGAGGGCACACATAATTCATATCAGCTTACAAGAAACAACCAGCCCGGATTTGAGGGAACACTTCAACGTGTTATCATCTTAGATTAGAAGCACAATTCCCTCAGTGTGTGAGAACACTTTCGTGTTGTATTCATAGATCAGTTCTCACACATGCACACACCATTACTCACATATACACAGAATATTGAGCGTATTGAAAAGCTGAGTGAGTCTTGCACAAAGACTGTCACGCCCCGGGACGGGGGTTGGTTGACACCGGCGTTGCTCTCAAATTTACATTCGAAAACAACAAGCCTCAGAAGTACAAAATTCAGAAACCAGTCTTTTATTCATAATACTGAATAATTCATTATCTGTTACAACTCAAATAACTAATGTTTTACAGCGAAAATGTAAAATCAGACATAACAGTATCTTAACAAATGCAGCGGAAATAACAAAAATAATAACTGAGAACAACAGTCTTCTTCACCAGCCCCAGAATTGATTATGCTCTTCTTCTTCTAACAATTCTTCCTCGTTCTTATCTGAGATGGGTTTCGTGGGTGAGTGATATGGTTGTCACTCAATAAACGGGGGCGGGAATAACTAACAGTTTTCGAAATCATTTTCAACAGAAACAATAATACAAATAATATACATAAAACTCTTCTTTTCAGAACATTAATCAATATTCAGAACAGAAATAAGAAATTAGCAAGTAAGTAAGCACTGAGTACGTTTGTGAATTTCATGGCTAACTGATATCAGTCCCCTATATGTTCTCTCCTCTAAGGGGTGAGGCCAGAATCAGAATTAGAATTCAGAAATGTCCAGAATATATATATTCCTACCATTAGTTCACTAGGTTTCAGTGCTTCAATAATCATATATCAGAAATCAAACATACAGAACTTTGCTTTCAAACAGAATTTATCAAACTGATTTCAAGACATTTATACATAATCCCACTTACCGTAATTTGCTATAAGGTTTCGGTAGAAGTCTGGAATCTACTTGTTCTTGCTACTGGTTTCTACTGCTCGAAAATAAGCACTCTCTTAGCTCGAAAATTCAAGTAATAATCTCAAGATTTGTGTAACCCAATTAAGAGGTTTGAGGGTATTATTTATAGGCAAAATTCTGACTGTTAGCATCTCAATTAATGGCCATAATCTCCCATTAACAGCCTTTATTCCATGTTAAATGCTTCAATTACAAGTCATGAGCTGAATTAGTAACTGTCTGCTGGAATCTCGCTCTTCTGCTGCTGGATTTTATCTGTTGTCTACTTCTGGATTCTAATATGCTGGAAAAATACCAGCTTCTGAAATATTAGCTTCTGCTAGAATTTTTCATTGCTGCTGAAATGCTGGAAATTCGAGTTCTCACATCCCTCCCTCCTTATGAAAAATTTCGTCCTCGAAACATGGCTATGCATGATCCTCAAATAGATAAGGGTCTTGTTCTCGCATCTTTTCTTCCAACTCCCAAGTAGCTTCTCTTTCGGTGTGATTGGACCATTGTACTTTGACATATGGAATAATTCGTCGCCTCAGTACTTGGTCTTTGTTATCCACAATCCGAATCGGAATTTCTTCATACTGTAGTTCTTCATTTAAATTGCCTTCGACCAACAGGGGTCCAGCTTCAAGAATATGACTCGGATCGGAAATATATCTCCTCAGCTGCGAAACGTGGAATACATTGTGAATTCTTGACATGTCGGGTGGAAGTGCTAATCTATAAGCAAGTGTTCCCACTTTCTCTAGAATGTCAAAAGGTCCAACATATTTGTGATTCAGTTTTCCAGCCTTATTGAATCGGATTACACCCTTTATGGGTGACACTTTCACATAGATTTTTCTCCAACTTTAAATTCCACGGGTCCTCTTTTCAGGTCAGCCCAACTTTTCTGTCGATTTTGTGCACTTTTTAATCTCTCCTTGATCACAACGACTTTATCCACTGTTTCTTGGATTAGTTCGGGTCCAACGATGGCTTTTTCCCCTACTTCATCCCAATACAGTGGCGATCGACATTTTCGTCCATACAGAGCTTCGTATGGTGCCATTCCAATAATGCTGTGATAACTATTATTGTACGCGAACTCGATTAAGGGAAGATGTTCACTCCAATTGCCACTGAAATCTAGAGCACATGCTCTCAGCATATCTTCTAGAGTTTGAATTGTCCTCTCTGTTTGGCCATCGGTCTGAGGATGATAGGCTGTGCTAAGAGTAATTTTGGTCCCCATATCTTGTTGAAAGCTCTTCTAAAAATGGGATGTAAACCTCGGATCTATGTCTGATAGTATGCTAGCTGGAACTCCATGTAGTCGTACGATCTCATTCATGTACAATGTGGCTAGCTTGTCCAAATTATAGTTCACGCGGACAGGTAAGAAATGCGCAGATTTCATGAGTCTATCTACGATTACCAAGATGTCATCATGAACTTGTCTTGACTTGGGTAAACCAACTACAAAATCCATGGAAATATGTTCTCATTTCCATTCCGGGATTTATAATGGTTGAAGAAGTCCACCAGATCTCTGGTTTTCTGCTTTGACTTGTTGGCACACGTGACACTTAGAAACAAACATTGCCACGTCCTTCTTCATTCCGCTCCACCAGAAATTTTTCTTCAAATCTATGTACATCTTGGTACTGCCAGGATGGACTGAAAATTTTGACTTACGTGCTTCAGACATTACTTCTTGTCGAAGGTTATCGATGTCTGGTACGCACAATCGTCATTTCATCCATAAGATTCCATTGTTATCCGTCTCGAAATCTGGTGATTTTCCTTCTTTAACTTGCTCTTTTAGTTTTACCAAAACGGAATCTCTATCTTGACTTATTTTGATTGTCTCTTTAAGACATGATTGTGCTGAAAGTGATGTCAGGATCACTTTACTAGTATTCTTTTGACTTAAAGCATCTGCTACCTTGTTGGCTTTGCCTGAGTGGTAGCTTATCGTCAAGTCGTAGTCTTTCAAGAGTTCAATCCACCGTCTTTGCCTCATGTTTAACTCTTTCTGAGTGAACAAGTATTTGAGGCTTTGATGATCGGTGAATATCTCACATCTAGCACCATATAAATAGTGCCTCAAAATCTTCAGTGCAAATACCACTGTTGCAAGCTCGAGGTCATGTGTTGGGTAATTCTATTCATACGGCTTCAACTGCCTCGACGCGTATGCAATCATCCTTCCCTCTTGCATGAGTACACATCCTAAACCTCCTTGAGACGCATCACTGTAGATGGTGAAGTCTTTGTCTTCCATAGATAATACCAACACTGGCGTGGAGGTAAGCTTCTTCTTCGAAGTCTCGAAGCCTTTCTCACAATCTTCACTCCATTTAAATTTAGAGTTTTTATGTGTGAGTTTGATGAGAGGTATTGCTATTGAAGAGAATTCCTTCAACAAATTTTCGGTGATAGCCTGTTAATCCCAAGAAACTTCGAATTTCTGTCACAGTCTTTGGTCTAGGCCAATCTGAGATTGCTTCAACTTTCTTAGGATCCACAGATACTCCTGCTGCTGATATTATGTGTCCCAAGAATGCGACGCTCTCTAGCCAGAATTCGCATTTCTTGAACTTGGCGTACAGTTCTTTTTTTCTCAGCTTCTGGAGGGTGAGACGAAGATGTTCTTTGTGGTCTTCCTCACTTGACGAATATACCAGAATATTGTCAATGAATACCACAACAAACTTGTCAAGAAACGGTTTGAACACCCTGTTCATGAGATCCATGAAGGCTGCCGGAGCGTTTGTTAATCCGAACGGTATTACTATAAACTCATAGTGTCTATATCTTGTTCTTAAGGCTGTCTTCGGAATATCGTCCGTCTTGACCTTCAGTTGGTGGTAGCCTGACCTTAAGTCGAGCTTGGAAAAGACTGTAGCTCCCTTGATTTGGTCAAACAGTTCATCTATCCTTGGAAGCAGGTACTTATTCTTGATTGTGATCTTATTCAGTTCCCTGTAATCAATACACAATCTCATGCTTCCGTCCTTTTTCTTCACAAACAGAACAAGAGCTCCCCACGGAGATGCGCTTGGTCGGATTTGCTTCTTATCCAACAACTCTTGAAGTTGTTCTTTGAGTTCTTTCAACTCTGCTGGAAGCCATTCGGTACGGTGCTTTTGAGATTGGTGTAGCATTGGATACTAAATTAATCTCAAATTCCACTTCGCGGTCGGGAATTGTGCCAAGGAGTTCTTCAGGAAAAACATCCGGAAACTCTTGTACTACTAGAATCTCTTCTAGTGTAAGTGTGGTTTCTTTCCTTTATCCTCGCTTAACATAGCTAGGTAAACTTCTTCTCCACTTTTCATGACTTTTCAAGTCTGGCAAGCAGAAAGAAGAGTCTTTCGTTCTTTTGTCTTACCATGAAATAAAAGTTTCTCTTGGCGTGGAGTTTGGATGGTTACCGTCTTTTCATGACAGTCTACTAAAGCATGATTCTTGGCTAACCAATCCATTCCAAGAATTACATCGAATTCCACCATATTTAATTGGATTAGGTTTGCCTTGAAGTTCTGATTTTCTATGAGAACATCTATATCCCGATATAGAGTGCGAGTTTCTAAAATTCGATTTGCAGGAGTTGCTACTCTATATGGTTCTTCTAAGTTATCAGGCTTAGTTCCTAACTTCTTGGCAAATCTCTTAGACATGAATGAATGTATAGAACCACAATCAAATAACACATACGCAGGTATATCATTGATTATAATGGTACCTGCTACGACATCATTTGAGTTGTCAGTCTCTCCTTGAGTAAGAGCATAAACTCGAGCATTTGTCTTATTTTCTTTAGGCTTGTTTGGAGTTGTTCCTCCTGCTGGACCATTCATTGGATCTGGAAGAGGGCATTGAGCAATGCGATGGTCCATCTTTCCACAACGGAAACAAGCTTCAGAATTCCTACGACATTCACCAGTGTGAGCGAATCCACAAGTTTGGCACTTGACTCCCTCTTTGCTTGATTGAGAAGAAGTGGTTCCTTTGGATGGAGTACTGGTAAATTGGTTGCTTGAAAACATAGGCTTCTTGAATTGTTGGCCCGGTTGGTACTGGCTTGACTGAGGACGTTTAAGTTTGTTCTCACCTTCATGCCTCTTGATGTCATTCTCAGCTCTGATGGCGGCTCCCATCAATTCATCAAAACTATCGGGTTCGATAACAGCAAGGGCAGATTGAATGCGGCTGTTCAACCCTTTCTTGAAGCGATGTATCTTCAAGGCCTCGTCTCCCATGATGGTTGGGGAGTAAGTTCCCAATGAGTGGAACTTGGATGAATACTCCACCACTGTCATGTTTGGTTCTTGAATTAAACTTTCAAATTCTGACAGCTTCTGCACTCGAACTGCTGTCGGGAAGTACTGCTTCAGAAATACCTCTCGGAACCTTTGCCAAGTGATAGGTCTCGCCCCTACCATAGCTGGTGAGACTCCTTCCCACCATTTGGCTACTTTATCCACAAGAAAAGGTGTAATCACATCTACCTTGATCCCTTGTGGAACCTCAAGTAGTCGAAGATGGTTCTCCACCTCCTTCATTCAATTATGTCCGACCTCAGGATCGGAGCTTCCGTCGAAATTTGGGACTCTTGCTCTTCGGAGAGCCTCATAGTGATGCTTAGTCCCATTCTGAGCAGGAGGTGGTGGTGGTGGTTGATTATCATTAAGGTTGACAAACCCTTGCAGCGTGATTGCCACAATCGTGGCTATAGCCATCAGGTCTGCCTGGCTGAGGCCAACTGCTGGTGGTTGTTGCTGTGCATCCTCATCATTGCGATTGTTGTTGCGGTTGCCGTAGCGAGGATTGCAATTGTTTCTAACTGGTCGTCCGTCCATTTTCTATAATTATGAAAGTTCTAAGGTTGACGGCAGAATAGAGACTAAACAAAGGAAGCAAAATGATTGAGTAATTGCTCAAAATTAAATATGAAACCAATGGATATAAATAAATTTTATTGATTTCCACGAAAGTGCAATTACAACTAAACTTCGAAAATACTAATCAGAAATGCAAATGGAACAAGTGTTATTACAAATGAATTACTACTGATGGTCTAATCTATCACTTCTCCAAATCCCAAATCCATAGGATCCTCTTCGACTTCTTCTTCTCCAGGGATCCTCCTCAGGTTCATCTTCATGGTTGGCTATTACTATTTCTAGTGTTCAATATGACCATGCAGAACTGCATTCTGATCGCTATGAACTTCAACAGTGCTCTGCAACTCATGAATCTGAGCTTCAGTCTGTTCATAATACTGACTATTCTGTTGCACAAGTTGGTGATTTTGATCCTTAAGCACTTGGATCTTCTCAACCAAGGTATCACGTAACTCGATGAACTCTGCAACAGTCTCTTGGGAGGTTTCAAACTCTTCTTGAGTCTTCCTATTCCTCTTTTCTGCTTTATGCAGACAGTGAGCATAACGTTGAACATCACTTCTCAAGTGTTCTGCTCTACACTATAACTCATCTTTGCCTAACTCCAAGTAGTAGTTATGTTCCTTGAGTTTCTCTAGCTTCCTCTCTAAGCTCTTAATGTAGCTACCCTAGTCAGCCATATCCTACATCCAAAACATGAGAGTGAAGGTTCAGAAATGATCTCAAGGGTACAAGTTGAGTTATAGATAAATACTGAAATGAACAGAATAAGTACATCCTATAACATTCAATAGAAGAAAATAGCTCAAAATTTTTCGGTCTCAGAATTCCGTGAAAAATTTACTAAAAATCCTTCACATCAAGAACATGAAGTGTACCAAATTTGGTGCAAAAATACTAAGCTGTTTGAAAAAGAAAATTCCTCAAGTTTCAAAAATTTGGAAAATTTTACGGAAATGATGATATCACTATCTAAAAGAAGGATTTTGGGGTTTGTCGGCGGTGCTAGAAGAAAAGTTTAGTTCTAGGATTAGGTTCTTCTCGTCGAGAGCTTTCCAACCGTATCTTTTAATAGTAAAAATTCTTCCTCGATCAAAAGTTATGGTCGTTTGAAGTTTGTGCGAAAAACACCTCAACTTCCATGCCATTTGCAAAGTCTACTGCATGCGCTTGCTGGAATTCACTGTCTACTGCAATTCTGATGCTACTGCAATCAGTCTGCTGCTTTTCCAGCACTGTCTGCTGCTTTCCAGCACTGTTAGAACCAGTATGCTGCATTCCAGGTCTAATGATTTCCATCTGCTGGTTCTGGTTCCAGACTACTGGTTTTGGTACTACTGTTTTCCAGTCATCTGCTGGTTCCGGTCTACTGATTTTGGTCTACTGAATTTTTTTTTCCTACTCATTTCAGTAGTCTATTACAGTAGTTTATTTTCAGTAGTCTATCTCAATAACTTTCAGGACTTATTTTAAGAAGTCTATCAGAACTTATTATTTCTAGTTCTTCCTTCCCAGATTATGAAACCTGGTTTGCTCTGATACCACTTCAATGTCACGCCCCGGGACGGGGGTTAGTTGACACCGGCGTTGCTCTCAAATTTACATTCGAAAACAACAAGCCTCAGAAGTACAAAATTCAGAAACCAGTCTTTTATTCATGATACTGAATAATTCATAATCTGTTACAACTCAAATAACTAATGTTTTACAGTGGAAATGTATAACCAGACATAACAGTGTCTTAACAAATGCAGTGGAAATAACAAAAATAATAACTGAGAACAACAGTCTTCTTCATCAGTCCCAGAATTGATTCTGCTCTTCTTCTAACAATTTCTCCTCGTTCTTATCTGAGATGTGTTTCGTGGGTGAGTGATATGGTTGTCACTCAATAAGCGGGGGCGGGAATAACTCCTAGCTTTCGAAATCATTTTCAACAGAAACAGTAATACAAATAATATACATAAAACTCTTCTTTTCAGAACAGGAATCAATATTCAGAACAGAAATCAGAAATTAGGAAGTAAGTAAGCACTGAATACGTTTGTGAATTTCATGGCTAACTAATATCAGTCCCCTATATGTTCTCTCCTCTAAGGGGTGAGGCCAGAATCAGAATCAAAATTCAGAAATGTCCAGAATATATATATATATATATATTCCTACCATTAGTTCACTAGGTTTCAGTGCTTCAATAATCAGATATCAGAAATCAAACATACAGAACTTTGCTTTCAAACAGAATTTATCAAACTGATTTCAAGACATTTATACATAAGCCCACTTACCGTGATTTTCTATAAGGTTTCGATAGAAGTCTGGAATCTGCTTGTTCTTGCTACTGGTTTCTACTGCTCGAAAATAAGCACTCTCTTAGCTCAAAAATTCAAGTGATATTCTCAAGATTTGTGTAACCCAATTCATAGGTTTGAGGGTGTTATTTATAGGCAAAATTCTGACTTTTAGCCTCCCAATTAATGGCCATAATATGCCATTAACAAGCCTTTATTCCATGTTAAATGCTTCAGTTACAAGTCATGAGCTGAATTAGTAACTGCCTGCTGGAATCTCGCTCTTCTGCTGCTGGATTTTATCTGTTGTCTGTTGCTGGATTCTAATCTGCTGGAAAAATACCAGCTTCTAAATATTAGCTTATTCTAGAATTTTGCATTGCTGCTGAAATGCTGGAAATTCGGGTTCTTACAAAGACATTAAACTTGTGTATGTAGTCTTTGACACATAAACGTTAAACTAAGTGTTGGCTGAGAATGTGTTGCCTTCAGTCTAGACTAGGAGTTCAGTTAGACAGTAGCGTAAGTCCTAAGTTGAGTGGGTATGTACAAGGTGTTATATAAATCAAAGTCTTCTAGTGGATCCTACCCGAGGTGGTAGAAGAGGTGACGTAGGAGCAGTTGAAATTTCCGAACATCCATAAACATATCTTGTGTAATTAGCTGTTTAACTTTTAAACTGATTTGATCAGTTCGAACTAATATCAGTTTAGTTTTTACCATAATTGAACTTATACAAGCAAGAACTGATCTCCCTTATTTCAGTTAATTAATTGACACAAGCTAAAAGCTCTAAACTGATCAGCTTTTTTAACGAAGAATTATTTCAAGTATTTTTTCGCTTGATTTAAAACCAAACTCGATTTAATTCATCGGTGTTTACATTTTTTGAACACGAGCTATGGTAGCTCATTGAGAATATTGTGTTTGAAGCACCCTCGCAGGTGCCAAGAACCGATCTCATCACGCTCAACATCATTGGTCATCAAGCACTTTCACTTGCACATCATCACTCGAACTACTTGAGCATTCTGAATCAGATGATTCACATTCAGAATCAGTCCACTTTGATTTTCTTTTCTTGGCCACCAACACCTTATGCTTCTTCTTGAAGGACTTCTTCTCATCTTTGGATCTACTTCTGTCAAAGGACTTCTTGTCATTCTCAACTGATCTCTTGTCATCCTTCTTTGGTTTGGTACAGTCAACTATAAAGTATCCAATTTTGCCACAGTTAGAACAAGAATTTGAATCATTACTTAATTCCCTCTTCTGATAAGATCTTTGGTGAAAGCCTTCAAAATTGTCTTGATTCTTTCTTAGAAACTTGCCAAACTTCTTTCCAAACAGTGACATGACATCACTGCTCAACTGCTTGGCTGACTTATCACTTCGAAACTGATGGTTCCAATTTCAATGCAGTAAAGTTTGATTTTTAGTTCGGTAACTTGATAATGTTTGATTTCCATGCATTAATTAGATTTTTTTTGCCTTTTTTTTTGTCGACAAAAACTTGTGTGAGACTAATTAGATTTTTTTTGCCTTTTTTTTTCCGACAAAAACTTGTGTGAGACGGTCTCACGGGTCGTATTTTGTGAGACATATATCTTATTTGGGTCATCCACATAAAAATATTACTTTTATGCTAAGAGTATTACTTTTTATTGTGAATATCGGTAGGATTGATCCGTCTCACAGATAAAGATTCGTGAGACCGTCTCACAAGAGACCTACTATTTTTTGTCATAAGTCAATAAATCATCGAATATTGTTTATTTGGTATCGATGATCATCGACATAGACTCGTAGCGAAAATAAACCTATATTACACATATTAAAATAAATCTAAACAAAAAGAAAAAGAAAAAACAAGTCAAAACTACAATCAATATTTCAAAATTTGAGGAAAAACCTTGTCGTTTATGTTTAGATAAATTTTAATGTGTATAATATAAAATTTATTCTCATAATCTGAGTCATATAAAAAAGCATTAATGTCAAATACACAACATTTGATAGATTCATTCGTCAGTTCCATTGAAAGAATATGTCTCTTATGAGACGATCTCACGAATTTTTATCTGTGAGACGGGTCAATCCTACCGATATTCACAATAAAAACTAATACTCTTAGCATAAAAAGTAATACTTTTTCATTGATGACCCAAATAAGAGATTTGTCTCACAAAATACGACCCATGAGACCATCTCACACAAGTTTTTGCTCTATTGTAACATTATCTTATTTTATTTTATAGGTGATTGAAATGGCTGCAGTAAATTATTGAATCACAAGCAGTTATTTTCAGATATATCGTCCAAATTTGAGTGGGGACAAGTAATTAAAAATTAGTATATTAAGTTACCTTGCAACTCTTAGGAAAATGAAGATTTAAAAGCGTGTGTAATTAAATTAAATTAAATTAAATTGTGTAAATAATATCATCGGTATTATCAATAGAATCTTTGCCTAAAGATCTCGGAGACGGTAAAATTTTCGTACGATTCCATTATTTTTCTCCGAATGTTTTTTTTTTTTTGTCCTTTCGCTTTTTCGTCCTCGTCTAGGGATCTTAGAATTCGAATTTTTCTGGCTTTTCAGATAGTAATTGTATGGAAACTTTTTTTCTGGGAAGTTCGTGAAATTCCCACTATGTAAAATGGCAAGCAGCAGAATCAGCTGTTAATGGAATTTTATATTTAATATAAGAATATATTCCAAGAACACTATTCTCTAATTATCTCCTAACTTACCACTATTATATTATTTAAAAATCATATTAAGAGTTTATGTATGTATGTGTGTATGTATCTTGGCTGAGTTTTATAACAATGTTCTTTATTTTAATCTGCTTTGGTTTTGTCAAAACTTCATAGTTCATACCTATCCAACTTGAAATAATCATTAAAATATATATTGCACTCAATAGTTGAAAT
This sequence comes from Primulina tabacum, assembly GCF_025594145.1. Lineage (NCBI taxonomy): Eukaryota > Viridiplantae > Streptophyta > Magnoliopsida > Lamiales > Gesneriaceae > Primulina > Primulina tabacum. The sequence continues at coordinate 17,229,895 of NC_134554.1, forward strand.
ATTCACATCTTATATTTCAAGATTTGCAGCATATTATAAAAGGCTTTCATGACAGATACCTGAATCTGATCGACATTTCTACTTTTCCATCGTTTCATTCTTATTGTCGCTTGTGTTTACGAAGAAACGAACTAATAAGAAGCAAATGATTTGATACATTTTCCTTTGTTGTTTTGTGATCCTATAAATGAAGGGAATGCAGCAGAACTATGGTTTTTCTAGCGATTTTTCGACAGAATTTCAATTTTGTTTTCCACAAAACTCTGGTGCTTGGTATCAATCTGCGCCCATGGAACTCGATACTCGGTTGATAGCAGCAGAAAACGGCTCACAGCAGAGGAATTTCAGGCCTGAAAATTTATCCAATACCATCATCAGCAGGATTGGATCACAGGCTTCTGCTTTTTATGCAACAGAATTTCTCATGGGATTACCTCAATTTGGCTTCCAAGAAAATAACTCCATTCCTTGCTCCCAACAATTCAAGATTTCTTATAGAAAAATACCCAATTTCCAATCTGATAACGGTTTATTATCAGTTCCAAGAACTCAAACTTCAAACGAAGTATACACCAGGCAGGAAGGATTGTTCGAAAATCAATTCATCGACCTGTCGGAGAAAGAACAGATTCTATACCTGAAAAACAGGCTACTAGGTGATCTTGATGCTTCATGTATGGGAACCCCTTCTGCTCCATTCGATGCAAATCAGGATCTTTGTGTAAGTCCTTCAAGAATTCGTTTTTTCTTTCATTTACACAATGACCCTTTATGGTCGATATGTTTGTCTTGAACTACATATTTGAAACAGGAACCACAAAATTTATATGCATCTCATTCCGCACATGTAAACGAGTTTGGATCGAGTACTAGCTATGCATCTCCTGGAGCAGTTTCATCTAGCAAGAAACGAATTAGGTGGTCTCCAGATCTTCACGGTCGATTCGTTAACTGTGTGAATCAGCTTGGTGGACCTGAAAGTAAGTATTCTTTTGTATTATCCTTCGTTTTCTCAACCCGGGATCATGACAGAGTGGTTTATTTGATTCTATACATATAACATAGAGGCAACACCGAAGGCCATACTAAATCTGATGGATACTGAAGGACTTACAATCTTTCATGTCAAAAGCCATTTGCAGGTACACAATACTGAACCACGTCACTTTCTTGAAAATGGTTTATCTAATAAAATTTCTGAACCAGTATTTGTTTTTTGCCATATTTCTATCTACTTCCAGAAATATCGAAATGCTAAGTACATACAAGAATATGTTGAAGGTATGTAACATTATTCAGGTTTCTCAATTCATCAGGAAAGTAGTACTTTTTTCAATGGAAACTTTAGCTTTTTCCAATATTAGTAATAAATATGATCAACTGTGTTTTCCTGATCACGCAGAAAAATCTGAGAAGAAAACAAGTACAAGTAATGAATCGCTGGTCGACGTCCAAACGTAAGAGTACGTTTTTCCTTGTCATTTGGATCAAAACCAGTCTTTTAATTAGTATTTAAATGTTATTTTTGGCAGTGGAATGCAACTTAAGGAGGCATTGCAGCAGCAATTAGATTTCCAAAGGCATCTTTATGAGCAGCTAGAGGTACATAAAATTCGACATTGTTCCAATGTAGCTCCTTCGACATAAGATATTGTAAAGTTAACTATGAATAATTTCTTCAAATTTCTTTGCATCTCCGTGGTACGCAGACTCAAAGAAACTTACAGATAAGGATCGAAGAACAAACCAAGCAGCTCAAAAAGTTGTTTGAGCAGCAACAAAAAACGGGGAAAAGCTCAGTGGATCCGAGTTATCCTGACAGCAAGTATCCTGAAAACACATCAACTACACTTGAAGACATAAGTTTCCCTTCAAAAGTAGTCTAGCTAGTTGCCATCGAAAAACGAACATCAAGCAAAGTCCAGTGTAAAGTAATGTAATCATCAAATCTCTTCTAAGGCAACTTGTACAGTTTTATATATTCGCCAGCTCGAAAAAAAAAAACACAACTCGTTTCGTGATTCATTAGAGTACACATCTCGTGTATTCGGAGTACAGTTGCATAGTTTTCTATTAATTGGATAAGGAAAGATCTTCGATAAGTATGATAACAATTTCAATAAGGAAATAACTTTTTCCTTAATTAAGCTAATCAAGGTTTCTTACAAATATATGGTTTGCACTGCCTTTTATTAATGCACTAGAGTTTTATCTTTATTTTTCCTGAGCCCAACTATGAGTAGAGCGTCGAAAGACCACGCCGAAAACTCTTTTGGTGCCCATTGTTTCCATTCACGTGTTTGTTGAGTGTTTGCAGAAGCTCGGTTTGGGATTTCGACCATGTCGGATAGAAGAAACCTTTTGAGAAGGTAACACTTCTACCTCACTTTTTCAGGTTTTAACATTGGCTTTGTCTATGGGAACGTTGATTACCAAACAATACACAATAAAGGAGAAGAAAGGGTTTTCGGATTTATCGCATGGCCATGCAAATCAGCCAACATGCGGAAATGATAGCGACTGGATCGAGTTCAAATTTGGTATGCACCTTTATAATTCCGTGAAATGAATTCTGAATGGTGGACGTCGAGATTGGTCGCTTGTCGAATCAGGTTCAGACCGTGGAGCATAAGATGTTTTTTTCTCGCACAGTTTTCGTGCAGACTGCTTGAGAAAACCCTTGTGTGAAACCTAAGGCCATCTCCGACCATAAATCTATTTTGGTGTAGTTTTTGCACCAAAATATAACATCCAACCCATTTACTTCAAATCTTACCCTAAAAAGTATATTCCTAGAATATTCTTTTTGTTTACTATTTATTTATAAATTTAACAATTTAATTATAATTAATGTTAACATTAGTATTATAATTATAATTTTATTTTTATTAATAGCTAAATTTATTTATTTGATTATTATATACATATTAACTCTAATATTTATAATACGAATTAACACAAATGCTTCATTACTAAAATTGACATAATTTTAATACAGATAATTTATTTTTAGAACTTAATATGAATCCAAATTCAAACATCTGAACATATCTATATTCCTCCCACAAATGATCAATTAAAGCATTTCGTAGTGCATAGTGAGAATCTTTGTCTTTTATCTTTTATATCGAGCGAGAAATTCTTGAAATCTGATATTCTCATCGACAACCTATTTCTACATCCGGAGTTGGTGCTTCTCTCATATCTTCAATGGGTGCGCTAAGGTCACGTTGTCGATGAGAATATTTACGTTGTCGATGAGGTCACGTTGTCGATGAGGTGCTTCTCTCATATCTTCCAATTATGTATTATCTTTGTATTTTGTATTTCAATTGGGTATTTTAATTTCAAAATTTTGCAGTTGGTTTTTCTGATATTTTATCAATTATATATTTACGAGAGTTCAAAATGTCAAAAATAAAATAAAAAAACTAGAAATATTTTTATAAATTTTCTAATATAATTATAATTAATTTTTTTGTGTTTAATTTTTATTATGAATTATATTTTATATCAACACGATTTAATTTTACTCATCAATTATATAATATTATTATTAAAAATATTTTATACATATTTATATTAAATAAAAAACATTAAAAAATTAAAAAAAATAAAACAAGGCCTAGGCTGCGCCATTTAGTTGACTTGCGGTCTCTTCTTTACACACAGATCTTTTTTTCTTGTTGCAGCTGTACAAATTCCCTTCCGTTCCGTTCCGTGCCGTTCCGCGTGTCCCGTTCCGTTCCGCCGTTAAATCCCCGTTTTCGGTATATGAAACGCCGATACAAGCCATCAACCTACACACCCCGGAACTTCATCAAGGTTGCTTGCGTTCCGGTTCCGGAACGCCCTTTCCGACCGTTCCGTTCCCGTTTCGTTGCTTGCGTTCCGGTTCCGGAACGCCCTTTCCGACCGTTCCGTTCCCGTTTCGTCCAACCATGATGTAAAAGAGTGTGCCTCTTCTACACATAACCGTTCCGCTCAACCGTTCCGTTCCGTATCGACGTTAAATCGCCGCTAAAAAGTCAAAGAACAGCACTACAAAACAATCACCGATTTGCCCTGGAACTTTGGAACGGCGGTCACCGTTCCAATTCCGAAACGGCCGTTCCGGCGAACCATGGTTGGAGTTCTCCGAAATTTATACCATGTGTTTAAAACATCTTGAACTAATTTTTTTACGGTGGAGACCGTATTTTGTGGTGTCTTGAGTTGGTTCTTTGAGTACAGAATAGAAGCTGCTAGTTTCTCGTACAGTTTATGTGCAGCCTTCTTGCAAAAGTCGTTGCCAAAATTCTAACTGTTGGATCGGTCTGAAATTTAGATGGCAAGTTTGATAGCGGAAATTTGATTCCTCTACAGATGGTAATAGGTTCCGGATAATGAGTTCTTTTGGGAACTTCAATTGTTCTATTTGATTCTGGATGAGATCTTGTTACCATCTAAAAATCCCTACATATTAGGAAAGATCTCACGCCGAATATTTTCCTAGATTCTATCAAATATTTAGATTAGTTTGAAGAACCCAAGTGAAAAAATAAACTTTTTGCCTAAAGCTCGAGGCAATGTCAATAAGCCTGAGGGGCTAAAATCCTAAGGGTATATGAGGCCTTGACACTCGTTAAGCCAAAGTGAATGAGGCATTGACACCTCGGATTGGCTCTTGGCCGAATCTTTAAGCCCGAGTTGATGAGACATATACAAATTAGATTGACCCTTGGCTGCTTCCACAAGACCAAGTGAATTAGATCTTGGCACCCATTAAGTCCAAGTGAATGAGACCTTGACAACTTGGATCAGCCCTTGGCCGAATCCCTGACCGCAGCCCTAAGCCCAAGTGAATGAGGTCTTGGCACCCCTTGGATGAATCCTTAAGCCTAAGCGGATGAGGTATCGAAAAATTAAATCAGTCTTTGATCACATCCCTAAACCCAAGTGAATGAGGCATTGGACCCATTGACCAACGATTTCGGTTGGGAATAAATCTAGCAAGCGGACTAGGTCAAGTAATAGTATTTGGAGGTGAGTCCAGGTATCGTACTCACAGAGATCGATGTTTAATTACTAGAATATGAATTATTTTTCCTAATTTAGGCTAAATAAAGTTCAAATGATGGGAGAGATAGATTAATCAAAACTAAATTAAACAATTTAAATAAATTAACTAAAGCAAAAAAATCCAAATTATTAAACTAGACGAAAATTCAAATTATTTAAAAACGACTAAGGCGCACAACGGTACCGAGAAAATTTATAATCTACGTGTCAAATTCATATTCAATAAATTAATTATTTAATTCACGACGGAATTCCCAAAATTATTTATTAAACGATACCTCGAATTAATAAACCTAATTAAATCTAACAGTCCAATTATTTCTAACTGAATTTAATTAGATTCAACCGCATTAGATCGCTGTGAAATTCCAGTTTTTCAACCTAAAGTCGCACACTGAAATCGAATACTATTTCTAGTCAATTTAACCATGTGTTGATTGATGTGTGAAGCAAATATTAATCTATCGCCTTCCGATTTTAGATTAACCAACAAATATTCTATTTAATTGGCCAGATTAAAAGAACACGTGATAAACGACATCAATCAATGAATAAAATAAATAATCTAATTGAATTAAACTCAAAACATCAAAAATAATCTGTCTCGGCCATATCGTGGCCTTAGTCTATAAAAATCTACTCCATAAACTTAAAATAAAAGTCAAAATCAGTGTTTAAAGTCAATGGAGAAAACATAGTTAAGAAAGAATGAAAGAGATTCTCTGTAATTTGTAGCATGTGTGAGGAATTCCTCCTGCTTCTGCTCTTCTTCCGCGCTGGTGCTACTTCACAGTAGCTTTTTGTTCTGATCTTCCTCTCCTTCCTTCCGTCTTCAGTGCTTCTGCTCTCCTTCTTTCACTCTGTATGTTCTGTCTTTTTTCCTCTTCTTTTGTACGCTTCTGCCTTCACTCTTAATGGGCCTCCTTCTTCCTTTCATTCTAAGCCCATGTCAAATAAAGAAAGTGATAAGATATTTATCAAGATTCACATTGATTTTTCAAGATTTCAATATCATCAAGGAATAAAAATATTTTATTTCCTTTCTTTTGATATTTTTTCTTTGAAGTATTGTAAATTCATCTTTTATTCCAAATTTAATCATTTTCCTCTTTTATTCAAATCTACAATTATTATTCAATTAAGCACATAATTAGGGATCAAAAATATTAGATAATGACAAATATTATTAAATCAAATTCCTAAAATCTTTTCAAGATTTGGCCTTATCACCCATCAAGTCTGAGTGGATTATGCCTCGGCAAAATTATATCGGTCCTTGAACGCATACTCAAGCCCGAGTGGATGAGGTCTTGGAAAATTATATTAGTATGTGACGGCATGTTTAAACACAAGCCTTGCCTTGGCACCTCAGATTCGATATTCAAAAGATTTTCTTAGATAGTGACCTATCTCGATAAAGAAAGATATTTGACAAGGATTTCAGTAAGGAAAGAATACACAATTTGTTTAATTTTCGAGTCATACTTGTCAGGAACCCCAATTCCAATCTAGACCAAAGATTCCGAGCCCACTTAAAAGAGAGATTTAACAAATGATGGAACACAGCTGCTCTACGTGTGGTCCACTCCAGCTAGAATTAATATGCACTCACAGGTCGCCACCCAACCAAGTACGTACAAGGGCCTTTTTGTCATTTCGGAGGAAGAAAAACAAGAACAGGTGTGAAAATAAAGGCCTCTTCTTTGGGTTCGAAGATTTCAACGACCAAACAATACAATCAAAAACTTGTGTGAGACTGTTTCATGGGTCGTATTTTGTGAGACGGATCTCTTATTTGAATCATCCATGAAAAATTATTACTTTTTATGCTAAGAATATTACTTTTTATTGTGAATATCGGTAGGCTTAACCTGTCTCACATATAAAGATTCGTGAGACAGTCTCACAAAAAACCTACCCAATAATATAGAATTGTATAATGGTGTAAAGGCCATAATGAGCAGTGTTTGGTAAAATGAGATTGGTAATTGATGAGATTTTATTTGAGTGAAATCTTTAAAAATCGGTTGGATTTCACGAGATTTGAATTTTAAAAACGATAAAAACTATTTTTATTATTAAATTTATATAACTTACTTATAAATTTTTTATATATAAAATAATATTTATTCTAAATTTATATTATCAATCCACACTAATATATATATATATATATATATATATGTTTTAAAAAATCAAATAATTTTTTATATTTAAAAAATTCTATAAAATAGTTTTCTCTTAAAAAAAACTTCATTATTTATAATTATAAAAACTCAATTTATCAAAATTAGCTAACTTTATTTTTAATTTCATATCGATATACTTTATATTTTTTCATTTCTTAAAAAATATTTGTAAAATGCTAATATTTTTTGTTTTTGATTAAAAAAATAGTGTTTATAGAAACATATTTAATAAAAAAAACTCATTTTAAAAATAAGCAATACAATATTTTTTAATATAAAAAATTTATTTTTTAATTTTCAAATCAAATTTCAAATTACATTTTAAATTTTAATCAAACACTAAAATAAAATTTCAATTCCTTGAACTTCAAATCCAATTCCAATTACTATTTTTTATACATCCAAACACAATTTGTAAATTTTTTTTTATATTTGTCAATATCAAATTAAATGGATGATAATAATATGATATATAATAAAATTTGTGGATACAAAGCATATATTTGTTGTGCAAAAGTAAAAATTTATGGTAAAAAGTAAAAATCTCAAATTCTCAAAATTTACCAAACTACACACTTTATAATATTTTTCTCTCTACTCAATTGTGATTTTCTTCACAAATGAGAGATCTATTTATAGGAAATCTTTACAAATAATCCAAAAATAAAATACATCATTACCTACATCATCACACACTAATTTTCAATATTTACAACTCTTATTTTCAACATTCAAATATTCAACATTCAAATATTCAATACACACATTTTAAATATATTTTTCAACACTCCCCCTTGTGATGATGATCATAATGATTGTCTTCATTACGTGTTTTTATACTGCCTCGTTAAAAACCTTACTAGGAAAAACCCATTGGGATAAAAACCATAGCAAGGAAAAAAGAGTGCAGTCACGTAAACTCCCCCTCATGTTGACACGAACAATTCTTCACAAATTTCGTAGATTGCGCATCCCAATATTATATATATGCTTTCTGAATATTGACGTAGGAAGCGCCTTTGTGAAGAGATCTGATGAATTTTCACTTGATTGAATGTGACGAACATCAATACATTTATTCTTCTCAAGCTCCTTGGTGAATGCGAAGAACTTAGGAGGAATATGTTTAGTTCTGTCGTTTTTTACGTATCCTTCTTTCATTTGAGCAACACATGCAACATTATCTTCATATAGTATCACAGGCTTCTCGTCGAATGATAATCCGCATGAGATTTGGATATGTTGGGTCATTGATTTTAACCACACACATTCACGACTTGCTTCATGTAGTGCAATAATCTCGGCATGATTTGATGAAGTTGTTACGAGCGTTTGTTTCTGTGAACGCCAAAAAATTGCAGTGCCTCCACGAGTAAAAACATATCCAGTTTGGGAACGTGCCTTGTGTGGATCAGATAAGTATCCAGCATCGGCATAACCAATTATACTTGGATTAGCATCTTTTGAATACAAAAGTCCCAAGTCTGTCGTTCCTCGTAGATAACGGAATATATGTTTAATTCCGTTCCAGTGTCTCTTTGTTGGATATGTGCTAAATCTTGCCAACAAATTTACGGCAAAAGATATATCAGGCCTTGTACAATTTGTAAGATACATAAGGGCACCGATAGCACTTAGATATGGTACTTCTGGACCAAGAATATCTTCATCTTCTTCACATGGACGGAATGGATCTTTTTCTATGTTTAATGATCTAACAACCATTGGAGTACTTAAAAGATTTGATTTATCCATATTAAAACGTTTAAGGATCTTTTCTGTATAATTTGTCTGGTGAACAAACATTCCACATTCTTTTTGTTCAATTTGTAAACCCAGACAATACTTGGTTTTTCCAAGATCCTTCATTTCAAATTCTTCCTTCAAGTATGACACAACTTCTTGAATTTCCTTATTCGTTCCAATGATGTTTAAATCATCAACATATACAGCAATAATTATGCATCCAGATGTTGTTTTCTTAATGAAAACACAAGGGCATATTGAATTATTTACATATCCCTTTTTCATCAAGTGATCACTTAGTCGATTATACCACATTCGACCAGATTGCTTTAACCCATATAATGATCTTTGTAATTTCACAGAATAACATTCTCTGTGTTTTGAACTTTGTGCTTCAGACATCTTAAATCCTTCAGGGATTTTCATATATATATTACTATCAAGTGATCCATATAAGTAAGCTGTAACAACATCCATAAGACGCATTTTTAAATTTTTAGATACCGCCAAGCTAATCAAATACCGAAACGTAATTGCATCCATCACGGGAGAATACGTTTCTTCATAATCAATTCCAGGCCTTTGAGAAAAACCTTGTGCAACAAGTCGAGCTTTATATCTCACTATTTCATTTTTCTCATTTCGCTTTCGAATAAAAACCCATTTGTATCCAACAGGTTTTACACCTTCAGGTGTAAGGACTATAGGTCCAAAAACATTACGTTTATTTAGCGAATCCAATTCAACCTGGATGGCTTCTTTTCATTTTATCCAATCCTGCCGATTTTTACATTCACCAAGAGATTTTGGTTCATGATCTTCATTATCATTTATAATGTCGATTGCCACATTATAAGAAAATATATCATCAATTTCTTCTATATCTTTTCGGTTCCATATTTTTCCAGTATTAATGTAATTGATAGAGATTTCATGATTCTCGTCAGTTTGTGGTTCTGACAGAATATTTTCATCATCATGTGTTTCTTCAGGAACACCATTCTCTATTTTGTGATCATCATGTGTTTCTTCAGGAACATCATTCTTTATTTTGTGATAATCGTGTTTCTCTATAAATTTTTTTTTTCGAGGATTTTTATCCTTGGAACCGACTGGCCTTCCACGCTTCAGGCGTTTAATGACATCATGAGTATCTTCAATTTGTTTCTTTGGAATTTCAATTCGAGCAGGGGCATTTGCAGCATGTATATATGATTTAGTTACCCCTTTTGTGTCAGCAAATGCATCTGGTATTTGATTGGCTATTCTTTGCAAGTGTACAATTTGTTGCACATCTTTTTCACATTGTTTTGTTGTTGGATCCAGATGTAACAATGATGATACATGCCATGTAATTTCCTTTTCGGTATGTTTCTGTTCTCCCCCTAACATTGGGAAGATTTCCTCATTAAAATGACAATCAGCAAAACGTGCTGTGAACACGTCGCCTGTCTGAGGTTCAAGATATCGAATGATTGATGGACTATCATAACCGATATAAATTCCAACCTTTCTTTGAGGTCCCATTTTCTTTCGTTGCGGTGGTGCAATAGGCACATACACCATACATCCAAAAATTCTCAAATGAGAAATGTCTGGTTCTTTACCAAATGCAAGCTGCAATGGGGAGTATTTATGATATGCACTTGGTCTGATGCGAATTAATGAAGCAGCGTGTAAAATTGCATGTCCCCATATAGAAATAGGGAGCTTTGTTTTCATAATCATTGGTCTAGCAATCATTTGCAGACGTTTAATCAATGATTCAGCCAATCCATTCTGTGTATGTACATGAGCAACAGGATGCTCAACAATGATTCCCATAGACATACAATAATCATTGAAAGTTTGGGAAGTAAATTCACCAGCATTATCAAGTCTAATTTTCTTGATTGTATAATCGGGAAATTGATTCCTCAATTTTATTATTTGAGCAAGTAATCTTGCAAATGCAACATTTCGAGTTGACAATAAACATACATGTGACCATCTGCTGGAGGCATCAATCAATACCATAAAGTATCTGAATGGTCCACATGGTGGATGGATTGGTCCACAAATATCACCCTGAATACGTTCAAGAAACATTGGTGATTCAGTTTGGATTTTGGCTGGTGATGGTCTTATAATAAGTTTTCCAAGAGAACATGCTTTACATTGAAACTTATTATTCTGAAAGATCTTCTGGTCTTTCAGCGGATGACCATGTGTATTTTCTATAATTCTTCGCATCATTGTTGAACCAGGATGTCCCAATCGATCATGCCAATTGGTTAATATTGAAGAATTATCAACTACCATGTTTGATTCAATCGGACTTATATGTGTATAATGCAATCCAGTAGGGAGCATTGATAGTTTTTCAATCACATATTTCTTTCCTGATTTATATGTGATAAGACACATATATTTCTTATTCCCTTCATTCATTGTTTGAGTATCATACCCATGGGAATATATATCATTAAAACTCAACAAATTTTTTTTCGATTGTGGTGAATATAAAGCATCATTGATCAAAAATTTTGTACCATTAGGTAACAAAAATTGTGCTTTACCACATCCTTTAATCAAGTCTACAGGACCTGATATTGTATTCACCGTTGTTTTTGTTGGTTTTAGTTCCAAGAAATATCTTTTATCTCGGAGGATAGTGTGCGTTGTACCACTATCGGGTATGCAAACTTCAGCTTTGCTCATAGCATTTTCCATTTTTTTGAACTTCAAAAAAATATGCAATGAAATAAAATTACTGGCAATATATATTTAAATATAACACATATCATAATAAAACATTATATGGATACATGAAAAATAAATTATTGTACATTTATATTATACCACTATATTGTTCATTTTCAGAGAAATCATTGAGAAAATCTGCAGCATCAATATTGTTCATTTCTATCCCACCAACATATTGATCATTTCCAGAGAAATCATTCATAAAATCACCAGCATCAAAATGAGTTGAATCATTCAAATGGTCACTGCGTTCAGTGAAGTTGGTCTCCTTTTCTTTCCCCTTTAATGATTCTTTATAAAGTTTACAAAGGTGTTCAGGGGCTCGACAAATTTTGGACCAATGTCCTGGAGTACCACATCTGAAACAAGAACTTTCATATCTTTTTGAGTGATTCTCATTAACACTTGTATTCTCATGATGCCTTTTCTGTGGATGGTTTGGGACGCTCTTTTGAGATGAATTATAAAAATAACTATCTCTATTGTTTTCAAAACCACGGCCTCGACCACGACCACGGCCAATTCCACGTCCACGTCCACGTCCACGACCTCGACCTCGACCTCGACCTCGACCAAAACCTTGTCTTTGAATTTGATTTTGGTTTCTAGGTTTAAATTCATTTTTACTTACAGCATTTACTTCTGGAAATGCTGTTGATCCAGTGGGTCGGGACTGATGATTTCTCATTAATAGCTCGTTGTTTTTTTCCGCCACAAGAAGACAGGCGATGAGTTCAGAATATCTCGCAAATCCACGTACTCTATATTGTTGCTGTAGAGTAATATTTGATGCATGAAACGTGGAAAATGTTTTTTCAAGCATTTCCGATTCTGTGACCTCATGTCCACAAAATTTTAGCTGCGAGATTATTCGATACATCGCTGAATTATAATCGCTGACTTTCTTAAAATCTTGGAATCTTAACATATTCCATTCATCACGGGCGGTCGGAAGTATAACTTCCCTTATATGTTCAAATCTTTCTTTCAATCCTTTCCACAAAGCCATGGGATCTTTTTCAATTAAATATTCACATTTCAATCCCTCGTCGAGATGTCGACGCAAAAATATAATGGCTTTTGCCTTTTCTTGTGATGTCGATATGCCATTTTCTTTTATTGTCTCACTTAGACCCAATGACTCAAGATGCATTTCTACATCGAGAGTCCATGGCATATAATTTTTTCCCGTGATGTCGAGCGCAACAAATTCGAGCTTTGTCAAATTTGACATAGTGGTACTAAAAAAATTACGATGCATTTTATTGGTTAATGAATACTGCAATACAAAGTAATGGATAAACAACAAGTACAAGCATTTGTAAAAATAAAGAAAACACATGAGGAGGATATTCTCCGATAAATAAAAGACTCGTGAGTATGATAACCAAAATAATTAAAAATAACCTTGAGAAAGCCATCTTCTTTTTTCTTCGAAAATTTAGTGAAGAATAATTTTTAGAGAAGAAGAGAAAGTTGGAGTGATTGAATGTGTTTATGAGATCATATTTATAGGGCAAAAACTAGTCGTTTCGTTACCGTTTATGACCGTTGGTGTATAAAAAAATAAAGGTATGTATTTGTATAATTTTATGGTCATAATATGGTGTATATAATATCGTTTCGTTACCGTTTATGACCGTTGGTGTATAAAAAAATAAAGGTATGTATTTGTATAATTTTATGCTAATAATATGGTGTATATAATATTAGAAATATTTAAATAATTATGTATATCATATCACATTATTATAATGATGTGTCATAAGTTATTTTGTTTAAAAATCTTATAGGCTTTTATACTTGTCGTATCCCTTACCGGGAGTGTGGGATGTCGTCTTAACATCCTCCCACGATTTATAACAAGTTTTTGAAAAATTTATTTTTATTATTAATAATAACATTATATTATATATTAAATATATACACAATAAATAAATAACAGTAAAATAAATATTATTACTTTTGTTACCTTTTTCTTCTGTTTGGAGCTTGGAAAAGGATGGAGGACTTTTAGAGCTTCGTGCTGATAACGTGTTGTGAAAAAGTAAAAATTTATGGTAAAAAATAAAAATCTCAAATTCTCAAAATTTACCAAACTACACATTTTATAATATTTTTCTCTCTACTCAATTGTGATTTTCTTCACAAATGAGAGATCTATTTATAGGAAATCTTTACAAATAATCCAAAAATAAAATACATCATTACCTACATCATCACACACTAATTTTCAATATTTACAACTCCTATTTTCAACATTCAAATATTCAACATTCAAATATTCAATACACACATTTTAAATATATTTTTCAACAATATTAAATATCTATGTTTTTTCAAGTCTTATGGCGATTAATAGTGATTTCGAAAGTTTGTTTTTCATGAAATTTGGTTAATTAAAAAAATTAATTCTTACTTACAAAATTATGATTTTTTTAAAAATATATATATATATATATATATTCTCTCGTGGTTAACTTCATTCCTTGAATTCCCAAAATGCCCTTAAAAGAAATAAATTATCCTTTCACCACACGCATTATTCATTCTTCATTTCTTTCTCACAAATTGGAGTCTTTGGCTCCCCACCTCATGGACTTGGTTTTTTCCAACATTCCAATGAGAAAAAGTAAAAATAAATCTTTTTGAATCTGAATTCATTTACCATATATTGTTTGCTTCAGTCTCCGATCTGGGTTTCGTTCCTTTTTAAACCTCCTTTGCAATTGAAACTGTTCATGCAAGTAGAAAACTTCACCAGGTTATTGGATTTTTATTAGATTCTTGATTGGCCTTGCAATATAATTAAAATGGAAACTTTCAATACGGATGCATTTCGCGGCTGTTTCTTGTGAGGTCATCTTCATTCGGTGTGTTCTCTGTTTTTTTTTCCCTCCTTTTTGAGCATCTGTATTAATCAAAATTTGTTGTAGTTTTGTGGGTTTATGATGAGTTATATTGACTTAATCTTCAATGTTTTTGTTTTACTTTTGGTTTACCAAGTGTTTTTGCAAGTGAGGTTGGGCTTTATTGGTGTATAGTAAGTTAATGAATGCCTGTTTGATTTGATTCTCTCTTTTGGGTATTTAGGTGGTTGTAATTTCTTTCTATAGGTGAGAGTAGATGAACCTCAATTACGTTGTTTCGACATAAATAGGATAAACTTTTGTTTGTGTTGATATACTTTCTGTGTTATTGTTCAAACTCACTTTTCTTGGTTATTTCCAGTGGACTTGTGAAATCCATAATTTGGCTGAAGAAGGAAATTTCTTAGAATTTTGTAATGTTGTGTTCTGTCTCGCAGTTTTATTTTGTTTGATTCAAAGATCTGAGTTGAAAAATGGGTAGAGGTAGAAGAAAAGGGAAGAAACAGTCTGTGATTGCTGAAACTCGAAACAAAGGGGATGAGAACTCACCATCGAAGAGAAGAGTTGGAAGGCCACAAAAGCCGTTGAAGGATGAGATCGAGAGTGAAAATGAATATGAGATGTTAAAAGAAGAAGATGGAGGCGGCGAAGACACGAAAAGTTGGGTATCTAGCGAAAGTAGCAAGAACCAAGTTTGTATGGACAGTGGAAGGAAGAGAAAGAGGGCTTCTCAGTTGAAGGAAGATGCGGATTCAGTTAAAGAGGAAAATGGTGTCGTAACCAAGACTAATGCTACCGTCTTGATCAAGACATCAGTTGGGTACAGACAAATCGGGAGCAGAAGGAAAAGTAGGCCAAGGCGGGCTGCTGAAGTTGGCGTCGAGTGCAAATGAAGATTTAATTGATAGTTCATGAAGAAAACTATTGGAATTTGAGGAATAAATCTCTGACATTGTTTATATTTTCAATAAACGGTAAGAATTTACAAGACATAGAAATACAAACATAAAGCTGTTGAAATCTAAACGAGAGAATGCTAGAAATATGCTGGAATGCTTAAAAACTAGTGCTTGAAGATTGAATTTTTAGCAGAGAGTATTTTGCAGATTTTTGCTGAGGTGAGTTGTCTCCTTTTCGTGCTTGCCGATGTCTTTTTCTCCCCCAGCACTATGCCATTTCTCTCCACTCCCCCATGAGCCCACGATCTTTCCCACTACCTTCGCACGATCTTCATTTTTTTCCTCCCACGTTGTGATCGGTTTGAATAGATAAGAATTAATCTGTTATGAGCTTATATAATTTAATTGGGCTTCCATAAAATTGGGCTTCCATAATTAATTATTTTTAGCCCCAAACAATTGCCCCCGCAAGCATTGACCCGTGGGCCAAAATGCTTTTATGTAAGCCAATTCCATTTTGTTTATTTAGAGCGGCCCGCAAGCATTTATCGTGAAGTGGGCTAGCCACTTTGGGCCGAGCCCAATTCTCCGTTGGTTTTCTTCACAGCCGATTTCTTCTCAAATTCAAATCCCCAATTTCGGCCCTTTCTCTTCTTCCCGCTCGGCGCTGTTGCTCATCACTCCCCGCTGTCGCCGGAAGATTATTTTTTCTTTGAACCCGTTCGCGCCTCTTTTGTCATTGTTTCCCCCACGCCGTTGTTGCCGAAGATTTAACGATGGCTCAAGGTTCTTCTCCGGCGCGTCCATCTGAACCGAGCGATGGGAACTCCTCTTCTGTTTCGGCCCTAGCTTCTGCCTCGCCGCCCGTCTCGTTCGCTGGTCCTGCCGCGGTTGCTGAGGGTTTATCATTGATTCGAAGTTCTTCTCCGTCGCCACTCCCTGATTCCAGCGCCGCAAGTTCGTCTCCTTCTCAAGCCAATGTCTCCGCCCCGGCACCTATAGCGTTCGCCGGGTCTGCCACTGGCGTTAATCCTTTCCTCGCCATTGCTGGGTCATTGTTGGGTTTTCCAACGAGCGTTGGGCCGTCGTCTTCCGCAAGGGCGAACGCTCCTCTCGGTTTGGGTCACCATTTAACGGCGGCGGTCACGGCTAGCTTCGAAGTTTCTACGGCTGCCGCTGTTCTTTCCACACGATGTTCAGTGGTCACACCGGCTTTCGGGGAGCCTTTGGCACAATCGACCTCCTTTAGAAGTTCACCACTTTCTACTGCCATGGGTAATCCTTTCTCTTGAACTTTTTTCAATGCTTCTCAATTCCTTGAATATTGTTTGTCATCTTGATTGACTTGCAATTCTATTCCCTGCTTTGTATGATTTTGTATCCGGGAAACCAAAGGATGGACAGTTGGTTTATCTGTATAATTGGGCTAACTCTTTTGACGCCAGGTTTCTGTGGGGAATTATGGATCTGGTATTATTAGGCCATTCATTAGCCTTTGCTTTGTAGGTGCGGTGAATTTTTATGAATATTTCTTGCGTTTATTCAGTGGTTTTTGACCCCAATCAATCTATCGACCCCGGCTTTGTTTCTGTGGTCGCCCCTATTGATTCTGAAAAAGATGGGTATGTGTTGTATTTGTCTTAAGGAAGTGAGGGGAATTGCTTTGTTTATGTCTTATTGGTTTACATGTTGCCAACTGCAACGTCATCCCCACCTCTGACTGCTCTTAATACTCCGACCCCATCTTCGGTAAAAGTTGTCCCATCTGCATCAGTTACCATACCAGCCTCGATTCTTACCTCGGTGATGAATACTCCCGTGATTCACTCTTCTATGGCATCTGGTACGCCCTTGGCTCATAATTCATTTGTTGGATAAAGATGTTTAAGATACCAATGAACTTCGTGTAGGTGTACCTATGGTTAATCAACTTTCACTCGGTTCTGGGATCTCTCACCCGTTTGTGGTTGCTGCTAAGGCTGGGTATGGGCCGTTTTTTATGCATGATTGTCTGTTTGCTTCTTGTATTGTAGCGTTCTTATCTATCTGTTATTCGGATTGCAGGACCAAAGCTGCGAATTTCCTTGCCTCTGCTACTATTGGACCTATCCGACATCCTTCATATCCAGCCAATCAATTCCCCCCACCGGTCCATCAATTGTTCTTCCCCCTGCCTTCGCTACACCCTAGGGATTTGTTGCTCTCCCGACCTTTACTCCCTCATAGCGAACCATCCCAATTCAAGTCGTGGCCACGGGTTTCTGATTGTTGGATTGAATGGATAGACCGTTTGGAACCCCACTTTGGACGGCAGTGGCGCCATCAGGGATTATGGCCCCTGGTCATGGTTTCTAAGGTGAAGATAACCAGGCAGTCCATTCTATTCGATTTCATCCTTAGGTTTTGGTCCCCCTCATGTAATGTCTTCATCCTTCCTTTTGGCCCATTATCCATAACCCTTTATGACATATCCTTGCTCTTGGGGTTGCCTGTGCTGGGGGCGGATTCCCCTTATTTCATCGATGACTTTGCCGCTCCTGCTTTGGCCCATACTCGCTACTGCTATCCGTCTTATAGGGCTGTGGTCAAAGAGTGGTTCTCTCATCCCGGTATCCCCTCTAAGTTGAGCACACCATGTTCCTTTGGGTGTTGATTTGCCAATATATATTTTGCCCTTCGTCTGGCAAACCTTCTTCTGAATATTTACCTTTGGCGTGTGATAAAGATAAAAAATTGTATATTAATTAAATTTTTTATAATATAAATATATAGTTTTTGTTTTATTAAATGTTTAAATATTATATGTTTTATAATAAATTGTATAAAATATAAATTGTTGTGTAATTATAAGTTTTTACTATTTTTTTTACAAGTTCGATAAAACAAAAATAAACTTGCCGTTGCAAATGAGATTAAGATGATTCTTGGACCTGTAGAAAGTTGATGTTAATATCTACAATATTGGTGGCAAGCATGATATAAAAATCTTCTCACAAGTGTGATCAAATTACGCAACAAGTTTTTGGCGCCGTTGCCGGGGAAGTATAATTTAATTTCAAGTCTATTTAATTTTGTTTATATTTTATTTTTTTATTTGAATTTTTATTGCTTTTTTGTGTTTTTATTCTTTTGCATTTGCATTTGGTCACGTACACTTAGTGGTCGACTCATTCGAAATAACCCTTTATTTTTACAAAACATGGCGGAAGAACTCATCCAAGAAAATGAAGATGAAATTCAATCTCAACATGATCATGATAGACGAAGAACACTTAGAGATCACATGAATCCTACACGTACTAGTGCACCTTCATGTCTAGTTTTTCCCCCTGATGCATCTCATTTCAATTTTAAGCCTGGTATTATCCAACTTTTACCCAATTTTCATGGCTTAGATTATGAAAATCCATACATGCATTTACGAGAGTTTGAAGAAGTGTGCAACACATATAATGATCTAAATTGTAGCATGAACACCATTCGACTTAAGCTTTTTCCTTTTTCTTTAAAAGATAAAGCTAAAACTTGGCTACAAAATCTTAGATCGAGATCCATTCGAACTTAGGATGAATTGCAACAACAATTTTTGAAAAAGTTTTTTCCATCTCATAGAACAAATTCTTTCAAAAGGCAAATCATCACTTTCACTCAAAAACAAGGAGAAACGTTTTATCAGTGTTGGGATAGATACAAAGAATTGCTTAATCTTTGTCCACATCATGGTTTTGAAATTTGGAGAGTTGTTTCTCTATTTTATGAAGGCTTAACACCTAAAGATAGGCAAATGGTTGAATTTATGTGTAATGGAACATTTGAAGATAAAGATCCAAATGAGGCAATTGAGTATCTCGATTCATTAGCTGAAAATGCTCAAAATTGGGACACTATAGGTACAATCGAACCATCAAACAAGATTCAATCTCCCACATCTGGTGGAGGTATGTACACCCTCAAAGATGGACATGATCTTCAAGCTAGATTTACCTCTTTGGCAAGAAAAGTTGAGGCACTTGAATTGAAAAAAAATGGTCAATTAAAAGTTATTCAAGAAATTGCGTGTCACATCTGTGATACAAGTGATCATTCTATAAAAGATTGTCCCACTTTGCCCTCTTTTAAAGAATGTCTCCATGAACAAGTCAATGTTTTGAACAATTTCAAAAGGCCAAATTTTGAACCATTTTCTCAAAATTACAATCCAGGTTGGCGAAATCATTCAAATTTTAGTTGGAAGAATGATAATGCTGCACAATTTTCGCAACCACATTTTCAAAATCAACAAAATTTTCAAAATTATGCACCTTATGTTCCTCCACCTAAAAGGAATTTGGAAGATTTATTGAATTCTTTCATTGCAAAGCAAGAGTCTATAAATACTCAAACTGCTCAAACCATGACAGATTTGAAAGATACTCCTGCTAAATTTGCATCTGCACTTAATGTTCATGAAAAAGGTAAATTTCCTTCACAACCACAGCCTAATCCCAAGGATCATCATTCACAAACTGGAACTTCTGGAACTCAACCGATGGATCAGGTAAAATCTGTTATTACCTTCGAAGTGGTAAGGTTGTGGAAAAATCCATTCCCGAACCTTGTGAAGATGATGATAAATCAACTCCAAAGGGTAAGGATGTGGAACCCACAACTTGCGAAGAGGAGGATCAACAGACAGTGTCACCACCATTCCCTCATGCATTGAAAAATACAAAAAAATCAAATTTGAATTCTGATATATATGATATTTTGAAACAAGTAAAAGTTAATATTCCTTTAGTAGATGCAATAAAACAGGTACCATCATATGCCAAATTTTTGAAAGACTTGTGCACTGTGAAAAGAAAATTGAATGTGAAAAGAAAGCATTTTTAGCCGAACAAGTAAGTGCAATCATTCAAAATAATAATACTTTGAAATACAAAGATCCTGATTGTCCTACTATTTCATGTATTATTGGAGAACGAAAGATTAAAAAAGCCTTGCTTGATCTTGGAGCTAGTGTGAATTTACTTCCATATTCAGTTTATCAAGAACTCAATCTAGGCGAGTTAAAATCTACTTCGGTAACACTTTTACTTGCCGATAGATCTGTTAAAGTGCCAAGAGGTATGGTAGAAGACGTGTTTGTCCAAGTTGATAACTTTGTATATCCTGTTGATTTCATAGTTTTAGATACACAACCTATCGAAGCTTGTAATGCAATTCCTGTAATCCTGGGTCGTCCATTTTTAGCAACTTCTAATGCTCTTATAAATTGCAGGAATGGAATAATGAAGTTGTCATTTGGTAACATGACCTTGGAGCTAAATGTTTTTAATCTTTGTAAGCAACCACATGACAAAGGAGATGAAAGTGAAGATGAAAATCTTATTGAAACTCTTGTGGAAGAAAACATTCAAGAAGGGAGTACTCGTGATCAATTAGATATTTGTTCAATTGAAACTGTTAAAGAAAATATTGAAATTGATCTTGATGATTTTATCAGGTATCACTCGTTATCAGGATCAGAGAAAGAATTTGATGCAAAATATGATAACAAAGACGAACTACCCATATTGGAGTTAAGACCATTGCCAGAAGAATTGAAGTATGCATTTCTTGGAGAAGATGAAACATATCCTGTGGTAATTTCTTCCAAACTAGCAAGTGATCAAGAAGCTAAATTAGTTGATATGCTTAAAAGATATAAAAATGCAATTGGTTGGACACTAAAAGATCTCAAGAGCATTAATCCACTAATTTGCACTCACAAAATTCACTTAGAAGAAAATGCAAAAACATCTCAACAACCACAAAGGAGATTAAATCCACACATGAAAGATGTTGTGAAAACTGAAGTTCTCAAACTACTTGATGTTGGGATTATCTACCCTATTTCTGATAGTAAGTGGGTAAACCCAACACAAATAGTTCCAAAAAAATCTGGCATCACAGTGATAAAAAATGAAAAAGGTGAATTGTTAACAAGTCGAGTCCCCTCTAGTTGGCGGATGTGTATTGATTATAGAAAATTAAATGACGCCACTAGAAAAGATCATTTTCCATTATCATTTTTGGATCAAATTTCAGAAAGAGTAGCAGGTCATCCATACTACTGTTTTCTTGATGGATATTCAGGTTATTATCAAATTCTCATTGCACTCGAAATCAAGATAAAACTACATTCACATGTCCTTTTGAAACATTTGCATTTAGAAAGATGCCATTTGTATTATGCAATGCCCCAGCAACATTTCAAAGATGTATGCTAAGCATTTTTAGCGACATGATTGAAAATTGTTTGGAGATTTTCATGGATGATTTAACTATTTTTGGAAATACATTTGATAATTGTCTTGAAAATTTGGAAAAAGTTTTATAAAGATGCGAGGAAAAAGGTCTTATTTTAAATTGGGAAAAATGCCATTACATGATTACTTCTGGGATTGTTCTGGGACATGTCGTGTCATCTCATGGAATTGAAGTTGATAAAGCCAAAGTTGATGTCATTGCCAATTTACCCCCTCCAAAAATCATTAAAGAAATTCGCTCATTTTTGGGACATGCTGGATTTTATAGGAGGTTTATAAAGGACTTTAGTTCAATTTCTAAACTCATTTGTAACCTATTAACAAAAGACACTGCATTTGAGTGGACTCAAGAATGTCAAAATGCTTTTGATAAAATCATTCGACATTTAACATCAGCTCCTATCATGCAACCTCCTGATTGGTCTTTACCATTTGAAATCATGTGCGATGCGAGTGATTATGCAGTCGGTGCAGTACTAGGTCAAAGAAGAAACGGTAAGCCTTACGTGATATATTATGCAAGTAGAACTTTAAACAATGCTCAAATGAATTACTCCACAACTGAAAAAGAACTACTTGCTGTAATATTTGCATTAGATAAATTTCGTTCTTATTTGATTGGATCAATGACTATTGTGTTTACTGATCATTCTGCTATTAGATATTTGTTGACCAAACAGGATGTAAAGCCACGACTGATACGATGGATTTTGTTGCTCCAAGAATTTGACATTGTGATCAAAGATAAAAAAGGAACCGAGAATGTCGTAGCCGATCATTTATCGAGACTAGTAACATGATCATCTTGTGAAATGACACCAATTAACGATAATTTTCCTGATGAACATCTATTTTCAGTTACTTACTACACCTTGGTTTGCTAACATAGTAAATTTTCTTGTGACAGGAAAAATGCCACCGCAATGGAGTTCCCAAGATAAAAGAAAATTTTTGAATGAGGTAAAAAACTTTTATTGGGATGATCCGTATCTGTTCAAATATTGTCCAGATCAAATTTTTCGACGTTGCATACCTGACAATGAGGTAAGTAGTGTCATTAAATTTTGTTATTCAGCATGCGGAGGACATTTTTCTTCAAAGAAAACGGCTGCAAAAATCTTGTAGTGTGGATTTTATTGGCACACTTTGTTTAAAGACACCCACGAAATCTGCAAGATCTGTGAAAATTGTCAATAATTGGGTGCGATTTCAAAAAGAAACATGATGCCTTTGAATCCTATTATTGAAATTGAAATCTTTGACTGTTGGGGAATTGATTTTATGAGACTTTTTCCACCGTCGTTTGGATACTTGTATATTTTAGTTGCGGTTGATTATGTTTCCAAATGGATAGAGGTAATTCCATGTCGAACAAATGATCATAAAATTTTTGAAAGAAAATATTTTTAGTAGATTTGGAATTCCTCGAGCCATGATAAGTGATGGAGGAACTCACTTTGTTAATAAATCATTTGCTTCATTAATGAAAAAATATGGTATTACTCACAAAGTAACTACTTGTGGGGACCCGAACCTAATTCATCTTCTTAATCATTATTAAGAGTCAATGTAACAATTAAGAAATGTGGGACATAAATTTTTTTTTTTTAAATAACAACTGTGGAAACGTAATAGTAATCTATCTGATATACATATCCATACCAAAGTATAAATCTTGGACAACATATATTCATCTCAAACTAGAATTCAGTCACTACATCAGGTACTGAAAACCAAACTATTCTAAGCCCGGATCTCCACGCTAATTCTGAATCTCTCATCTTCTTCCTGATCCCGATCCTGTCCCACCTGTTGTCAGGCACACATACAAACAAGACAACAACCGGATAACTCCGGTGAGAACATAATCCCAGTATAAATCAACGAACATACAATCATATAAAAGCATATATAAAGCATGAAATACATATCCATAACATGTATTAAGTTCTGAAACATGAAATGATATCACACTGTAAATTACTCGTGACTCATCATCTTAGACTCGACTCATTTCTAATCTACGGATCCTGGTTTCTGGACATTGTCTCATGTATCGAATCTCAGCGATAGGAATGAATCAACCCCTAAGCGATATCGATATAACTAAACGTCCAGTGTCTTGGCGAATCAGCTGAAGACTTGGCGAATCAGCCAAAGACTAGGCGAATCAACCTATGACTCAATACACGCTTTGTCTGTGAATCAATAGACCACACATATCAATTTCATAATTGCAGATATCAATGCAATAAAATAAAGTATGTGATTTAGGGAAACTCAAGTCAAATCGAACTCGAGTTGTGCAATCCCGAATCAACATTGATTTATACCTTTCTGACTCTGTCGAAGTCTCGGATTCAATGCCTGTCAATACTCAATCTGACAATGACAATAACGAGGAATACAATATCAATACCTCCCTTACTCAATACTGGATATAATCAGGACTGAATCAAATTCTGTTTCAACAGCATAACTGTACAATCTCAATATACCCATCAATACAACTCAACATATATCGATTCTCACAACTCAAACTCCATATGATACAATTCTGATTATCACATCTCAATCAATTCCATTCAGAAAACCATAACAATTTCATACGGTATCCGTTCTTCAATCCGGTTTTGATTATACGTTGTTTAACATATCAGAAACACCATATATGAATCATATCCGATTCTGACAATATCATAATTTCAAATCACATCAGAAACGTACAAAACTTACGTCAGTATGAAGCCTGCGTCGATAGGAACACAGTACCGAAGTCGGATTTAAAATCGAATGGACGGATTTCTCGCAAAATGAATTCTAATATCCGAAAGCTTGTAATTCTCTCTATAGCCTCGTTTCCTTCCCTTGTCATCTGATAGAGTTGAGGTTCTCGTTATATATATATATATATTGCATGTTCAAGGGGCAAGTGGCTCATCTCTTTGAGCAGCACGTCTCGCGCATATGCGCGACATCACTTGGCGCATATGCGCGAGACAATATGTCTCAGGCGCGTGTCTTCACAGTAGCTCGCGCATATGCGCGCCCTCATTCAGCGCATATGCGCGAGGTCCTTCAAATTTCTTAACAACTCTCGGGTACCCTCGCGCATGTGCGCCATTCCCTGTCGCACATATGCGCGAGGTGTTCTGCCTATTCCGCACATATGCGCCCGGTCTGGTTGCATATGCTCATTCCTCGCACAAAATTCCACTCTTCTTTTAGTCTATCCCGGTCTGATCTGTTTTGTCTATAATCATATCACAATTATCAACAATTCATATCGGATTACAGTAATCCAAATTTCGGGCATTACATTTCTCGCCACTAAGATCTGATTTCGTCCCCGAAATCACAGGCAATAAATTATAATAGAAAGAAATGTATAACAGAAGCTGAATAAAAAATTCACATCAGTGAAATAACTCTGAGAACCTCTGTCTCATATCTGACTCAGTCTCCCAGGTAGCTTCTTCAAGGCTATGACGACTCCACTGAACTTTCACAAGCGGAATAGTCTTCGTTCTGAGCTGCTTTTCCTTCCGATCAAGAATATGAATCGGCCTTTCAAAATAGCTCAATGTCTCATCAAGTTCGGCCTCGTCGGGCTGAATAATATGTGAAGCATCAGGAAGATATTTCCTCAATAAAGATACATGAAAGACATCATGTATTCCAGATAATGAAGGCGGTAGGGAGAGTCGATAGGCATGATCTCCTATCTTCTCGAGAATCTCATACGGCCCAATTTATCGTGGAGACAGTTTCCCTTTCTTGTCCAAATCTGACAACTCCTCGGAAAGGTGAAATTTTCAAAAATACTCGGTCTCCTGCCTCAAATACCAATGCTCTACGTCAAACATTGGCATATTTGGCCTGTCTGTCTTGAGCTGCCTTCATTCTTTTCTGTATCAACTTCACTTTCTCAGTCATTTCTCTGATCATGTCAGGTCCAATCTCAGGAACCTTAGAGATATCATCCCAATAAAGAGGGGATCGGCACTTCTTCCCGTACAACGCCTCAAAAGGAGCCATCTCAATATTCGTCTGATAGCTGTTGTTGTACGAAAACTCACAAAGTGGCAATGCATCTTGCCAATTAGTGCTAAAATCAAGCATTATGGCTCTCAGCATATCTTCCAGTGTCTGGATAGTCCGCTCTGACTGTCCGTCGGTCTGTGGATGATATGCGGTACTCAGATGCAACTTCGTACCTAGAGCCTGCTGCAAACTCTGCCAGAAGTGCGAAGTAAACCGAGGGTCACGGTCTGAAACAATCGACTTCGGCACTCCGTGCAATCTGACCACCTCTCTGACATAAATCTCAGCCATCTGGTCATGTCGGTACGTCATTTTGTACGGAATAAAGCATGCGGATTTGGTCAATCTATCAATCACGACCCAAATCGCATCACAACCTCGGGAGGATCTCGGTAAGTTTCGTCACGAAGCCCATGGAAATGTGATCCCATTTCCATTCAGGAATAGATAAACTCTGTAACAGTCCTCCTAGGTTTCTTTCTTTCAGCTTTCACATGTTGGCAATTCAGACATTTGGATACAAATTCAGCAATATCAGCTTTCATATGTTCCACCAAAACTGTCTTTTCGAAATCATTATACATCTTTCTGCCACCAGGATGAATACTGAATCGACTGCTATGTGCTTCTGACAATATCTGTCGTTTCAAATCGGAAACATTCGGCACAACAAGACGATTATTCACATATAGTACACTATCACGTACTTGATACTCAGATCAATGCCCTGCTCTGACCACGGAAACTGAATTCTGCACATTCTGATCACTTTTCTGAGCCTCTTTAATTCTCAACATCAGCTCTGGTTCAACTTCAACGGCATACAATCGTAATGGCCTACAATATGTCTCAAATACCAATCCAGACAAACAGCAGTCTTCGATCAAATGTGAAACACCAATCGTCGATAAGGATAAAGAACATACCTTTCGACTCAGTGCATCAGCTGCTGCATTCGACTTTCCTGGATGGTACTTGATCTCACAATCAAAATCTTTAAGAAAATCAAGCCATCTTCGCTGTCTCATATTCAATTCTGATTGTGAAAATAGATATTTCAGGCTTTTATGATCAGAATAAATCTCAAACTTCTCACCGTACAGGTAGTGTCGCCATATCTTTAATGCAAAGACGATGGCAGCCAATTCAAGATCATGAATTGGGTAGCGAGTCTCGTGTGGCTTCAACTGTCGTGAAGTATAAGTGATAACATGGCCTCGCTGCATCAATACGCATCCCAATCCCCTGTGAGAAGCGTCACAATAAACAACAAAATCACCAGTACCTGAGGGGATAGTCAGTATCGGAGCACTAATCAGTCTTTTCTTCAATTCCAGAAAACTGGACTCACAGTCTTCTGACCAAACAAATGGTGCATTCTTATGAGTCAACTGCGTAATCGGTTTAGCAATACTCGAGAAATCTTTAATAAATCGTCGGTAATATCCTGCCAAACCCATAAAACTGCGTATCTCTGGCACAGAGGTCGGTCTTGGCCAACTGATCACAGCCTCAACCTTACTAGGATCAACAGAAATCCCATCTCCAGATATAATATGTCCCAGAAATACAACCTGTCTCAGCCAAAATTCACATTTTGACAATTCGCATACAATTTCTCAGCCCTCAGAATTTTCAACACAGTTCTCAAATGTTCGGCATGCTCAATCATATTCTTTGAATAAATCAAAATATCATCAATGAATATAATCACAAAATCATCGAGATATTTCTGAAAGATACGGTTCATCAGACCCATAAATACAGCTGGAGCATTCGTTAAACCAAACGGCATGACAATAAACTCATAATGTCCATACCTGTTTCTGAACGCTGTCTTCGAGATATCAGAGTCCCTGACTCTCAGCTGATGATATCCAGATCTCAGATCGATCTTGGAATATACAGAAGAATCTTGCAACTGATCAAATAAATCATCAATACGAGGCAAAGGGTATTTGTTCTTTACCGTTGCCTTATTCAGTTGCCGGTAATCGATACAGAGTCTCATCGAACCGTCTTTTTTTCTCACAAACAGTACTGGAGCAGCCCCAAGGAGACACACTCGGTCTAATATACCCCTTGGCCAGTAAATCCTCTAACTGTTCTTTCAACTCTTTCAACTCAATCTGTGCCATTTTGTACGGAGCCCTCGAAATCGGAACTGTACCTGGCATCAACACAATGCTGAAGTCTATCTCTCGAATTGGAGGCAAACCAGGGAATCTCATCTGGGAAGACATCAGCGAACTCACATACCACTGGCAAATCGGCCAATGATGGACTCGATTTCAGTACATCAACTGAATAAACAAGGAATCTCTCCGCTCTTTTCTGCAATAATCGAGTCATATTCATAGCAGATATTAAAGGAATTCTGGCTCGAGAACCCTTACCGTAGAATTTCCACTCATCAGCCATCTCAGGTCTGAATCTTACAATCTTGTGGAAACAATCAACGGTAGCCCTGTACTTGGTCAGCATATCGATACCGATAATACCATCAAAGTCAGACAACCCAAGTACGATACAATCTAACTCAATCTCATTTCCGTCATACTGTAGCATACAATGTTTCACAGAATTCACCGATATCAAACCTGTCCCCAAAGGAGAAGAGACAGACACTACAGACGATAATGACTCAACAGGCAATGCATGACTCAATGCAAATCTCTCAGAAATAAACGTATGAGAAGCACCAGTATCAATCAATACATAAGCAGGGTAACCACATAAAGAACAGTTACCTGCAACGACGTCATCTAGTGCTTCCTGAGCTTGCTCCTCCGTCAAAGAAAATACTCGGGCCTGCTGTCTCGGAGGCTGGCTAACTGTCTGGCTTCCTCCTGGCCTCTGTTGTGACTGAGATGGTGCTGGCTGAAATGAATGAACAGCAGTTGATCATCTATCAGTCTGTGCTGTTGATCCCGATGATTCGGCTCCCTGGGATCTTTGGGAACCTCTCTGTGGACATACTCTGGCAAAATATCCCTGCTGTCTGCAGATGTGGCAACTACCAAGCACTTTTTGGCATTGCTCTGTGGGATGTCTCCCTCCGCAAGTTCTACAGTAAGCTCCGGTATAACTCTGTTTGGAACCACTGGAGCTAGAAGAACTGCTTGCCAGACTTCTTAAACTGTTTACCTCTGGCCTTCAGAAACTCTTTCTTTCCACCACTGCTACTGCCACTTTCAAATCGGGGAGGTTGTTGCTGTGGTCTCGGTGCTGGGGCAACATACAAAGCTCCCTTCTGTCTCATCAGACCAGCCTCAGCTCCTTTAGCTCGATTCAGAGCATCAGTGAAGTTGTTCGGTCGCCCAGTGTTCACCAATGTAAAAATCTCGGGGTTCAACCCATTGATGAACTGATCAGCAATAGCTTCCTCATTCTCGGCCACGTGTGGAGCAAATCGTAGCAGTGTAGAGAACTTGGTCACATATTCCTCGATTTTTAGCTGACCCTGTCTTAAGTTTTCAAATTCTGCTCCCTTATCTTTCCTGTACGACACTGGAAAGAATCTCTGATAAAACTCAGTTCTAAATATATTCCAGGTGATAACTGTACCTCGATGCTCCAAGGCCCGCTTTGTTGTAATCCACCAGTTCTTTGCAACATCATGCAACTGGTGCCCAATAAGTTTCACTCTCCGCTCATCAGTGTAATCCAAGGACTCAAACAGCATTTCAATGTCGTCTAACCAACTCTCGCAATCAACGGAAGTCTCGGTACCCTTCAGAGTCGGTGGATAGAATGACTGAAATCTCTTCAACAATGTTTCCATCGGTGTTGCTGTTACATCCATTGTAGGATTCGAAGTGCTACCCTGTTCTGGTACTCTTCGGGGAGGCATATCTGATTATAAAAGGGTTAGCAACCAAATACCACAAATCTGTTTCAGTCCTCCTCCGGATCATCTTACTACTGATCAAGAATCGGTTTTGATTTATTCTCAATAACACATGTTCTCAAATCAAGTCAGATAAACAGATAAACATGCATTATAAAGAAGTAAAACA
This sequence comes from Primulina tabacum, assembly GCF_025594145.1. Classification (NCBI taxonomy): domain Eukaryota; kingdom Viridiplantae; phylum Streptophyta; class Magnoliopsida; order Lamiales; family Gesneriaceae; genus Primulina; species Primulina tabacum. The sequence goes on from NC_134554.1 coordinate 17,259,758, forward strand.
CGCTAGCAATCAAAAGCAGGAAAGAAAACTCAATCTACCCCGCTCACTAGCTCCTATCTCAATCTAAAGGATCTATCGCTCTGATACCACCTGCTGTGGGGACCCGAACCTAATTCATCTTCTTAATCATTATTAAGAGTCAATGTAACAATTAAGAAATGTGGGAAATAAATTTTTTTTTTTAAATAACAACTGTGGAAACATAATAGTAATCTATCTGATAAACATATCCATACCAAAGTATAAATCTTGGACAACATATATTCATCTCAAACTAGAATTCAGTCACTACATCAGGTACTGAAAACCAAACTATTCTAAGCCCGGATCTCCACGCTAATTCTGAATCTCTCATCTTTTTCCTGAATCCCGATCATGTCCCACCTGTTGTCAGGCACACATACAAACAAGACAACAGCCCTATAACTCCGGTGAGAACATAATCTCAGTATAAATCAACGAACATGCAATCATATAAAAGCATATATAAAGCATGAAATACATATCCATAACATGTATTAAGTTCTGAAACATGAAATGATATCACACTGTAAATTACTCGTGACTCATCATCTCAGACTCGACTCATTTCTAATCTATGGATCCCGGTTTCTGGACATTGTCTCATGTATCGAATCTCAGCGATAGGAATGAATCAACCCCTAAGCGACATCGATATAACTAAACGTTCAGTGTCTTGGCGAATCAGTCGAAGACTTGGCGAATCAGCCAAAGACTCAATACACGCTCTGTCTATGAATCAATAGACCACACATATCAATTTCATAATTGCAGATATCAATGCAATAAAATAAAGTATGTGATTTAGGGAAACTCAAGTCAAATCGAACTCGAGTTGTGCAATCCCGAATCAACATTGATTTATACCTTTCTGACTCTGTCGAAGTCTCGGATTCAATGCCTGTCAATACTGAATCTGGCAATGACAATAACGAGGAATACGATATCAATACCTCCCTCACTCAATACTGGATATAATCAGGACTGAATCAAATTCTGTTTTAACAGCATAACTGTACAATCTCAATATACCCAGCAATACAACTCAACATATATCGATTCTCACAACTCAAACTCCATATGATACAATTCTGATATCACATCTCAATCAATTCCATTCAGAAAACCATAACAATTTCATACGGTATCCGTTCTTCAATCCGGTTTTGATTATACGTTGTTTAACATATCAGAAACACCATATATGAATCATATCCGATTCTGACAATATCATAATTTCAAATCACATCAGAAACGTACAAAACTTACGTCAGTATGAAGCCTGCGTCGATAGGAACACAGTACCGAAATCGGATTCAAAATCGAACGGGTGGATTTCTCGCAAAATGAATTCTAATATCCGAAAGCTTGTAATTCTCTCTATAGCCTCGTTTCCTTCCCTTGTCATCTGATAGAGTTGAGGTGCTCGTTATATATATATATATTGCATGTTCAAGGGGCAAGTGGCTCATCTCTTTGAGCAGCACGTCTCGCGCATATGCGCGACATCACTCGGCGCATATGCGCGAGACAATATGTCTCGGCGCGTGTCTTCACAGTAGCTCGCGCATATGCGCGCCCTCATTCGGCGCATATGCGCGAAGTCCTTCAAATTTATTCACAACTCTCGGGTACCCTCGCGCATGTGCGCCATTCCCTGTCGCGCATATGCGCGAGGTGTTCTGCCTATTCCGCGCATATGCGCCCGGTCTGATTGCGCATATGCGCGAGGCTCATTTCTCGCACAAAATTCCACTATTCTTTTAGGCTATTCCGGTCTGATCTGTTTCGTCTATAATCATATCACAATTATCAACAATTCATATCGGATTACAGTAATCCAAATTTCGGGCATTACACTGCTCCTTATCATCCTAAAACAAATGGACAAGTTAAATTAGCTAATAGGGAGATAAAGAAAATTTTGAAAAAAACTGTTAACTCAAATAGAAAAGATTGGTCTCTGCGACTTAATGATGCACTTTGGGCATATCGAACATCTTTTAAAACATCATTGAATATGTCTCCCTATAGGTTGGTTTACGGAAAACATTGTCATTTGCCTGTGGAATTGGAACATAAAGCTTATTGGGCGATCAAAACTTTTAATTCAAGCATGGATGATTGCAACAAATTGCGCAAATTGCAACTTAATGAACTTGATGAACTCAGAAATGATGCGTATGAGAATTCAAGAATTTATAAAACAAAAATCAAATCATTTCATGATAAAACAATTCTTAGAAAATCTTTTGAGATTGAAAAATAAGTTTTGCTTTATAATTCTCGACTTCACATATTCCCAGGAAAATTACGATCAAGATGGACAGGCCCATATGTTGTAAAGCATGTGTATCCTTATGGAGCTGTGGATATTGAAAATCCTAAAAATGGTGATGTTTTTAAAGTGAATGGACAAAGGCTTAAACCATTTTTGGAAAACGAAATATTTCAGGAAGAGTTTATTTCCCTTTCTGATCCTTAAATTTTTATGTTGCATTTAATTTTGTTTGTTTTTATTTCAGGTTTCCTTAATCTTTTTATTTTCCTGGTTAAATGGTGGATAACGGTACTCCGTGACTCTCATAGTCGGTTAAATCAGTTTCTCACAATTGCGGATTCAAAAAAAAAAAAATCATTTCTTTTCTTTTCAAAATGGATGAAAATCTCTCAAAAATTTGTAAATATTTTCACTCTGTTTCTGAAAATGTTCTAAGAAAAATTTATGCAGGTAGGTGTGAAAGATTGAGATTGTTAATGCAAAAAGGAACTCCAGAAGATATTCGTCTTGTAATAGAAGCTAAGGTCCGATTAGGAGGAGAAGTTCCACAATCATTGCTCATTCGGTATTTGCCTGGATTAGGAAAAAGCACTTATGCGAAAAAACGAAGGGCCAAAAGGTTAGGGGTTTGTCATAAGTGTGCAAGATGGACTTGTGACAACCGATGTAGATCTTTGGGATGTGTTTCCGATAACAGAGAAGATAAAATTGGTTTTATTAAGAATGGGCTGAGTAAGGAGTCTTTAGATAACATCTTATTGACTCTTGAGACGCATTCTAGTGGACATGTGCATATTGAACTTCTCCGTTTATGGAAACAATTTCAACATGAGCGTCATAGTCTTGGGAATCCGACCAAAAAAACCCTGGTTGCCAATTTATAAGAAAATTGGATGGGAAGCATATCCTCGACTCATAGAAGACGTCGAAACCTTTTCTAGAGGTAAAACCAGAGGAAAATTGTGAGCCACAATCACACTACTGTTTATATGCATATGTGTCATTATTATTTTTACTGTTTATTCTGCTTACAGCTATGACCCATAGTTTTGTCATGATAATATATTACCCCTATAAAATCTCTCATCTTTTTCTCTATTTTCGCAGACCAAAAAGAAAGTAAAAACATGGTTGGATCCTCTGCACAAACATTGAAAAATATTTGTGTATTTTGTGGGTCGAGTTCTGGAAAAAAATGAAGTATTTGTAGAAGAAGCGGATAAACTTGGAAAGATATTGGCTGAGAGAAAAATTCACTTGGTATATGGGGGAGGTAATATTGAGTTAATGGGATCTGTTTCAACATCTGCTCATCTTGGAGGTAGTCAGATTTTAGGTATTATTCCTACAGATTTAGCTGAAGGAAATATTACAGGTGTTACGAGTGGGGAGGAATTAAAAGTTTCTTCTATGTATGAAAGAATCACCAAAATGATTGAAAATTCTGATGCTTTTATCGCACTACCAGGTGGTTTTGGTACATTAGAAGAAATTTTTCACACTGTTTCTTGGGCACAACTTAATATCCATAATAAACCTGTGGGCTTGCTGAATATCAATAATTATTATGACAGTTTGTTGACATTTCTTGATAAAGCTGTGGAACAGAATTTCATTTAAGAAAATTCACGACGGAAGCTCATCTGTGCTTCGACTGCCGACCAATTAATTGATGATTTGGAAGCTTTTGTTCATAAGCCTGATCTGATCATAAAAAATATCAATTGGTCACAATCAAGCAGTAAGAAAAGAAAATTGGATCATTGATTCAAAAATCGTGGATTGGTTTGCGTTTGTTATCTTCAATAAAATTCTAGGTGATATCTCTTTCATTATGTACTCTTTATTAATAGTTATTTTGATATTAGGGACAATGTCATATTCTGATTAGGGGGGAGAACAAACTTAAAAATTTAAAAAAATTTAAAAAAAAAATTATTTTAAAATTAAAAAATGTTTATATATTTTTTTTAATTTTTGCAAAAATATCATACATTACATGTTTGAAAGGTTTAGATTAGAAATTGTAATAATCTATCTAAGGATGTTTAAATTTTTATTTGAAAAAAAAATAAAAGTCAATTTTAATATTTTGATCACTATAAAAATATGATTTATGAAATCTTTTTGAATGATTAATCATTGTGATAAAATCAGTTATTAAAGTATATGGCCCAAGATATACCTGATAAGAGTGCCTAAAATTTTTAAACTCACACATATTTTGTGAGTGAGTGGAGAGGATTGAGAAAACAGCTTGCGAGCCTTTATCGATCATCAGAGAGGCTATTTATTGTTTAGATCTTGTGTTCTTATTTTGAAAAAAAATTGATATTTCCTGAAAAAAAAGGAAAAAAAAAGAAAGATGTTGAAGATCTATATAATTTTTAAGTTACATGCTGCGACCCATTTATCTCTCATAAAAATACAAATAAAAAAAGAAAAAAAGAAAAAGAGAGAAATACATTGTACAAATTAAATAAATATGTGGTCAAGAAGCATAAACTTAGTCTGATTCCATGATGTAAAAAAAAATCAGGAAAAAAATATATAATAAGAACAACTGGATTTTAAATCAATGGATTTCCTATCTTTTGATTAGTTTGGCTCGTTTGTTTGTCTGCATTCTGTAAACCATTTTCCTGAGCATTTATCTGTATTCCAACTCCATGAGAGAAATCATTCCCATAAATTGAAACAATTATTAACCTGTGAGGATATGGAGTTGAGACTCTTAGTAGGAATTTCTGAAAGCCATGTACATTTAACTACCTAAAAATAAGCTTTGAATTGATCAGTTCATATTATTTCATAAATTATAATTATAATGATCTTGATATTACTTTGACAGTTTTCAAATTTAATTTAAACACTTGGATAGTTCTGATTACATTTCTATTTAAATTAATCAATATGTTTTGTGTTGCTATTAACGCTTAAATTGCTAGGGACTAGCAATAAGCTGGTTGGGGAGTGTGATAAAGATAAAAAATTGTAATATAAATATATAGTTTTTGTTTTATTAAATGTTTAAATATTATATGTTTTATAATAAATTGTATAAAATATAAGTTGTTGTGTAATTATAAGTTTTTACTATTTTTTACAGGTTCGATAAAACAAAAATAAACTTGGCGTTGCAAATGGGATTAAGATGATTCTTGGACCTGTAGAAAATTGATATTAAAACTACAATATTGATGGCAAGCATGAGATAAAAATCTTCTCACAAGTGGGATCAAATTACGCAACATCGTGTTCTCTCAGTACGGGTAAGGTTTATAATTTGGCAACCATGTTGTTGGGGTCCGTATACCGTGGGTTGAATCAATGTGTGCGTCACGACCCCATTTCCAAATTGGGAGGGATATCATGGTTCCTGTAGGTATGGGCATTTTCCTATTTTCCCGGTGTGATAGATTTCCCCGCTGGTTCCCAGACCATGCTGCGTACTACGTCATTAATGGGGAGCCATTTGACCTTGTCTGCCCCTGCCTCGGTGCATTATCTGCAGCATCTGAAATTGGAGTCTTTTAATCTACCATCGCGACCCAATGTCTCCTGCCTAACGCAGCCTCTCTGGGTTGGAGCTTTTCCAGATTTCCATGATCGCTCCCCGGACGATGTTGCTGCCTTACTATTGATCCAGTACATTCAACAGAGGTTGCTGGTGGTGGATTGTTCCTCTACTCGTCCACCCTACAATGACACGTCAAGCTGGTCTTTTGAATTTTACAATCCGTCCTTGTTTGCATATCAGTTTTGGTTGTCACCGGCGATTCCTCAGGCTACTTTATCTTTCCCGGTGGACCTGACTCATATTGCTTCTGAAGTGGCCTCTAGAAGACTTTCCAAGGCCACTGTGCAGCTCCTCTCTACCCTGCCACAGAGATTTCTTGGGTCCATAGTGCAGCTAGATCATAAGACCACTGAAACATTTGTTGCTTGGTGGAGGACTCGATATCTCAACCTTATTCCCTCGGTGATACACCACCCTGGTATTGTTCCGCATACTTCTTACTTGCATTAACATTGGCATAGTTTATTTGTTACTAGTACCTGTTGTTTTGGTGTTGTTTTGGTATTTTTTGCAGGTACTCGCAAGCGAGATTTGGCTCCCATTGGGGACAGTCCTGTCTCTGTCAAGCTCCCAAAAATGGACACTCAGGGGAGTTTGAAACTCAAACAGGATCCGGTCACAGTGCCCCAAAAATCTCAATCCTCAAAGACCAAGGCCGCTCCTAAAATTGCTCCGACAAGAAATATTACTCCTAAGCTCCAGACGATGGGTCGGCGATATCATACTCGCCATTCCACTAAGCTGATTTTGGGCCCTAGCAACACTTTTGATGATCCCATTATCATTGGTGAAGATGATCCACATCCCGCGCAGCCAAGTCCCAAGGATTCTAGCATCGAAGTCTCTGACAACAATGAAGCTCTTGACACTGATCTCAGCTCAGCAACATCTGGACAGAGAGCTCCCCAAGCTTGAATTTCTGGTGTCGAACTCGATGGTGATCCTGGTGATTCTGGGAAACAAACCAATGACTTCTTGGCTGCGGATGACACATTTGTCTTGCGCGAGTTCCCTTCTACTGTCTCTTTTAGCCCAACTCCTCCTAGTTCACTGCCTGCTGTAGCCACTCCCTCCATGGTAATTTCTTTTGACTGTTTTTCTGTCCGGTATGTTTTCAGTACTACTCATGCCTGACTTTAACTTTATTTATTCGACAGGATCTTACATCTCGTAGGGCGCGACTTGGTCTCATTGGCGAGCTGAAAAGCCAATTTGATCTGAGCTTCTCAGATAGCGTTTCCTCTGCGACTTCTACTCTTGAGAGATGTGCCCCATCCATCGAAGCCCTTGCTCATGCCAAGATGGCGGTTCGAAATTTCCTTGGTCTTGGCTTGCACCAGCTTGGGGAGTCCAAGCGATTGGCCATGCTCTCATCCATATCCATTCTTAAGACTTCTCCAGAGTTCGCTACCTCGGAGTTCAGCATACTTGATTGTCTTTCGACCATCTTTTCGCAGTCTGATGCAGCCTTTGCCACCAGCGCAGATATGATATCTCACCGCGCGTCCTTCCAAAGCAAGCGTGAGAAAAAAATAGAGCTAGACAAGCACGACAAAGCGCTTCGTGAGCAGATTGTTGCAGCAGCGGCTAGTTATGACGCGGAGGAAGCTGAGGTGAAGAAGCTGGAGGCGGAGATTCAGAGGCGTCGAGATAGGATGGTCACTTTGCTGGATGAAGCAGAGATTTTGGAGTTTACTTTGTTGGGCAGCAGGAGAGACTCGCAAGCTATCGGTCAGCAACTCCTTAGTCTCAAGGATGACTATCAACTTTGGACCAGACGGCTTCAGGAGGCCGAGAGCACTCAGTCGGAGTGTCTAGCCAAGTGGGAGCAGCTTCGTGCCTTATTCCCTTGATCTTGTTTTGCTTAGTTGATTGGCATGCATTAGTTTGAGACAGCTGCTTGTATTTTGTTTGATAGGCACATTTGTAGGAACTTTGCTATCTTTTCCCCTATTTTAGATTTGATTATCTGCCTTTACTGCCCCCATTTTGTTGGTTTTTCTTGTGTACAAAGACGCGTTTATTCTCAGTAGGTAATGAAGGATTACAAACTGGCCATGGGTTGGCCTTATTTCCTTGGTGTAATCGATATTCCAGCCTCGGTGTCTTTGAAGCACAGGTACTCCTCAACTCTTATGTGCTATTACGTGTTGTTATATGCTGCATCCACTCAAGACAACTCCCTCGTCCTTTACATCACGCATTGCACTTCAGTCGGACCCCTTTCCCGCATACACGTATATGCATTTGCACTTCAGTCGGACCCCTTTCCCGCATACACGTATATGCATTTGCACTTCAGTCGGACCCTTTTCCCGCATACACGTATATGCATTTGCACTTCAGTCGGACCCTTTTCCCGCATACACGGTTACTTAGTGTTCTTGCATGCGGTGATTCCGCCTTTGATTTGTTGACTGTTGGTTTGGTGTTGTGGTTGTTGGGTGATGGATGGGGAATGAAGGTGGGTTTGTATGTGATGTTGTGTATTGGATGTTGGGAAGGATTTTCTATTCACTCTTAATCCACTTAAGCCAACTCATTTCAATAGCTTCAATCAAAACCATATGCTGGCTTAAAACTCCCCACTCGAGATTATTTCCTCTCTTCATGCTCTATCGAAACACAATGGATCCAATATGATAAAAGTGGCCTACTGGCCAATTTTTACTTGATCGTTCTCATTTTTGAACCATAACCAACAAATATTTATATTAGTGACCCCACGACCTACTTCAAATAAAATCTTACAATCTGAAGCTAAAACATATAAAAATGGCTGGTTAGCCTATTTTTCTTCCAAAGTCAACTTCTGGGTCCTCTTGGGGTTCGCATAACGCTCTTATTCTCTTCAGTTCTTCCTCGTTGTCCGCTCGGTGAGCTCAACTCCTCGCTCGCTGTGTTTCTTTCCTGCCGTATTCTAAGTGGCCTCAAGGCCTACTTCATGGGTCTGTCACTGCACATGCAAACAACCAATTTATACAATGGTGGTACGATCTTCTTCACCATGATTTCTCGTACCCTAAAAACATTGGAAATATCGACCGAATTCATATATAATAAGTGGCCATAAGGCCGACTTCCTAGTGAAACAAAGGGCCTTCAAAATAATGAAAGTGGCTTAGTGTCCCACTTTCTCCGATCAATTTTATTGTTGAATCATAAACAACAGATATTTATTTCAGTGGCCCTAAGGCCTACCTCACATGACATCTTGAAATAAGGAACTAAATATATACAAAAGTGGCCTTAAAGGCCAACTCCCCACTGAAGAAGGCCAACTCCCCACTGAATACTAGCCTTCGTGTTTGCTTCACTCGCGAGCTTTTTCTACTTCTTCCCTCATAC